>NC_056725.1:889725513-889850513 GCF_019279795.1 Protopterus annectens
TTAATGGTGACTAGGAGTGGGCACTAGAAATCATGGAGTTAAAATGGCAGATTCTGTTTAATGTTTATAACTCACTAGGGTTGAACAGTAATGTTAATTACAAAGTGCTTCTTAGTAAGAAAAAAGTAAACAAATGCAAATAGATTGGTATATATATTTTTACAAATGCAGTTATGGTAACTTGACTTACACATATATATATATATATATATATATATATATATATATATATATATATATATATATATATGTATATATATATATATGGGTCTACCTGATAACGCCGACATGCCAAAACATCGACAATGAAATAACCAACACGACAAAACTGAAAGTTCAAAAACACGAAACTTCACATGCCCGACAAACCACAATCCCGACAATCAACAAAACAAATACCTTTTTTGAAAAGCACACACACAACACAAGCACACCAATAACCTTATAAACCTACACTAAACCTTACATACACATCTATCTATGCACTAACCTTAACCCAAACTCTAACCCTAAGGTCCGACACTATCGCACACTTACCTTACCCGCACCCTAACCCTAACTCACTTAATCCACCCCTAGCCCTTAAGTCTGTCACTATCGCACACTTACCTTACCTGCACCCTAACCCTAACTCACTTAATCCACCCCTAAACCTAGAGTCCATCACTATCGCACACTTACCTGACCCACACCCTAACACTAACGTCCGTCACTATCACACACTTACCTTACCTGCATCCTTACCCTAACGTCCGTCCCTATCCCACACTTACCTTAACATGTTGGTGTTCTCAGTGTCAGGATTTTCAACTGTCAGTCTTCTCCGTTGTCGATCTTCCGGTGTCGCTTATCTTGTTGTCTGCATTTTAAAATTTCGGCGTAATCAGGTAGACCTATATATATATATATATATATATATATATATATATATATATATATATATATATATATATACTTTATAATCTTGAAATACTGAAATATCGAATGTCAGTATCTCGAGACTATAAAGTCGAAGTTTGAAAATAGCAAAAGTGCAAAATTGTGAATCTGAATATCTCGAATTTGCAATTATGGCTTTATGCTACGTAATGTCTAGGATTGTATGTGGATGGTGCGTGGTGCCATGTGTAGATTTAGATGTTATGTCAGGTAAGTGAATGTTTTGTAAGGGTTTTGGGTGGGAGTTTAAGTGTATGAGAGTGTGATGATATGTGTGATGTGTGTGTGAGGGACTGTAGAATGTGTGTGTGTGTGTGTGTGTTTGCTTTTGTTTACTGTTTGTGTAATTTTGGAGTTAGTATATATAAGTAGGGGGTGTGGGGGCACAGCCCCCCACAAGGGGGGTGCATGGGTGTTTGCCCCCCTTCTTATTTGTGTTGTAGGTTTGTGGATGTGTTTTGTTTATGTTGTGATGTGGGTGTTGTGCTATATCTGTGGTCTGGTGTGTGCTGTGTTTTAGGTGTTTTGAATTTGGCAGCTTTGGCCTTCGCGGTTTTGGAGTTTTGGTGTTGTGTGGATTCGATTTCATGGTCTCGAAAAACTGAAATTTGAGATTTCAGTATTTTGAGATTATGAAGTAAATCCATGCACATATATTAAAAATAAATAATTCTACTTAAAGTAAAATTACCACAAACAAACTAAACTTTAAACTTAAAACAAACAAAAAAGGCAGCAAGTAAACTGGTGGCTACAAACAACGAAAGTAGTTTATTATGTTAGCGCTTTCAGAAAGGTTAGTACCTTTCCTTCATCAGACAATTCCATAAACAAATTAACCTTCCTTTTATAACTTCACTATAATTAATGAATGACATAATTGTAATCCATTAAAGCATCTTACTGGCGGGTTCTCAAGGATCTTTATTCTCGCAAGTGGAGCCTACTAGTTCTGGGATTGACAGTTCTAAAGGAAAAAACGTTAATGCAACAAATGTTAGTTCCGATGAGGTGAATGCTGATGGGAATTTCACAGCACTAATTCAAGTGCTTTTGGGTCGTGTGGAAATATTAACGCAGCGAATGGATTATTTTTCAAATAGCAGTAATTTAGTAGCAAACTCTGATTCCCGGGTACTAAACCAAGAGAGGAACGAGCCGGGTGGACTTAATAATAACGTTGGTTTGGTAGAAAATCGTCAACTACCTGGACTGGATGTACCTAACATTAGAGGGTCGAATATGGACAATAGGCAAGGTAGGCAGCCTGTTGCAAGTGTAAATGACATCCACTCACCTCGACAAACAGGTAATAGATCTTTGCCTACTTTGACTAACTTTTTAGACAATAAGTATATATTTTCTCAAGTTGTGTCTAATGCTGCACCACAAGAAGACAAGGCAGCAATGAATAACATTATGACAAGCATAAACGAGTTCGATAATAAACTGTATAAATGCAGGAAGCTTCAGCCAGAGGTTTCCTATTTGGAAGAATGTTTGAGCAAGAAAATTATCCCTAAGGGCCTAAGGCAATGGAGATATCCAGTGGGTCTAGTGGAAGGATTGGACTTTCATAAGACTTTATTGGAACTTTTCAATAAACAATGTTTTGAATTTATTACTGTTTTGGTAAATCAATACTAAACCGAAATTATTTCTCTAAAGAGTGAACTAGAAATTTTGGAGCATATTATTACATCTCTTTCAGATATTTTACAATACAATTATGATTATAAATGTATTTTTACTAGCATCGAGGCATCTATGTGTAAATTACTTAATGGCAAAAAGAAAAAGATAGAGACTTGCAACAATATCAAGAGGGTAAGGCTTACCCTAGACCACCAGTGGTTTTATCACCTTTTGGCACAAATTCTACACCACATGAGTCATTAGATAATGAGCACCAGATTAATGCCATTAACTTGACAACTGACAGTGGTGCTGATGTTCAACAAGGGCCAGCTGTTCGTAGAAGTGAAAGAATTAACAAATATAATAATAATAACAATAACAAAAACAATCAAAAAAATTTTTCTAATGTTTCATATAGCGCTGTTGTACAACAACAAAGGGATTCAGATTATGAAAATCAACCTGGTCCTAGTGGACAACAGGTTTTTTCCAATGGCCAGCGCTACCAACAGAAAACGTCGAACTCGAACAACAACAATCGAGGGCATCAGAAAAACAAATGCAATCAGCGCAGTCGGTGACTGTACTTTTAAATGAAGGGCCCCAGATTCTAAAGACTCATAGCAATGATTTTTGTATTTATAACTTTACTATGTTGCAAATACCTCACGAAATTATTGAATTTTTCTCTAAAGGGTTTTCTTTTGTGCCTGATGCTCATATGAATGTGGTCAAAACTTTAATTGACCTTAAGCTTTTTGTTCGTAAGCTCAATTTAAATGCACTTTTAGGACCAGCTAACATTAGTTCTGATTGCCAAAGGGTGTTTAATCCTCCTCTACACGCTAATTTATTATTATTTGAGAAGATGTGTGAAATTGACATGCGTTCTTTAAGTCACAAATCTTACACTACAAAGAGAACTATTAAAAACATTAGTTCCTTTGAGTGTGACTTTATTACACTATTACAAGATTGTCAAATTAGAGCAATGAAGCCTGATAAGTGGGGTGGATTGGTTTTAATGGACCATGACAAATATGTAAGTAAAATTATGTTACTTGTAAACTCCCCTTCTTACGCATTGGTTAGTCGTAATGAGCTTAATGTAGCTTATAGTAAAATTAAGTCTATACTGCAAGATTTGTTCCTAGACAGTCCTATAGACATGGACTTGTACAATTATTTGTCCATCATTTCTCCAAGAATACCTACGTTATTTGGCACACCTAAAATACACAAAAGTGTTTTAGACCCTCCCTTTAGGCCTACAGTGGACAGCAGAGGGTCTATTACTTATGTGTGTGCCAAATACGTAGATAGTGTTTTGAAACCTTTAATATTAGCTGAAAATCAAATCTGTAAGGATTCTTGGAGTTTTTTAGAACAACTAGGAAGAATTCCCTTTCACCAAGATTATATGTTTTTAACCGTAGACGTTAAGGACCTATATACGGTGATTCCACAAGACATTGGTCTTGAATGGATCAGAGATTTTATGCACGAAAGACAAGTTAAAGAAGATAGTATATATTTAGTTGAAACCTTATTGGATTTAGTGTTGACAAACAACTTCATGTGGTTTGAAGGTCAAACCTACCTCCAAAAGACAGGAGTGGCAATGGGGTCGCCATGTGGGGGTAGTTTTGCCAATTGTGTGATGGCACATTGGAAGAAGTCCTTCCTATTTAATAATGATCTTTTCAAACATAATGTTGCCTGGTACACTCTGTACCATGATGATATGTTTTTCATTTGGAAAGGACCCTGTGAGCTTATTTCACACTTTATTTCCAATATTTCATCTCTAACTAATATTTTAGAATTTACATACAACATTCAACATGACCATATTAGTTTTTTGGATGTGCATATCCATAAAAACTTGGTGAAAGCTAAATTTAATAGTACAATATATAGAAAACCCACATACTCAAACTCATTCCTTCATTATACAAGTTGCCACCCTCGCCATCAGAAGAGAGCCGTTGTTAAAGGCCAAATGGTGAGGGCGGCAAGGATGATTTCTGAAGAGAACGACTTTTTACATGAATGTTCTCATTTAGAATTTATGTTTATTAAAAGAGGATATCCTGTTTCTTTAATCAAAGAAATTTCACTTGAAGTTATCAATAAAAGAAATTCAGGATTTTTTAAGCCTCTTTTAGGTACATTTGATAATGCTATTAGCGCAGTAAGCTCAAATTCTGATGTTTTTTGTTCTAACGTTCAGAACTTTCATGCAAGTTTTTTATGTACTTACAATTTAGATAGTACTTTAATTAAGGAAATTATTAACAAAAATTGGGTTTTAATAAAGGAAGATACCAGTTTGAGTAAATTATTGGGTGATAAACTGAAAATCACCTATAGAAGAGGTCCTAATATTAAGGCATAACTTGAACGTCCTACAAAAAAGGTTAATGTTTACAATAAAGGAATGTTTAAGTGTGGAAGATGTAACCAGTGCAAGTTTTTGTGTATTGATAAGGAGGTAATGATCAGAAATGTTCATTATAAGGTTCAAGGTAAACACTCGTGTTTATCTAAAGCAGTAGTTTACTGTGCCTTATGCCAAGATTGTCCTGCGTTTTACATTGGTAAAACCGAAAGAGAACTGAGACAGCGTAGGAAATTAGCACTGAAAAGATAACCTTGTTTCAAGTTCCAAATTTAAGATTTAATTTAAGTGTAAAACATATAATGTATTATATTTGTAAAGTTCGATCATAAAGAACAAGATATTTAATATATATTTTACTTATAAATTTAGTAGATTCATTCATTCATTCATAAATAATAATCTCTTATACAGTTTATATATATTTCTTATATTCATATAACATGCAATTTTACAACTTTGTGACATGATTGATTTTATTGGTATTCATTATATTTATTAATACATTTTAGTATGTATTTTAGAGGGTTTTTAAATACGTTTCAGCTTGCTACTATTTGCAGTTTTTATTCAAGTTTTTACTAAGTATTCATTTATTTAATTATATATTTATTAACTAGTTTATCATTTAGTTCAATTTTTGCGAATATGTGTATTTAAATATATATGTTTTTATTTGTTCTTATGAGTTTATTTAGTTATAAGGCTTGATGAAAGTAGAGGTTCAGGTTCCAGCTTCATCAAGTGCTTTGTATGTTTAATTGATGCTTTAATGGATTACAGTTATGTCATTCATTAATTATAGTGAAATTATAAAAGGAAGGTTAATTTGTTGATGGAATTGTCTGATGAAGGAAAGGTACTAACCTTTCCGAAAGCGCTAACATAATAAACTACTTTCGTTGTTTGTAGCCAACAGTTTATTCGCTGCCTCCTTTTTTGTTTGTTTTAATTCTACTTAAAGGTCAAGTATTTTATTTCAAGAAAGTGGTTTTATTAGTTATGTGATTATGCTGATGAAGACCTTAGTGGCTGAAAGGACTTAATCATTAATGTTTTTTTTTAATATTTTGGTATTTTCTCCCAAGTTTTTATTTTTTCAGTTCATTGAAACATTGTTACCATTAATTTTGAGAGTCACACTCAGTTCCAGCTACATATTGATTGTGAAACCAACATCTATTGTCATTCGAGAACCTCAATCATCATACATGTTAACATCTTCTACTTTCCATATCCATGTAAAGACTATATTTAAGTTGATTAGTAGTGTTTTATGATTTTAAGGAGAATTTTATTCCATAATTCTGGAAGGAGCTGTCTAATCTACCTGCCATTTTCCTTTATAGATATTTATTTTATGTTGTATTTCCTAAATAAGTGTTAGCTTTTACAGTGATAAGTTTTCAGCTTAGACTTTTAAACAGAATCAGTTCAGACACTGACTTATATACCAGATCAAGGTCATCTCTAGGTAACCTATGAAAAACAATATTATCTCAGCTGACTTGCACTTGCTGAAGAGCTTAAAATTCAGCATTGTGTTTAGTAAAAGGCTTAATCAGTGAGGTAGATAACTGTACAGTGATCTCTCTGAAGTGACAAAGCATGCCTACAGAATATTTTTTTCTTATTTTGAGAAGTACCTCAAAGTTTAAATTGCTTACTGTTCACCCTAGATCTTTCATAGGATCACAGTAATTACAAGGTAAATAAGTTATGCCTACCCCTCCCTTAATATGTACCTCCTGTTTCTAGAAATGCAAAGCAGGTCAGGCCAGTAATGAATTTGTGGCTGTATATCTGATCTACAAGATTCATCTTTAAAGACTGTCTTAGTAATTGATGATTCTGTTGTTAGTCATATAGATTCCATACTCCCCAGACTGGGCACAGGTGTATAGTCAGCTACCTCTCAGATGCCAGGATTGCTAACATAACAAGGACCATTAAGACCCTTTGTCGTAGAAATTATGATTACAGCATGATGGTAGTCCACGTGGGAGTAAACAACCTGGTGCACAAAACTCTGAGGGACATGCTGAATAACATCAGGAACGTGCTATGCAAGTATCAGATAAGGGTAAAACTACTTTTGAGCAGAATCATCCCTTCATTAAGAATGATGCCTAATTATAAGGAGAAAATAATTTGTTTTAACAACTGGCTAAATAGCTGGTGTCATTCTAGGGAGGATGCAATATGTGTTGGCCTAGGACAAGATGATCAGCAGTCTGACTTCCTTTGCAAAGTATGGCCTGCATCTCTCATTCAAGCTTTTCTGCATACTGGTTCAGTTTTTTCTGTACCCATATTATTTTCAGCAGAGTTCTTCTAATGGTCATTCTCTGTTAACAACACATCAGATCTTGAGCTGGACAACATCAGATGGCTTTACTCAATACCAGAAGTCAAAACAACAAACTGCCTGATCTGGAGACACTTATGTATCTGGAGCATGCTCATGTCTGTGTTGTTACTGAGATGTCTTTCAAATATAAGCATTTTCTTTGAGCCCTTGTTTTGCTCCTGGCGTGCTTTTATGTCCATTGGAAACAATGGTAGAGTGTCTCTGTTGTTACTTACTGCATCTCTTCAATACCTCAAGACTCCACCAGTGAGGTATTAGAAAATCATCCTACCTTAGGCAAGATAAACTTCTAACTTATAGTTTGTTATAGAGTCTTCCCAACATTCATGACCACAGATATCCATGCACAATTACTGTCATTCCTTGATGACATCTGAATAAGGAAACTTTGTTATCCTTATCAATTTCAACTACTTCTCCATAGATTGGAGTGTCTACACTTTCAATGTTAGATATGCACAATGATTTGTGGATTGGGTAAACAAAAACTTATTGGATCAAACTGCCCTCCAATCCCCCAGGAGCAGAAACATTCTTGACCTGGTGCTCAAGAACAGAGCCTCTACCTGTTTTACTCCTCTGGTCTGCCCCTCTTTAGCGTCTTCAAACCAACAACTTGTGATCTTTACTCTCAGTACTTCCATTTTACAAGTATCCAACTCATATCTCCTCAGAGCCTTCAACAAAGTATGACAAATTCCCTAAATGTACCCATAACACCCCAACAGTTGACCCTGAATATGTATCTAGCAGCACTAAAGATCTTTACATAAATTTAGATAAATACATCAATCTAGCAGTCCCTGCTGGTACCAAGTGCATCGGAGAATTCAAAAATATACCACTCAAATGGTTTGCTGACATAAACAATCTTTATAATAAAAGGAAAGAACTCAAAACAGTTGGTAGGGCCATAACCTCCTAGTCTGAGAACAGTATAAAAACTTCACCAGTAAACTAAGTCCAGTATAAAGGCCAAAAATGCATCCCATGTACTGAGGCTAACATGTGAGACAAAGGATAACCTCAGTTCCTTCTTCACTTGCTTTAGAAAACTAAAAAAAAATAATTCACAACATTGTTCTGAAGTTTTCCAGTATGGGACATCCCACTCTAACCCAAATGAAATTGCAAAAATACTGACAAGCAAGTTTGCTGCCAACATCTTCCCTGAGACTCCCATCCCAACTCCAGTCATTTCTGTGTCACTCCAGCTCCCATCTTTACTAAGGAACATGTACTAAAGGTACTTTTAAAAGATCATAAACATTTCTTCTATGGGCGCTGATAACGTACTGGTTTGCCTAATAAATAACGTCAAACATGCATTAGCAGAACCCCTCCTTAAACATTTTAATATAAGTCTAGCTACAGGTTATGTTCCTGAATTCTGGTACCTCCCTACAAGTGTGGACCCATCACTGTCTCTGGAAAATTCAGGCCTATCAGCTTTATGAGTCTGATTTGTAAAGCTATGGAATACATCATTAAAAATCTCATTAGGCCCAACCCACAACAGTCTGACTTCATATAAGGCAGATTGTGCCTGCTAAACATTTTCAGTTTCTTTGAGAAGGTCTCTCAAGCAGTGTACAGTGCTCACACTGTCCATGTTGCTTATCTCCATCTGGCCAAGGTATTCCATGTGAGGAATTGTAAAAAAGCTATCAGCCTTACGCATTCATCCTTATGTGGAAAGATGAATAGCCAACTGGCTTAATGACAGAATCCACATTGTCCATGTAGAAGATACCTCTTCAAGCAGAGCGATGTTGACCAGTAGTGTCCCCACCTCCAACATCTGTGCATGGTCCCCTCCTGTTTGATATTTATTTCTACTGCCTCAGAACTGAAAAAAAATTATCTTTGATTGATAAAATTTGCTGACAATTGCAAACTGGGTGCAACCGTCAAATTTTCCGTTGATAGACTCACTCTTCAAAATGTGATAACACCAGTACATTCATGGTGTATAAGGAAAGAGCTGAATTTAAATGCCAACAAATGTAACATTATCCTTTTTGGGAAACAGCAAATCATTGCAGCCTACAGCACAGACATTACCCCATTATCAATCAAAACAGTGATTAGAGATCTTGTAGACTCCTGAGGGGGGATCTGTGCCTTAAGAACCACATCCTTGGGGATCCTGTTATCCTGGGCCTCCCTTTTTCTCAGAAAGTCAAAAAGTCCAGCCCACACTTACCAGAGCTTTTAACCTAAATCTTGACCTAAACAATAAAAAAATGAGGATAGTTTTGTATCCCAATGTCCTCTCTGCTATAGAATAGACTTTCTCTTCCAGTCCAGCATTGTGATTCCTTGTCTTCCTTCAGATGTAACTTGGACAACTGGATGGGTAGTGTAGTTTGTCCATTCAGGATAAAACAGATAAACATGCTTGGGTTTGGTTCAAGCAGCTTTATTATGTACAAACACATCAGGATTGAGGCAACTAACTTTAACTTAGATAAACCTATAAAGAAACTGAGCATTGCTCTCATACATGTTCACTCTCTGGCTGCACTGTCAAAATGGCACTGAAGCTAGCATGTGCTTGCTATTTATATGCATGTTCAGTCCTTGGAAATGCTTCTTAAAGGTACAGTACACATACATACATACTCTACATCCTCCCTCTTTGAGAAATAAATTACACTACATTAAAGACATTGATTGGCATGTAATAAATACAAGATAATTATATGACATGCAATTATACAGAACTAAATACATATAGACACTTAAGTCCAGGATGCTTTGTATTTCACACTAGGTCTGGAGATGCAACCAAATCATGTGACATAGAATTTAGAATCAGGGTTAGCAACTGGGACTGTCTCTGCTGAATGTTCAACCTTAGGGATATCTGGAACATCATCAGGAATGGAAATCGAATTTAAGGACATGTTCTGGAACAGAAACATTATCTGGATTGTTCTGTGATTAAAAGCCTGTATCACAGGAACAATGCTGTGATATTGGTTCTGCTACAGGAAGAAGACATCTGTGATTTCTCCTGTACTCCACACCCTCAAATTTCACAAAATAGGATCTTGGCTCAGCACATACACCTGCTACTTGATCAATCCAGTCAAAATCTTTCACCGTTTGTATACTCACTGTCTCTCCTTCTCTTAACAAAAGAAGAAATCTGCTCCTTTTATCATAACTAGACTTCTGGAAATAATGCTTTCTGAATAGTTGGGCTTTTATTCCTCTGTTGTTCTTAGCTTTAGGCTTCAACAAACTGGAAATGATAGGCAAGGTAGTTCTGGTTTGCCTAGATAGAAGTCTTTGAGCAGGTGAGCCAAGTATATCATCATGGGGTATGCTTCTGAGATTAAGTAAATTCAAAAAGACATCAGTATTGTCATGGTTTGACTTCTCTAGTAATTGCTTTGCACTTTTTACTGCCCTTTTAGCTACATCATTTGACTGTGGATACTTAGGACTACTAGTAACATGTACAAAGTCCCATTCTTTTGCAAAATTCTGAAACAATTGACTTGTAAATTGAGTACCATTGTCAGAGATAAGCTTATGAGGACTACCATGGACTGAGAAATGACATTTCAACTTAGTAATAACAGTAGCGGACATTAGGTTAGGCAACAAATTGATCTCAAACCAATTTGAATAACAGTCGACCAACACTAATTAATGCTGTTTGTTCCACTGGAATATGTCAATGGCTACTATTGACCAAGGAAGTTCAGGAACTTGATTTTGCTGAAGTGGTTCTCTTTGCAAATGTGATCTAGAACTATTGCATACTGAAAAAGAGGAAAGCACTTTGTAAATGTCTTTCACTAGAGAGGGCCAGAATATTAGTCCTCTTGCCCTTCTACTGATAGATTCAGAACCTGGGTGACTATGATGTAAAATCTGGATATATTCACATTGTAAGGAAGCAGGAACAACAACTTCAGAACCTTTGAAAATAATGTCACCTTCCATCAACATCTCATCTCTTTAAGGAAAATAAGTTTGTACTTCAGGTGGTACACTAGATTGCTTAGATGGTCATCCTACCTGGATGTAGTGGTTGAGCTTTTGCAAAACAGGATCAGTCTTTGTATGATATTGTAGCTCATCAAGTCTTATGGTTGAAAAATTATGCACTTCCATGACATCAAAGTCAAAATTCTCTGCATCAAGCTGTTGCATTGTATTTCTGGGCGATCTGGATAAGGTATCAGCCAGATAAAGAAGTTTGCCTTTTGTATAGACCCTTTTGAAGTTGTACCTTTGTAATTTCAGCATCATTCTTTGTAATATTGCTGGAGTGGAATGCATAGGCTTCTTTAAAATAATAATTAGGGGTTGATGATCAGTCTCAGTCTGAATCTCTAATCAATAAATATAATCATGTAGCAGAAAGACCAAGCATCCACCAAAGTTGATAAAACAAGAACTTTTATTACAAAGGATAAACACTTTCACACATAGTGCTTCATCAGATCCATAAAAATCAACACAAGTACATGAATTTATACAATTAAACAATAATTAATCTGGCAATCAAAAAAAACACAATAATCACTGATGTATACTTTTACATTATTGTATAATTATACATTGAGAATTCTCATGTAGTTAAAGCTTAGTTTAACATTAAGCAATTGCCAGCGTTTTAATAGAATGGGGGTATGTATTGCCATGAGTGGGCATGCTTGTGTACGGGAGTAAAAGAAAGGGTGATTTTAATAACAAGTTAGAAAATACTAAATGGATTGTTAAATTATAGGCTAATAAATTGCCAGGAATTAATGCTGCTGTACCCTTAAAACCCATTCTTAAGAAGAGAAGTATACATCAGTGATTAGTGTGTTTTTTTGATTGGCCAATTAATTATTGTTTAATTGTATAAATTCATGTAGTAGTGTTGCATTTTTATGGATCTGATGAAGCACTATATGTGAAAGCACTTATCCTTTGTAATAAAAGTTCCTGTTTTATCGGCTTTGGTAGATGTTTGGTCTTTCTGATACTTGTTTTTTATTTTTATACTGAGCGACCTTTGGCTGCTGGTTGTATTTTTCCTGCATAAATATAATCATGAAATTTTGAACATGCAAACACAATTGCCAAAAGTTCCTTCTCAATCTGAGTATATTTTATTTCAGTTTAAGGCTACTGGTCTGCCCGCTTGAAGAATAACTGCACCAAGACCAAACTTTGAGGCATCACAGGAAAGTGTAACTGGCTTATTGACATCAAAGTACCTTAGTGTAGATGGGGCGGCAATTTTATGCTTAAGATCATTGAATGCTCTCTGGTGCTGTTGTAGCCATGACCATGCAAAATTTTTGTGCATCAGCTCTCTTAAAGGTGCTGTCAATTCACTGAAATCTGGTATAAACTTGCCGACATAGTTAACTATGCCAAGAAAATGCTGTAGAGCTTGAACATTATCTGGAGCAGACATCTCAAGAATAGCTGCTTGCTTAAATGAGTCTGGTCGTAACCCAGTACTAGTAAACAAATTACCTACATATGTGACTTCTGGTAGTCTGAATTTGCACTACAGAGAATTGAGCTTTAAGTTCACTTCACATGCTCTATGTAGAATTTTCTTGAGGTTTATGTCATGCTCTACTTCACCGTTGCCTCCAACCAACAAATCATCTACTATTATGGCGCAGGGATAACCTGAAAAAAACTGTTCCATTACAAGCTGGAAGACTTCACTTGCAGAATTTATTCCAAATGGCATCCTGATAATTCTATATCTTCCAAATGGGGTACTGAATGTAGTCAGTAATGAAGATTTATGATCAAGCATTACTTGCCAAAATTAACTCTTTGCATCCAAGATGGAAAATACAGTGGCATTTGATATCAAGGCTGCGACTACCTCAACTGTTCGCATGGGATCATGAGGTATTTTCAATGTCTTATTCAAGTCTCTTAGGTCGATGCATATTCTGATCTCGTCTGAGCCTTTTTTCTGAGCTGCTACCATAGACGATTCCCATTCAGTTGGTTCTGTAACTGGACAAATCACACCTTGCTGCACCATTTTATCCAACTGAGCTTTAGCTTTGCTCTGAATAGCTATTGGAACTCTTCTTGCCGGTCTAACCACTGGACTGACCTCTGGGTCGAACTTCATGGAATACACAACAGGAAGCTTGCCTAGCTTGTCATCGAAAACATTAGCATATTATGAGAAAATAGCATCAGTGAAGCTGGAACTGGGACATATATATGATGAACTTCTTTAGTAAAGGAAAGCAAGTCCATTCTCAAACTTTCTCTGAGACCCAATAATGACTGCACAGGTCTTTGAGCTATGTAAAACAACAACTTGTAACTGTTCCATGCCAAATAACATGAAAGCACTACTGAACCTTCGGTTTGAATTTCTTCACTGCTATATGCAACAAGTCTCGCACAACTAATCACATTAAGTTGTTCACCAACTCTTACTTTAGCAAATGTTTCTGCTGACATGACATTACACTTTGAACTAGTTTCTACTTTGAGCTCGATATATTTGCCATGGATCAGGACAGTACAAAACACTTTGCCCTTTGCCAATAAATCTACCACATTAACTTTTTCACCAATTACTGATACACCATCTACACAGAAAGTAGACTGCAAGCCTACATGATCAACTTGCTTTTTTAAGTGGCCTTTCTTTACAACTGAGTGAGGTTTACTTGACTTGCAAAACTTTTTAAAATTATTCTATTTTTTACACTTGTGGCATTGCTGACCAATTGCTAAAAACTTTTCTCTTTTAGACTCATGGTTGGCACCACATTATGACAGTTAACAATAAAGCTTGACTTGGGTTTTGCCGACTCACCCTTGTGCTGTATTAAGCAACATTTTGTTCTGCACTGAGCATGCTTCTTTAACTGAACTAGTCTTAAAACTTGATGGAAAACTATGGGACCTCCCAGGAAAACCTGCAGGGCTGCAGCTGCCATGTGCTTAGGCCTGTTTCTGCTAGCCACATGTTGCATGGTGTCTACATTTGCTCTGGAGCCTGCTGAAACCATGCTCTTATCACTAGCCAGCATACTTGTGTGCCTTTCTGTAGCATCACATATGCTCAACGTTAAGTCTCTGTCATGACTCATGAAGCAAAATCTTTCTCACAGCAGCACTAATCATACTACACACAAGCCTGTCCTTGTATTAGCTTGTCTTTCAAATCACAAAACATGCAGGTTTTAGCTTTGTTTCTTAAATCAGTAATATAAGCTGCAAATGTTTCTCCTGGCCTTTGGTCTCTGGTGTAAAACAAATGCGTCTATAATTTGACATTGGTCTGGGGTTGCACATTTCTCTGAATTTATGCTTTAAATCCTCAGGATCTTCTCTTGATTCAGCCTGAACAACAATATGACAGATTTCACTGACACCCTCATACACTGCTGGGGCATACACAAACGAACACTTTCTATAAATAGCCTCTGACCCAGCTAGGTTTAGCAAAATGAATGCCCTGGTGCATGCATCTTTATCTGAATATGCTGCTTGTATGAAAATATACTCTTGTTCAAATATTCTCTAGTTCTCTGCAACATTCTGGTCAAATACAAGTGGACCTGGTTTGCGAAATGCCTCTGTCTTATTAACACAACAGTGAAGACTTTTGCAAGTATGCATGAACACACACACACACACACACACACACACACACACACACATATATATATATATATATATATATATATATATATATATATATATATATATATGGGTTCACTTCAATTCACTGAACTTTCAATTCACTGACTTTCATTTCACTGACACCATTTCACTGAAATTCATTTCACTGAAACTTCATTTCACTGAAAGTTCATTTCACTGACAAGTATTATTACAAAGTAAATGGAATATGTCCCCTTCCCCACTGTAGTGCGACCCTGGAGTTAGAATATATAGTTAGGGGTGTGGGGCAGAGCCCCCACATCGGGGTGGGCACAGCCCCCACTTACTTTTCTTTACTAAGCAATATTATATCAAAATGTAAAATATCATATGAAATGGGGGCTGCGCCCCACACCCTCGATATGGGGGCCTCTGCCCCCCACACCCCCCTAACTATATATTCTAACTCCAGGGTCGCAATACAGTGGGGAAGGGGGAATATTCCATTTTATTGCTGATAATAGTTGTCAGTGAAATGAACTTTCAGTGAAATGAAGTTTCAGTGAAATGAATTTCAGTGAAATGGTGTCAGTGAAATGAAAGTCAGTGAATTGAAAGTTCAGTGAACTGAAGTGAACCCATATATATATATATATATATATATATATATATATATATATATATATATATATATGGCATAAAATTATGCCAGCACTTGTAACTATCCTCAATAGCACAATAAACCTCTGAGTAATTGAACTCTGTGAAATACTTTGTGAACAAAGTCTCTCAGGCACTGTGACATAACTGAAATCACTGTACTGTAAAGTCATCTAGCATCATTGTAAGAAACACTTCAAATAACTGCACTGTGCAATTAAATTGGGTGGCAGAAGAAGCTCAGAGTAAAACATTTCAAAGTAACTGCACTTTGTGAATAAACAGTACACAGCACACTGAAATACTTCCGAAATGGCTGTACTTTGCTAAGTAACTCTTTACAGTGCAAGAAACACTCAGCAATTGCGGCCCTGAATGAGTGGACACAACCAGCACAACAAACTTTTCAAAATGGGTGTATTTTGACTGCATTTGACAAAATAGTTGCACTTTGCACACAATAAACTCTTCAGAATAAATGCACAGTAATAAAGACACACTGTAAGCAATTTTACACACTTTGCGATGCTTTGAATAGCCCTAGTTATGTCTGAATTGCTTCAATCAATGCAAAATAACTGTGCCAAAACACTGTATTTTGCCAAAAAACATGCAGTTGCCTTGCTTTATTTATGCCTAATATGCCCTGTCTGCCCTTTATTATATTCTTTTTGCCCATTTAATTGCTTTTCTTGTGCTGCTTTTACTCCTAACATGCTCATTTTGCAATTCCGAGGTAACTCTGAAACTTCTAAGTACTTTTCTGACTATTGTTTTATTTAATATCTTAATTTCAAGCATTTTGTTTGATTAGAAAACTTTTTATGCTTTTTGTTTGCTTAATAAACATTCTGTGCTACTCGTTTGCATAGTAATGCATTTTTGCCCTTGTAATGCTCCATTTTATCTTTTTTAATAAAATAATCATTTGTGCAAGTTCTCATTACCTCTAGCTTGTTTCTGGACCTTTTCTGCTTTTGTTTCTCTTATTCTGCCTTCAATGCTGATTCTGCCCTTCATATCTCTGGAAAGCAGTCTTTGGAATCCAGGTTCTAACACCATGTCGTTCGTCCGGTCAGGATAAAAGAGACGAACATGCATGGGTTTGGTTAAAGCAGCTTTATTATATACAAACACATCAAGATTGAGGCAAATAACTTTAACTCAGATAAACTTATAAACAGACTGAGCATTTCTCTCATACAGGTTCACTCTCTGGCTGTACTGTAAAAATGGCACTGAAGCTAGCATGTGCTTGCTACGTATATGCATGTTCAGTCCTTGGGAAATGCTTCTTAAAGGTACAACATAGATACATACATACTGTTCAGATAGCATTAAATTTACAATGGAACTTACAAGCCTTGCCCTCATTGAAAAAAGTGTTAAAGCTTGTATACAGTTATTTGGCAAGGTGCACATGGCCACTGGACTGAATACTTTCTATATCTTATGATCCTATGAATGTCTGTTTACATTTAAGAGCAATTTGTTCCAGAGATAAGGTAGACATTGGATAATATATCTTTCCCTGATTATGTTTTATTTACAAGCTGCTATAGATTTACATCCATATTTAGTGTTTATAGAGCTGTTGGTCTTGTGGATGTGAAAGAGATTAAGGAGGGTTGGGTACTTAATGGCACAGAATGCAAGACATAGATCTCCATGTAGGCATCTGTAAGAGATGGAGTATAGGGACAGGGCATCAAACTTATCTTTTTAGCCAAAGGTATTTTGACCAGTCATCTCTTTTAATTAAGAACTTCTGGGATCTTTCTTTCTGTTTGATGTGTATAGATAGGTACATGTTGAAGGGGGTAGTGCACAATGTAATTGGTATCATCAGAGCTGAATACAGTGGTATGATAACTTTAGACATGGATAAGATGCCATTAGATATCAGTTGTGTTAGACAGATCCAGGGATTCAATAAACTCCATGCAGGAATAGTGCTATTCCTGCATGGAGTGAACCGTGTCTGTTTCGCCTTAGCTTTAACAGCAGCACACTTTGCATATTCATGAAGGCACTCTACTGCTAAGGCTAAATAGACATGAAGACTATTGGGTGCAGGGGGGCATGTTTAAGTAGTGCATGCACATCTAACACACCTCCTGCACTCAGAAAGTGCCGTGTGGCACTTTGTAATAACATTTCAGTGTCTGCGAACACTGAAATCAAAGAAAATAGTAAAACGGTGTCAAGGGACACTGAAATAGATAGGGGATCAAGAAATCAATGCAGGAGGTGTGTGACAGGTTCTGTCACACACCCCCTGCATTGTCAAAGTGCCATATGACACTTTACAAGTGATTTCAGTGTCTGCGGACACTGAAAGCAGGAAGTCTGGATAGGAAGCAATGCAGGGGGTGTGTGACAGGTACGTCACCCCCTGCATTGTCAAAGTGCTGTACAGCACAGCCATCCCAACAGGAAGCAATGCAGGGGGTGTGTGACAGGTACTGTCACACACCCCCTGCATTGTCAAAGTGCTGTACGGCACTTTGCAAGTGCTTTCACTGTCCATGGACACTGAAAGCAGCCATCTCAACAGGAAGCAATGCAGCGGGTGTGTGGCAGGTACTGTCACACACCTCCTGCATTGTGAAAGAGCCATACGGCCATACCTCTCAACTGTACAGGTTTCCACAGAATGCCCAGATGCCTGGCTCACACACCTCTCAACCTGTTAGAGAAAGAAATCTGTACAAAGCCATAAATAATGGGAGGACAAAGGCCAAAAAATAGGGACACATTTTAAATATTGATCTTACAAACATGGAAAGTTGATAGATTAACAGGTTTTGCATTGGCATATATTTCCTGAAGGGTATGAAGTCTGAAAGCCAAATGCCTGTCAGTATGTTCTGACTTTAATCCATGAGTGATTTGCCAATGATTTGCTAGAAAACCACAGTCACACTTTCTAAGTTTCTAAGAGCAATATTTAAAATCTGTCCCTATATGCCGCCTTACAATTTCCCTTGCTGTGGCTGACAAGGAGTACAGATACATGTAAATAAAGTGGGTTTATTATTTTTTTAACCATTCTAAGGTATGTTTAAGCATAGTTGAGCAGTTGTGCACATTATGGCTCTCTGCTCAGTGTTGCTTAAATATCCCATAGAAGATAAATAAAAATATACAACTAAAAAGACAGTGTAGTGGTTAGGGTCCTGGCTTTATATGTAGGTGTTCATAGTTAGAGTACCAAGACAGATACTTTATTTTTACATGGGGAAGCAGTGTTAAAATTATTATTTTTATTTTAAATTATGTAGTAATTGATATCTGTCAGCCAGGGTAGTGTAGCTGGTCTAAAATGTAAGTGTGAGTGCATATAGCATGTGAAATCCCCCATGTATACACAAGTGTCCCATACAGTATAGTCACACCCCATGGTAATGTAATAAAAGCACATAGAGGGACGTCATGTAAAGTAAATCATATACACTTACTAATATGTCAGTAATGATTAAGTCATTATTTTGATATTTCCTGAAAATGAAAAATGAGCAATGGTTAGCTGTGCTCAGCTATGCCTAGCTGGTTAAGCATTGCTTAGATGTAAATGCTAAGCAGCAGTTAGTTCAGCTAAGTGGATTTGCACACTGTTAAGCAGTACTCAGCAATTACCCCTTTAAGCACTGCTCAAATAGGCTTAGCAGGTTTGAGCACTGCTTAGCTGAGCTCAGCATTTTCAAAATGGTCCAATGATGGCAAAGGGTAGGAATATAGCCTTATTTAAATGGTGCAGGTGGGAATATAGCTAGAATCTGTTGTAGCTTGCTCTGAGTAGGAACTATGTCAGACATTGGTGAGGGCTCTCACTTTTGGGCACAGCACTGGGGCATTTTGGAGTCCAGAGTCATGGCTGGGCTCCTTGTAGCAAGCCATGATGGCAGACTGCTGCAGGGCCAGTGCCAGGGATCACAGTATAAAATGGAGGCTTGGAACCATCTGGCACATGATCTCACCAGTGCCACTGGCATCCACTGAACTGGTGAGTAGATACAGCATCACTATGCTGACCTAAAGTGGAGGAAGGGGGTGCTATTGGCCCAATGGATCCAAGACACATGAGATGACCATGCTCCAGCAGTTTGTAAGTATCCCAGATATAGCTGTACCAAATTCTAGCCTGAGTATGTGATAGACAGGTATGCATAATGTTTGTTTTCTCCCCCTACAGCTGCAGCAAAGAGGGCTAGTAATACTGAGGCCCATGCAAACAGACTGACAAGGCTATGCCAACAGGCTGGTGAGTACAGATCTACCTTGCAATATATAGTGAAATAAATAAGAAAGAGTAAATTGTTTACTGTTTCTGTGTCTAACAATTAAAGAAAAGTTTGCCAGACTAATAGTCATATACAGCATATGCAGTTGTAGAGCACTGTGTCATATAAGTACAATAAAAACCTAAACCACCAACTGTTGTGTTTATTTTTGGTATAATATTGTAAAAATAGAATGTGTACAGGTTCTGCACAGGAGATATGGCTTTGACAGCATGAATTAATAGAGGTCATTCTGAGAATCAGCTAGTATGCAAAACAGTAGATTGGGGAGCTGAAAATCAAGATATACATGAAATATGTCATATGTTTTGCACTAAGATCCAAACTCTGAATACTAATGTCAAAAGTATTATAGTGTGTCCCCTGATGCAGTGCCTTGTGTTAACCTTTGCTTTCCAGATCGTATAATTTTAGAGGATTACTACACAGTACACTATCTGTCATGCATGGATCTCAGGATTACAAGGTCAGACTGTCTAACCCACTGAGTATTAGGCAGAAAACAGTCAAGCAGGCAACAGCAGTACCCCAGTCGCTCAGTGTTATGAGAAAAAAGCCTTGTAGTTCATTTTAGCACACCCAGACACAGTTCGAATCCAGGGAGTGGTACTGAGATATGTGCATATATACACTCAAGAAATCTTCAATATTTGTAGAAACAGTCAGATAGTGGTAACAGATATTTTCTACACAGGTCTTACAGGTAATGAAATGTTTGTAGTAGCTGTTTGAAGGGTATAACAATACACCATGTACAACTGTCCCACTGTCCAATCCCATGCCTGCAAATGACAGCAGGATAGGTACATACACCATGCCCTCTTCCCAATACACGTATCTCAAGTGTCACACTGTCACAGCTAGTGGTCATTGCTGCCAATCACTTTGGACAAAGATAGGAATTCAGGTGAGCTATGCTAGTAGCTGACTCACACACCATCATTGCAGGGTACCCCTTCCTTGTCAAGTATGTAACCCTGACATGTACAAGCCCCCTCCAGTAAAGTAGCCACAGTTCACCCAGTCTGCCCCATAGCATTACAGGTTAACAGTCTAACAGGTATGTATGTGCCACAGAAGCTATGAGCCATAGGTAGATGTAAAGTGAGGGCAGACCAGTAGAGTATTGAGCAGTACTGTTGTGCAAAATGGAAGCCGATACAGTTGTTAATGGACTTTTTTCTCTCCCCCCACCCATCATCTACATCAGTAATTATTATTCATATACTACAGGTATTTTCTTCTCAAAACCTATTGTTGGGATATGTGTTCTATCATTGTTCATCTATTTCATTGGTTGCATATTAACATACCTTGTTCAAATACCATTATTGGTGGCCTGTTGCCATCAATGTAACCTGCATGCTGTTAAAATGCTTACTGTTGTTCCACATATGCATGTGTTCTATTTGCTATGCAACTGTTTCATATTTGTTGGTTTGGGTTAATGGAAACACCCATGCATGCTGTTATAACTAAATTTGAAATGTGTTGCTCATGACTAACCAATATATCTCTGGGAAAACCACAACACCATAGCACATTTGGGAAGGCAGATCCTGGCAGATCTGCCTGTCCCACCACATCTGGTCATGGCACTGAGCCCCAGCATGTCTGGGACCCAGCCCAGAACATCATCCTCCACTGGTCCTGCACCACCTTTGTGTGGAACCGCCTCAGGGATGGGGCCTGTTCCCCTGGGTGTGGGTGTAGTGAGGAGCCCATCACCTGCAGAATGTTTGAGGTATGGTGCGCAGTGTCATCCACTCCAAGTTGGGTGGGCAGCTGTGCCAGATAGAGGGCCACCTGGTGCACCTCAAGGGGCAAGCTGCCTCTCTTCTCCACCCCCCAGCACAGCTACCTTCGGGGCCGTGAAGGTGCAGTCCTGACAGCCCATGGGTGAGGACTTCAGTCCCACTGAATCCATTTGGGGGCTCATGGGCCTCTGATTCCCAACCACCCTCCCTGTCCAAGGTGTTTACCTCTCATGTGTCATATGCTGCCCCTTTTTGCTGTCTTGTGCATCTTGTCTGTCTGCAAATGCTACCTATCCTACCCAACCTACCTCCCCAAACATACCTACAGCCCTTCCCCAACATCCCACTCTCACCTAAAAAAAGGGCATTTGTCTCACAAAACTAACCATTGCCCCATACATAGCTCTACATTTTGCTCATATCTAAATTGAAATTAATCAGTCTACCCACAAATTGTTCTACCAATGTCTCCCTGTGGGGTGTGAGGCTGTAAATTCCCAATTCTACACATTGTTCACAGCTGTTGCTGCAGATGAAATGTAGAGGTATGGTCCTAATGTTTTACCTGCTGCTTGCCTCCGTTTCACCACTTTCCTAGCACCCTTTTTTCTTTTTTTTTCCAGCACTATCAGGTTTCACCTCATATCATGCGTTCCGGCCCCAAAATCCGGACAACACCAAGAAAGGATGGGGGGGGTGTCCATATTCATAAAGGACACCCACACCTCAAGGTTGGTGGCAATGCACGATGCATCGGAGACCATCCAGGTGCAATTAACCATAGGCAAGACTGCTCTGCAATTTGTAGCATGTTACAGGCCACCCTCTCAAACTCAGGAACCTCACATGGCCTTCCTGAAAACATTGAGGATAAATGTATCTCCAAACACCATCATACTAGGTGACTTCAACTACCCCAATATAGACTGGGAACACTACTCAAGCCCAAACACTCTAGCCCAAAGGTTCCTGGAGTTCATAAACTCAAATGCCATGGAACAACTAGTCACCATCCCCACAAGAGGAGAAAACATATTTGATCTCATCATCACGAACATGGGATCACAATGTTCAACACCGGAAGTATACCCCTCACTGGTGAGATCAGATCATAAACTAATCTCGCTGGAGGTCCTCATCCCACCCTCACCTGAAATAAAAAAGACCACAGTGAAAAACTTCTCAAAAGCCGACTTCACACTTCTAAAAACTAGTGTGGTCTCCTTTAAGGCCCCTGAGCCAGTGGTAAACATTACTCAAACCGCTGAATCACTTACAAATGCCTTCTACCAGCACCTACAGGACTGCATGGATCAGGAAATCCCAAACAAAACTAAGACTCTTTGTACCAAAGGCAAGCATCCAGTCTGGTGGACCCCAGCCATAAACAAGCTCTACAACAAAAGGAGGAATCTACTACAAGATAGAGCAAAATCCTTGAAAGGTAAGACACCTTTGATCATTATAAGTAAAAAACTAAGAGCTCTCATAAAATCATCCAAGGCAAATTTTGAGAGAAAAATCACCAAGGACTCAAAAGACAATCATAAGGCCTTCTTTAGCTATGTTAGAAACCTAGGAGGAAGCTCCCAGATATGCTCAGAATTAGTTCAAAATGATGTGAAGATTACTGAACCAACACACATTGCCAACATACTGGCTGACAGGTTCAGTGCAAACTTCTCCCCCCCAAAAGGAGAGATATCTATACCAGAGGATTGTAGCCCCCCAAACATCTCCAACGCCCAGGTGAGACCTGCTCTCTCCCAAGGCAAAAAACACAGCATCCATGGGACCGGATGGTGTCCCCGGCTGTGTGCTCCACGAACTCAATGAGGAATTAAACCCGCAGTTAGGACAGCTGTTTAATCTTAGCCTCACCTCTGGATACGTACCCAAGGAGTGGCGCATGGCGACTGTGGTCCCACTTCACAAGGGCGGTGCCTCCACCGACCCTGGAAATTACCATCCCATTAGCTTGACAAGCCTTATCTGCAAAGCCATGGAGAGGATCATAATGGAACTCATAAATAAAGACATAGGGAACTTGCAGACTTTGGATCCAACCCAGTTTGGCTTTGTCAAAGACAGATCATGCCTTTTAAACTTGGTTGACTTTTTCGAGACAGTCACCAAGGCCATTGATGAGGGAAAGGCAGTCCATACAGCCTACCTCGACCTGGCAAAGGCCTTCGACACAATACCCCACTCAGGTATCATCGAAAAACTCATCAGCTTGAATGTAAACCCATACATCACAAGATGGGTTGCAAACTGGCTAAGTGACAGAACCCACAGGATCAGAGTTGCTGAAGCCATGTCAGACTCAAAGCCTGTCACAAGTGATGTCCCACAGGGCTCAGTCCTGGGTCCACTCTTGTTCGGCATCTACTTTTCTGAAGTACAAGCAAACACAGGAGAGTTATGGCTGACAAAGTTTGCAGATGACTGCAAACTGGGCGCCATAGTCGAAAACACATCTGACACAGATATCCTTCAGAAGGGCCTCACAGAAATGGATAACTGGTGCCAGAGCCATGGCCTAAAGTTAAACGCCAAGAAATGCATAGTCATACCCTTCGGGAAAAACAAGGTTACCCCTAGCTACCATATAGGTGGCAATCCACTGAGCACAGAAGAAGTCATCAGGGATCTGGGGACCCAGGTTGACAGTAGCCTTTCGTTTGACACTCATGTTGCTAAAGTAGTTAGGAAAACCTTCTACATTGCCCACCTGATCATGAAGGGATTCACATCTAGATCAAGGGAGGTCATCGTCCCCCTGTGCTCATAACTCATTAGACCTATGATTGAGTACAATGCCCCATTCAGAATGTATCTGACATGACACCTGCAGCAGCTGGAAAGGCCCCAAAAGTTCCTCACCAAAAGGATAAAGGGTCTCAAAAATATGTCCTATGCTTCCCGACTGAAAGAACTCCAGCTCTATTCAGTCTCATACCGCTTGCTCAGAGGTGACCTGTGCCTGACATATAAGGCCATGTCAAACCCAGATTTGATGAATATGCTTCACCTCAAAAAATCTAGATCCCTCAGAACTACAAGGGCGGGAGACTTAAACCTTGACACGGTTATTAATAGAACGTGCTGGAGGGACAGATTCATCACCCAGAGACTCCCTATGCTGTGGAACAAAATCCCGGTACATGTGAGGCAGAGCACCTCGCTGGCCTTGTTCAAGAGGAATCTTGACCAATGGATGGGAGATCGCAGATATACCCCAGGGATTACTTCAGTGTCACTGCTTGACAGAGGCACAGCAAAATAATAGGCATAGTTTTATTCAAACTAAAAGGGTGGCGAAAGCCACATAACTATGGGCTAGGCTTATAAATGCCCTTGGGCAGATAGCCTAGTATGAACCTATGAATCTATGAACGTATGAACCTAATTAAAAGTAGCACGGGAGTAAGCAGTAAATACAGAGGGATTAAATTGATCAGTCACAACATGAAGTTATGGGAAAGAGTAGTGGAAGCTAGGTTAAAAAAGGAGGTGATGATTAGTGACCAGCAGTATGGTTTCATGCTAGGAAAGAGCACTACAGATGCGATGTTTGCTCTGAGAGTGCTGATGGAGAAGTGCAGAGAAGGTCAGAAGGAGTTGCATTCTGTCTTTGTGGATTTAGAGAAAGCATATGACACGGTGCCTAGAGAGGAGTTGTGGTATTGTATGAGGAAGTCAGGAGTGTCAGACAAGTATGTAAGAGTGTTACAGGATATGTACGGGGGTAGTGTGACAGCGGTGAGGTCTGCGGTGGGAGTGATAGGTGTGTTTAAGGTGGAGGTGGGATTACATCAAGGATCAGCTCTAATCCCTTTCTTATTTGCAATGGTGATGGACAGGTTGACAGAGGAGATCAGACAGGAGTCCCTGTGGACTATGATGTTTGCAGATGACATTGTGATCTGTAGTGAGAGTAGGGAACAGGTGGAGGAGACCCTGGAGAGATAGAGATATGCTCTAGAGAGAAGAGGAATGAAGGTCAGCAGGACTAAGACAGAATATATGTGTGTGAATGAGAGGGAGCATAGAGGAATGGTGAGGATGCAGGGAGTAGAGGTGGCAAAGGTGGATGAGTTTAAATACTTGGGATCAACAATTCAGAGTAATGGTGAGTGTGGAAGACAGGTGAAGAAGGGAGTACAGGCAGGATGGAGTGGGTGGAGAAGAGTGTCATGAGTGATTTGTGATAGACGAGTACCAGTAAGAGTGACAGGGAAGGTCTACAAGAGGGTAGTGAGGCCAGCTATTTTACATGGGTTGGAGACAGTGGCATTGACAAAAAGGCAGGAGTCAGAGCTTGATGTGGCAGAGTTGAAGATGTTAAGATTTGCACTGGGTGTGGCGAGGATGGACAGGATTAGGAATAATCATATTAGAGGGTCAGCCCAGGTTGGAAGGTTTGGAGACAAAGCCAGAGAGGCAAGATTACATTGGTTTGGACATGTGCTAAGGAGGGATGCAGAGTATATTGGGAAAAAAGATGCTAAGGATGAAGCTGCCAAGTAACAGGAAAAGAGGAAGGCCTAGGATAAGGTTTATGGATGTGGTGAGAGAGAACATGCAGGTGGTTGGTGTGACAGAGCAAAATGCAGAGGACAGGAAGAAATGGAAACAGTTGATCTGCTGTGGCGACCCCTAACAGGAGCAGCCGAAAGAAGAAGAAGAAGCACGAGAGTAAGCGGTGCTAAGTGAAGCTAAGAGGACTTAACCATCTGTTAGCATCAATTAGCTTCATGCAAAATCATGCAAACCCACTTACAACTACTTAAAAGTGCCTTAATCACTCTGTCTCCATCAGCCATTGTTCTGCTCAGCAACAAAATAATCAGTGCTGCCAAGTCACGAATCTGGGATGCTGTGCACTGCAATCTCATCAACATACCACTACACCATCTAAGCTGTGAGGACTTTTAATGCTTTTACAAACAAATCATGCATTATTGTCATTTAACATAAGAGAAAGTCATCACTACCAAGTCTTGAACCCAGGATCCTGTGCACTAGGATCACAGCAATGTATCTCTACACCATCTGAGCTGCAAGAATTTGTAATGTTTTTAAAAATAAATCATGCACTACAGTCATTTAGCATAATGGAAACATATATATCCGTAGTACTCTTTATAAACATATATATGTATACACAAATACAAATAAATAAAGATATATATCTATATCTATATATCTATCTATCTATATATATATATATATATCTATATATATATATATATATATATATATATATATATATATATAGATGTATATATATATATATATATATATATATATATATATATATATATATATATATATATATATATATATATATATATATATACACGGATTCCTATTACAAGAACGAAAGTTCACTACTTTGAACTTGTAATAGGAAGCTTCAATTCTGCGAAAGTTCACTTTAACGAAAGTGAACTTTCGCGTAAGTGGACTTCACAGAAAGCACCGCAGCACAGTGGAGGACATAAAAAACATGCTATGTCCTCCACTATGGTGCGATAGTCAGAGACCTTAGGGTTAGGGCATGGATTAGGGTAAGGATAGTTAGTAAAGCTGTCCCTTAACCCATGCCCTAACCCTAAGGTTCGTGACTATCACACCATAGTGGAGGACATTGCTATGTCCTTCACTGCGCTGCAGTCATCACAGACCTTAGGGTTATGGCACGGGTCATGGTACATGACACGGGCCCTAACCCTAAGGTCCGTGAGTACTGCAGGGAAGTTCAGTACAACACCCGTTCGTTGTACTGAACTTCACGTAAGTGCACTTTCGATTAAGTGCACTTTTGCTGCAGTGAGCATTCCATGCACTATTTTGAATTAGTGAAAATTCCATCTAGTGTATGGAATCCATATATACATATACATCTGTATATATGTATATACATCTGTATATACATCTATATATATATATATATATATATATATATATATATATATATATATATATATGTAAAAAACCTCTTACTGCAAGACATCTGCAAAAGCCTGACAAAGTGGGGGGATAAAGGGCAAACTACAGGGATGGAACTGTAGGGAAAAGCAGACATTGGTGAGAAAGTGTCCACCCACAATGCTATGGCACTGACTAATGGAAAGACAACACAGCTGCTATGGATGCAAGTAACAAGTAGGAGACACCAATTGGTGCACAGGCCAACACCTTCTCATGACCATTACCTATGAAAGGCAAGCTGCTATCTATGCAACACAGGTCTGAACCCATCTACACAAAGACAGACTGTGACTACACAAACCCAACCATTTGTATTACTCTGAAGAAACTCTTCAGCACTATAACAGGTATGTAAATAACATAAGCTTGTAATGGAATGCAGAAGGAGGAAGCAATAATGTAAAATAGGAAGTTAAACACTAGGTCACAACAAGACCTGCTGAACTCACATGTTGCTGTCCGGCACCTATGGCCACTCCTGCTTGCCCTGTCTGCAGTGACATGGATCACATCTCTGGCCCTTGAGTCACCCCAGCAAAGGTCAGCTCGTGTATGACTACTACTGGAGTGTCTGTCATCCAATACTGAGTGTGACACTGCTAGGCCAGCTGCCTGGGATATAAATAGTCATATGTCACCTGTGAATGCTGCTATGATACATATGCTTGTCTCACAAATGTAAGAGACTTATATAGGGTATGTGCATAGTACACAATAGGTGTAGAAGTGTGTGTTGAAGTGTATGTTATATACTGAGCCCATACTTGACAACTGTCCAGACTTATGCAGATTGACCACATGTCTGCCTCATATTTGTAGTCAATGCTACATACAGTTGTGTATTGTCTGGCACTTCACTGGCAACTCATTAAAGACTGAAGTCATAACATAATAGCATACATTTGATTGTCAGATGTCATATCCTGTGGAGTAGACTTGTGAATGTGACACCATCTTTGCTGGCAACTAAGTGTGTTTCAGTTAGATTCATAAAGTGACACTATTTTCCAGCCTTTGCCCACCAGTCATGTGTGCCTTTGTGCAGTTGTCTTGCTCTAACAGGAGCTAGGTGTCTTAGCATGAAACCCATGTCAATGCAAGCATACCTTGCCCTGTTGGATGCCAGCATTTGTGTAGTCACTGACACCTGCTTTGCAGTTGTGGAGAACACACTAACTTTGCCAGCCTACTGATCCCATCATACAGTTAGACCACAAATAGAGGGCTGCAAAGCCACAGGAGGTGGAGTGTTAAACATTATCATGCACATACACTCCTCCAGGATGGCCAAACAGTATGACACATGGGAGACATTCCGAGTGCAGTTAACAGTTGACAAAACACCTACTCAAATCATAGCTAGCTACAGGCCTCCAACCATGACTATTGACACCCACCACACCTGTTGGGGCTTGCTGGAATCTGTCAGGATTCAATCATCTACCCTGCTCCTGGGTGACTTCAACTACCCAACCATAGTGTGCATGACCTATGCCACCTGAACATGAATGCACAGAGATTCCTCGGCTTTGTCAATGGCAATGCAGTGGATCAGCCAGTCAACACTCTTACAACAGGTGGAAATATCCTGTATCTGGTCCTAACCAACATGAGTAGCCACTGTAGCACTCCTACAGTGTCATCCTCCTTGGTAAGATCTGACCACATAGCCATCACTGTTCAGGTCACTATCTCCCCTGGCCCCCCGTCAGAGTCAAACAAAATTAATTTTACACAAATTACTATAAATCTCCTCAGAGCAGGTAGAAGTAGCTTTACAGCTTCTCATCAGTTGGAACTAGCAATAGTGTCCAAGCCCACACCACAATACTATGTGAGCACCTACATAGCTGTATGGACTCAGCAATACCTGACAAGACAACATTATCTCACACATGGTATGGTAAACATCTGTGGTGGACAGCAGCAATACATAAATACTATAATAGGTGGAAATATTTGCTGGACAGGGCCAAGAAGGAACAGGTGCCTTATTGGAAGAAATGTCACCTTGGTCTGCACAAGCAAATACGTCACAGGTGAATTACTCTAAGGCTATTGTTGACTGCAAATTGGACACCCACCAAAGCCAAGTCATTAGGCCATCCACACATATGTCTGCAATCCCAGAGGTAATGCACAAATCTGCTCTGTAGTGGTGGTCAATAACACCACATAAACATATGGCATAGATATGGGCAACCTGCTGCAGACAAGTAAAGTGTAAACATCACCCCCCTGTCCCCCATCGGTATGCATGTGCATGCACAGCAACTGCCCCCCTCCCCTCATCATCAGGAAACAGGTCCGTAATGCCCTCTCAAAGGCAACACACAGAAGTCTCCATAGGCCTGATACCATCCCCTGCTGCATCCTACATGAACTCAGACAGGAGCTCTCAGATCCATTATGCACTGTAGTCAACCAAAGCCTGAACACCGGTGTCATCCCATCTGTGCAGAGGACACTGTCATCCCTATACACAAAGGTGGAGCAATCCACCAACCCAGCCAATCATATGCACATCAGCCTAACTAGCCTGCTCTGCAAGGGCATGGAAGGCAATATTAAGGACATTATGAACAGGGACCTTGGGAACCTCAAAATGTTTAAGCCCACACAGTGTGGTATTGCCAAAGGGAGATCAGGCCTGTTAAACCTGGTCGACTTCTCTGAAGTAGTCAGCAAACACAAGGACGAGGGGAAGATGGTGAACAATGCCTATCTTCTCCTAGCCCAATTCTCTCACAATAATCCCCAGGTGGCCATGATACATACGCCTACACAGCTAGGCATCAACCCATATGTTTCCAGATGGATATCTAACTGGTTCAATGATAGTACTCACTCAGTCAAAGTAGTGGAACCCATCTCTAATAGTAGAGTCTTCCAAGCGGTGTACCCCATGGATTGGTCTGGGGGCCTCTACTGTTTGAGATATATGTATCTGAGCTATGGACAAAAGCAGTGGTCTATGGCTGACCAGATTTACAGATGCTTGCAAGCTGGTCACTGTCTTACATGCCCCTACTGATGTGAGCATCCCCTATGAAGCCCTCACCCAATTAATGAGTGGTGCAAGAAGCATTGACGCAAACTGAATGCCAGGAGATGCATCATTCTTCCTGCTGTGGCAGATGTCATCCACACTAATTATGACAGTGATAAGTACTGAGCATGCAATCAGGTGTGAGGTGACTTGTGCACCAAGGTTGGTAGCAACCTGACATTTTCCCACCATTTGGGCAGCATTGTACAGAAGGCTGTCTACATGGCCCACCTCACAAATATGGGTATGTCATCCAGGGACCAGGAGGCCACAACATCCCTGTACTCCACCCTTATCAGATGCATTACCAAATACAATGGCTCCTTTGGCATGTACCTTGCCAAGCAAATGCAGCAGCTGCATAGGCCACAGAGGTTCTTAAATAGGCAAATCCAGGGTCTGCAACACCTATCCTATACAGATAGGCTGAAAGCCCTGTCCCTGTACTCAGTCTCATACAGACTGATCATAGGTGACCTGTGTCTGGCATACAAGGCCATTTCCAAACCTGCCTTGATGGCATTTCTGCATATCTGTAAGACAAACCCTACTCATGCATCACACATGCAAGGCCCTCGTCTGGTCTGTGACATGTATAGTACTTGTTGCTGGGATAGTGTGGTGTCCCATACAATACACTGTCTGTAAAATACACTCCCTTCCCATGTCCAGCAGAGTATGTGTATAGCCCTCTTGAAGAAGAAGCTGGACGACTGCATGGGAAATGGATAAGACACCCCTGGGATCCCGCGCATGTCCCAGCTGGATAGGAGAAACAGGTTCTGGCTTTGAAGGGACATGGGTGAATGTCTGGGCCAGGCTTATGGGGGTATCAGGGCCAATAGCCTGTTATTATCTTATGAGGCTATGCACCTAGTACTTTACATGTTTCCTGTATGTATTGCAGACTGTTCTATGTTCCAAAACCACCAAAATACTGACGATGAAGAAGAAAACAACAGGATACAGGTCCAAATACGAATTTATTGCACTTTAGTGCCTCAGACAGAAAAGCCTTTAAGAAGTGATAATCCTTTGTAAAAACTTCCCCTCTAAATATAACCACACAATCAGCAATAAAACAATAAAGCAATTAAACAATCAAATAATTAATTATTTAAAGAAGATACTTCCAATTCACTTCATGATTCAGTCCCCCTGGTAAAAGAGTATTATACTTTAAAATAAAAACAGCTTCTTTATACAACAGTATATTTTTAACAATGCAATATCGCCAAATCTAATAAACACTTTTTCTAAAACTGGCTTGCAACAGTGTGTAGTCACTGCTATGTCTTTCCATAAAATGAACTGCAATAAAACTTTCTTTCTGTTTTTTAATATCTGTAATGTGTTCCTGCAACCTGATTTTTAAACTTTCTTTTACTCTGTCCAATGTAGAACAGGTTGCAGAGACACCTAAGACAGTAAATAATACCATCAGTGTCACAAGAAAATTTATTGACAGGTTAAAATTTCCTGCCATTAATTTTACTAAAACTACAGACTATACATATGCACACATTACGGTTGTTGCAAAGCACAGTACCAACACCACTAAAAGGCAACTCCACCTGTTCTTCTGGTAAAACAAAATAAGCTTTAACCAATCTATCTTTTAAATTTTGTCGCCTTCTATATGAAATAGAGGGCTTGTTACAAATTATTATATTTAACATGGCATCTCTTTTTTAAAAAGTCCAATAATAGTTGACCATATTCCAAATATTTTCCCTCAAAATATTGTAAGTTGTAACAAAAAACATTTTTTCAAATTTCTCCCTCATATACACAATTTAAATTTATATTTTTTGTACATAATTTGGTATACAATTCATTCCATCCACTTTACTCACTGCTTCCCTTAGATTCTCCCTATTGCATCCTCTACTCAAAAACATTAACAGTACTTGACGAACCTCCCTATCCAAATCATCTTCATTATTACAAATTCTAACTAACTGTAATAATTCCCCATAATGTAGGGAGTTGATTGTATGTGAGGGCGGCAGCTGGTGTCATACAAATACTGACTCCCATCTGTAAATTTATGATATATGGAAGTGCGTATAAATCCATCATCAGAACCCATTAAATGAAGATCTAAAAAATTAATTTCCTTACCATATTGTAAACCATCAAATTGCAATTCATGCTTATTATTATTTATATCTAGAACAAAATTCTGAACTTTATACAATTTTCACAAATAAATATTACATCATCTATGTATCAGTAATAAAATAAAACATGTTCTTGAACAAATTTGTTCTTATAAATGTAATCCAATTCAAACTTAGCCATAAATAAATTGGCATACATGGGGGCAAAAGGTACCCCATGGCTGTGCCCTGTAATGATGATAAATAACATTATTAAAACTAAAATAGTTATTTAATAAACAAAACTGTAATAATTCAATTATAAAATGTGACAATGGACTATCTTCCAAGAAATAATGCAAAGCTACTATACCATCTCTATGCCTAATATTTGTATATACACTACGCATGTCTAAAGAAATCCAATACATATTAGCATTCCACTTTATCTTAGATATTTTATCAAGGAAATCAAATGAGTTCTTGATATAAGAAGGGAGTTTCTCAACATAAGGCAATAAAAAATTGTGTAACAAAATCCCAATATTGTGCAGAAAATAGTTGCTGACTCTATCGGTCTACCGGAAGGGTTGACCCTATCCTTGTGTATTTTTGGAAGACAGTAGAATGTAGCCATATTACAACCTTCTACACTAAACTTTATGACCAATTCTCTTTTGGTGAAATATCCTAAATGGCATCCTTTCTCCATTAAATTATTAAATCTTTGCATCACCTCCCTATATCAATTACTATCACTAACCTCATACACTACACTGTTGTTCAAATGTTGTAAACACATCCCTAAATATTGAGAATAATGTAAAACCACAATTTTATTGCCTTTGTTTGCTGGCTTTATAATAAGATCTTTTCTACCAGCCAAGATTTTTAAAGCCTCCCATTCTTTTTTAGTCAAATTATATCGAATATCCACCTTATTATTACAAAAATCAGCATACAACTGTTCAATAGCCAAGTTAAGCATTTCTGAGAACTGTTTAATACATTCATTGATTTACAGGTGAATGAATCGACTTTTAAAATTCACCATAGCAGTATCAATCAAACAATATGCATTAGGACTGCTTTCAGTGGCAGAGTCATCAGAATGGCAAGAATAAAAACTATCCTCCTCACTCCAGGTTTCTAAATTACTGTTAGCAATATGTTGCTCAGCTTTGTCAGAAAAAAAAAAAAACTTTAAATGCAGTTTAAATACCAAATGAAAATCTTCCTGTTTCAAAATATGTAATCGGTGTAGCACAATTGGTATAAATGTCAACACTAAATTAAGTACATTAATCTGTTTATAGGACAAAGTACATCTTAATAAATTTACAACATAATTACTGTTATCACAGATACAAGGATCATTGCCATCTACCTTGTTTGTATATTTGTTTAAAATGTCCATCATTCGTAGTTACTATGTTGTGCATTTCTCTTTTCTTGCTGTTGTAATCACCTGCACCTTCTTGATTACGAAACCCTTGCTGAAATAATTCTGGTTCCTGAGCTGAAGGAAGAGGTGGATACATCCAGATGTCATTTTCTGAGTCCGTGTTGTAACCTGTGCCATCCGAAGAGGCAAAATAAACAGTGTTGTTTTCGATGACCCACTTTCGAATAAGAAACATGGGTCTTATTGCCAGTATTTTTTATTGGCCCTCCACAGGAAAGCCTGCTCATTGTTATAATCACGAATGTCTCTCTTAATTTTTCCCATCTTCAGGTCAATCTGCTCAGTTTCAAATTTATTTAGCTTGTCCTTCATACCGGAAAACAATTCATTCATTTTTAGAGGAACCAGTTTTAATAAACAAATCGGTTGCAACCCCAACAAGTTAAAATGACAATGAGTTTCTTTGCAAATTAATTTTTCAAAGTGATCAATCAGACCCTGTATCTCTACAGAAAAGTTATTCGTGTAAACATGCCCTATACCAGCAAATGGGTTATTAACTCTCTGAAGCCTTTCTTCCACATATTTAGTAACAAAATTATTTTGCACATTTTTCACAGAATTGACTCCCTTCTCATGTCTAGCAGAGTACATGTATAGCCCTCTTGAAGAATGAATGACTGCATGAGAAATGGATGAGACACCCCTGGGATCCCGCGTGTGTCCAAGCTGGACAGGGGAAACAGGTGCTGCCTTTGAAGGGACATGGGTGAAAGTTGGGCCAGGCTTATGAGGGCATCAGGGCCAATAGCCTGGTATCATCTTATGAGGCTATGGACCTAGTACTTTACATGTTTCCTGTATGTATTGCAGACTGTCCTGCAATGTTGTCTGAAATTAATCTCTGTGACTCTGAAGTTTTTAATTTCTCCAAGTCTTTTGGGTTTCTAATACCATGACGAGAATGGACCCCATTCCTAATTCAAAGTATGATTAAAGTTCATGAAATTAGTATTGTTTCACTCTTTGATGTTAGACAAAAGTGCACTTTGCAGCACCCGCAATGTGCCCAGTAATGACTCCTTCTGCAATTCGTCTGTCACAGTCTGAACTGTGTAGGTACTGCAGTGATAGTGTACAGACCTGTTCCTTCATCAGTTATCATCACATATCGTTACACTTTATCATTGTGTGTGGTCTGCATAGCAGTAAGTCAGCTCTTACAGTACAAGCATATGCACTTAGTGACACTGTATAGCTCACTCCAATAGCCTTTATATTGGCCACAATTACCATTCTGTTACTAGGCCAATCACGCAGTAGGATTTGGCACCCTTTGTTGTGGGCCTTACAGTAGCAGTGAAAGAGATGGATTGCAGCAGGCAGAACTACCATTAGGTCTGGCCTGAAGGGCTCATAGATGTCACAGCTGTGTCAGACTGCACCAGTAGTGTGTGTGTGTGTGTGTGTGTGTGTGTGTGTGTGTGTGTGTGTGTGTGTGTGTGTGTGTGTGTGTATGCGCGTGTGCATGTGTGTGCGTGCGTGTGTGTGCGTGTGTGTGTGTGTGTGTGTGTGTGTGTGTGTGTGTGTGTGTGTGCATGCATGTATATCAGCAAACATAATACTGCAGGGTATTAATTTACATATGCTGTCTTCCTCTCGCAGGTGAAAACAGGGTTGCTGTCCCTCCTCCTCACAACTTGATGTCAGTGTCTTAGCAGACTCCCATGATGATGGTGGTCATAGTGAGGCACAGGTGGGGTTGTTGGTGGCTGAATCTGAGCCATTGTTTGGTATCCCACTTTCACCCACCATGTCCTCGCACACAGTCAGTATATCTGCACATACCCAGTCCCCATCAGCCACAGATAATGGACAGGTTAAAGATGGTGGCATGGAACATGCTAGTGTGTTGAATAAAGATACCAGCCATAGCCAGAAAGCAGGTGAGGTCACGCACAGGCAGACGGACAGGGGTAATTGACAGAGGACTGCTGACCATCAAGCCCCTGTTGCAAGTGCCACAGCAGGTGTCACCAGATGCATGTTACTGTTCATCATGGAGGCACAGGCTTCTACTGACTGCAACACCAGACAGATGTTCAGGGTCATGAATGCAGCACTTTCTGCCATGTGTGACGACCTCTACGGCATTTGTGATGCCATATGTCATTTGGACCGATGTTGTGGATACACAGTGAAGTGAGACATTGTCATTGCTTGACCATGCAATGTCTGTACTTTAGCTTGTGGTGGGAGTAGGGCATTGGCCCACATGACCGTGCATATTCACAGTCCCATAGTGGCAGTACCAACAGCACTACCGAAGGGAGGGTGGTGTCCACACCACAATGGAGCAAGCCATGGGCACATTGTCCTGGCCAGTCCCATCAGGGAAGTATATCCAGCAGACAGCAGTCACCATCGGGGAGTAGTACTGCATCTGTCCTTGGGCCTGGCGGTGCCAGTGATACTCCTGGCAGAACCAGTTCCCGCATCCCTGCTGGGAGATGGTGAACCATACATCCTGCCATGTATGGTCCATGGCTGTCGAACATAGCCCTGTGTTGGGCATCCACATGGCTTGATGGTGCATAGACAAACACTCACACATCCCTATCACAGGACAGTCACCACCAGACATGTACAGCACCTCTGCATGACCCAGTTGAACACCACCCCTCCAGACACACATACACACACACACACACACACACACACACACACACACACACACACACACACACACACACACACACACACACACGCACTGTGATGCCAGCCATATGGTCCAGCTTAGGCCTCTGGCAATCCAAAACCACACCCTGTGCATGTGATGATACTTGTGCCAGAACCCTGCTATCCATACCATCAATGCACAGATGTGCTCATATGGGTCTAATGCACAGGGTGAATATAGTACAGTGTAACAATGTCATGCTGTGTAAGGTGCTATCTGCTGGAAGTAGTTATGGGTACACATCAAGATGTATGTACCTTGTTAGCCGTGATGCACTATTGCTGTTAGTACTACTGACTGATTGTAGTGTCATATACTGTATTCTGGTTGTGTTCCAGGTGTCTGTGTGTCTGCAGGCTGTGGGTCTGCTGACAGCAGCAATGATGAGTAAGGCAAAGTGGAAACACAGTGAGCTTGTCATAGCCAAGGTACAGCTGTATATGTACATGTTTCCCATGTGTGTTTACATGCAACAGTGTGTGAGGGGCAACTGTGGCAGACAGTGTGATCTTGCATACATACCATTGACACAGCCACCTAGCCTTCATACATGTCACCTAGGTGTTCTGTAGGACTGCAGGTTCACACATACAGAGGAGGCTACTTGAGTATTGGCACTAGGTTCCTCACAAGCTTAGCCATTACTTTAACTGCAACAGATTCAGCTATCAGCACCTGTTGCCCCTGCTATTTCTGTCACATCCACTTAACTGTCATGCAGTTGATGAGGGTATGCCTGATACAATATATAACAGGTTTGTGTATGTATTCCTGACACAGGTCAGCCTGTGCTAGTCTAACCTGACAATCACCAGCATGTGTGTCTGCTATCTCATATGCATATCTGGCCTTTCATGCTGGTAGTGCACACAGAGTCATATTCCTATACATGGGTCAGCTGATGAAGGGCTGAGCACAGCCCCTACCTTCACAGTCTTATGAACGATAGTGCTAGATACCAGAGGCGGCTCGTGCTATAGGACTGCAGCCCCCCCCCCATCCTGCAGCCCCCTATCTGTAGAATAAAATTGAAAAATAAAATTTAAAAAAAATTCACGGACTCTACGCATGCGTGCTCATTCCAAAGCTCCAGACTGCTCTGTTAGGCAGTCCAGATAGGATAAGCAGGAAACTTCACCCTTCCAGCCCAGAGGTCTGTGCGGTGATGACTGCACAGACCAAAAGGTCACCAGACTGCATCGCCCACAGGATAGAGGCTCCAGCCTACTACTCTCATGGGAGACCCATGCACAAGCCAGGGGATTCATGGATTGGTGGCTGTTTTGTGGAGGACAGGTAGTGGATTTGCATTTTATGGAGGTGTGTGTGTGTGTGTGTGTGTGTGTGTGTGTGTGTGTGTGTGTGTGTGTGTGTGTGTGTGTGTGTGTGTCTGTCTGTGTGTCTGTGTGAAATGCCCCAGTTGCTACATGGTGGTAGGTAGAGAATAAGGCTTGAACCCTGTACCTTGAGCCCAGGTGGCAAGAACCTGAATTCCTTACCCACCACCATTTGTGAAAACATTGCATATTTTTCCCTCATACATGTTCTATTCCTCATAAAATCTGTAGTTTCTGTATTTGTGTCCTTACAAAGCTGGTAGTGCATTAGTAGCATGGTTGCCTGACAGCTACAGGTTCTCTGGTTTGATTCTTGGCTGGGGTGCCTTATCTTTTCTGTGGAGTCTGTATGCTCTCCCTGTGTTTGTTTCCTCTAGTGTCCTCCCATCTTACAAAGACATGTGTTTGTCTGGAGTGTTTCTCTTTGGGCCTCTGCTAAAAATTAGCTTTTGTTCCAAGTCAGACTTTCCTGGTTAACAAATGTTAAAAATGACACGCATTTGAATATCAGACTTCATATTCTTCACAAAGTGCATGGTAACGCAAAAGCTTTTATTCTAACAAAGTGTATAAGATGGATATTTGAAATTTGTCCCAATTTTTGGGATTGTATTCCCCCATTATTGGCTCCATCCAGATTTTTTTGTGCTAAGGTTGAGAGCTATGATAAGAACTGAATTCACTGAATATGTTTGGGGGCTATATTCACCCATTATTGGCTTTGTTCAGGTGTTTTGTGCTAAGAGGTTGACAGCTGTGCTATGGTGAGAACTGAATTCACTAAATGGTAGCCATTTAAGTTTCCGTCTTCCTCTTTCACAAAACAGCTGATTTGGCATAGTGGTATGTTTCTCTGACTGTTTTGCACAGGGTCCTGGGTTTAAGGCTTGGCAGTGAAATGTATGGTGGTAACACAGTATTTTATTCTAGCAACTTTCCAACATTATACAAGCAATGTTTAAAATGTGTCCCTGGTTTTTGGGCTTTTGTCCCCCCACAATAAACTTTGGCTTTTTCCAGCTTTCTTTGTACTGCAAAGTTCAGAGATACAGCTGAGTGAGTAGATTTTACAAGGAGCTGAGAGCTGCAGGGGAGCAAAAGTTTAGTGCTGCTTATGCTGAGTTGGCTTGCCTTGTTAATAGCACAACAGGTAGTATACTTGCTTTTGATGCAGAAGGCTGTGGGTTCTACTCCCACAGTATGCATTGCTGATATTGTACTTTGCAAAGGGGGTGGATGCTGCCCTCCTTTTTGGTGAAGATACCTAGTAACTATGAACCTGTTATCAGTTTGCCATCCATTCCCTATTGCAATATTGCTAGCTTATCATTTTTTTAGTGTAAGATAGGCAATTTATTCCTCAAGGGTAACAGGCACTTTATCTGTAGATGAAACAATGAAATACAAAGTTGTTTGCCAGCAGCAGCCTCTTCATTAGTTACAGATCTCTTTAATGTGGAATTATTTAGATGACTTTTACTTCAGAGATTGTGCATATGTGCTGATACTGGTGGACTGTAGAAGTTTGAGTAGACTTTTATGATGGAAATGTTCTGAATTGGGCAGTTTTGTCATTACTGGTGCATGCATTTTTGTTTCATCGTTTACTGGAAAAAATTTCAAAACAAATTTAAAACACCCACTAAAACTGTACTGTATTGTACAAGGAATATAATTTAATACAATCAGGAAGGGGTATGAAAGAGCATGTGTATGTTTTGTGTGCAAGGGGCCTGTGATTTGAAAACAGCCCAAACCCAAAGTTAATCTACCATTGGCAAAATGTATTTTCTTTGAATGTGGGTTTCAATGCTGTTTCAGTGAATGTGAGTTTTCAAGAGCAGAGAAGTTTTAATGCTAAGTCTGTTTTCATTGTGAGACTGCATTGCTTTGTTTAGCAGATATGATATCTATTAGTGTTTGCGCTGTAAAATGCAAAATAAAACTTTCAAATGAAGTCCAAATCATCGCAGAAGTAAAGCAGTATGCACATTAGTGTTTATGGCTTTGTTTTTCGGCTTTTCCCGGTTATATAATCTATAGTGAGAGTGGGACTCCATTCTAGAGATGTACTGTGGTTCGGGGTTTTGTGTGCTACAGCCATACCTCTCAAAAGTAAACTGGACATTCCCAGAGGTACTGGGTTTGATTTAGCAGACATTTTCTGACATATCTGAAGTCTGACACTACAATGTATTGTGTCATTACCTAGTGACAGACATCATCAGATCATCACAGTGCTTTACTAGAGGAATACAAGATGCATGATGCACAGACCAATATTATAAGCCTGACTATATACATTGTTGCCTAAAAAGGCCAGTTGAGATGTGTGGCTGCAGCCAACTGACTGATAAAGCTGTGTAAACAGTCCAGCAACTTGGTGATATAATGGCTGGGGATCTCCTGCTTATGTGGTATTCTTCTTAACTGAAAGTCATATCCTGGTGTGGCCATACCTCTCAACTGTACATTTTTGGCAGATTGTCCAGGTGTTTGTCTAGAAGTTTCATCCAGTCTTCATAAACTTGTTTTTAATGGCAAGTTAGTTGCATATAATTGAAGACTGATGTTACAAAATAATGACAGACATTAGTGTTTCAGACTTCATAACCTTCAGACAATTCCTGCTAATGCAAAACCCCTTATTCTATAAACTTTCTCTGTTTGTAAGGGGAATATATGCAACATATCATTGTGCCTTTGTTCCACTTTTATTTATGACCTTGTCAAGATGTCTTGCTGTCAGTGGTTAGGATGTATGAGTTTGGGTACAGAGTACATTCTACTGTGCAGAAATGTCCATTATATGTGTAGTATATTTCACATAACACTGTGACTTCCAGGTTTGTCAGTGGCAGAGCAGCACAGAATTATGTGGTGAACCAGTGACAGACCGTTGTGTATAGCTTGATAGGTTGCTATGACATTAGTAGGGTATTGGCCCTGAAGCCCTTATACCTCACGCAGATGAGAGTGTAACCTATGTTACAACATGACAGCACACAGAGCCCCTGTCCAGCAGGGACACAGGTGGGATCACAGGACTGTATTTTGTGTTTCCCATGCACTTATACAGGAAGCACATCACTAGGGTTATTGAGGCACTTGGGTTGCTGTTGACAGGGAGTATATTCCACAGATGGGGGAGTGTGTGTTACACATATCTGACACACCAACAAGCCATACTGATATCACAGCCCAGGTTGATGTTGTGCCTACAGGTTGATGGAGTGGGCCTTGAGTTCCAAATGTGCAACAGTCCCATTAAGGCAAGGTCTGGATTGCTTTGTATGCCAGACAGGGGTCACCCCAGCAGAGTCTGTATGGAATGGGGTAGAGTGACAATGCTGTTAGCCTATCTGTGTAGGGTAGGTGTTTGTGGTTTGTGGTAAGGCCTTAGTGTTTGCAAGACCCTGGTGTGTGGAGTCTACATGGTCTGTGGTTTATAGGTTTTTGGAGTTCTCATGTGATTTTGCCTCTGAGGTGTTCATTGTTTGGGTTTTGTTTTGTTGAGGACCACCACTTACATGAGTGTGTGTTGTGTATTTGCAGGTGATGTTTACTGATGCCTTACACTGCATGGCACCTATGTTACTGCACAATCTGTTCTGGTGTTCACATTCTCCATTTGTCTGGCCAGTGGTTCCCCTTCCCCTTATGTGTGTGTCTTTGTCCTTCTGTAGTCCAGTCACAGGCTTTGGCCACAGTGGCTGCTGTTATGTATTTGTAATTCTGATGTGGGAGTGGTACATGCCGTTACATTGCACACAAGGTTGTGGACATCACACCTCTGAGTGTACCTATTTAGTAGGTTGTCCATCATTGCACCACTCCATTTGCTGTGGTCCTTAGATGGTTTGTGTTGCTATATGTTATTATGAGGCTACATGTGGGCCTAGCTGTCATACCATCACAGACTGATATCTGGACAGGCCCATATACAGTCAGACAAAAGCCCACACATGGGAACAGGGTATTAATAATGTTCTGCAAAACATAGACAGTTGGGAGACTGGTTTGGTAATTGCTTGTTTGCTCTTATGGGCTTGACATCTGCTTCCCCACTGTCTGCCATTGCTGTTTTGACATGACCCTTTCTTGTTCTGCACATAGTTGGCAGGCAAATACAATGTTAGGACAAGCAGAACATATATACAAAGCATATTTGTGCTCCTTCTGTGACAACCTGTGTCATTCCAGGTGTATGGCTGTTGGCCAGAGACATGTTGTCAGTACTGACAGAGAATGTTGGTAGCCTTTTATACACTGGCAGAACACTGACCTTCAGGTACCTGCTGTCCTACTAGGCATAATATCGTTCAACTCCTCACAGACATCTGGACAAAGCCAAAAGTAATTGGGGGGCAGAGGCCTAAATATAGGGAGCAGTTTTAAGTGTTGGCCTTACAAACCTAGAAACGTGATTCAATAACAGGTTTTGGATTTGCATGCATGTTTCTATAGGGTATGAAATCTGATACTACAATCTGTCATTATTTCCTGATCTTAGTCCTGACCTATGATCCCATGTGTCCCTCCTGGAAACAGGGAGCTGTGTGTGTGTGTGTGTGTGTGTGTGTGTGTGTGTGTGTGTGTGTGTGTGTGTGTGTGTGTGCATGTGTGTGTGTGTGTGTGTGTGTGTGTGTGTGTGTGTGTGTGTGTAGGAATAAGAGTTTAACTCCTTTCCCACTCAGTACACTTCTCATTGCCCTACTTTACAAGATCTGCTGTTGTCATTCACCTTAGAAGTACCGTTGGACTGTTCTCGGCCCTGTAAGCTCTGTGGCACATGAGATATTTGCATAACACTGTAGTACAAATAACTAGATAGGTAGAGGTTTTAACCTCAGTCCCAGCATATGTAAGAGTGGGTATGTGGGGGTGTATGTGTGTGTGTGTGTGTGTGTGTGTGTGTGTGTGTGTGTGTGTGTGTGTGTGTGTGTGTGTGTGTGTAAGTTTGTAGGATAAAGTGTTTTGTGGACCTTCCCATCCACAACATGTCCCAGTACCCTACTTTACAAGAGCTGTTGATGTCATTCACCTTCAAAATACTGTTGGACACCCCTCAGCTCTGTAAGCTCTAAGGCATGTGCAACAACAATGTAACAGTATAGTATAGATAACTAGATATATAGGAGTTCTAATCTCAGTCCTGACAAATATAAGTGTGTGTTTATAAGTGTGTACATTTTTAGGATACAGCATTTTGAGGCCTCTCTCTCAGTAAATTTCCTCATTGCCATACTTTACAAGGGCCGGTGATATTATACACCTTAGAAGTACCTTGGGACAGTCATCAACCCTGTAAGCTCCGTGGCTCATGTGATAACTGTATAACACTGTAATACCATCAACTAGGTAGGTAGGAGTTCAAAACTCCATAGTGGCAACTGTGATACTGTGTGTGTGTGTGTGTGTGTGTGTGTGTGTGTGTGTGTGTGTGTGTGTGTGTGTGTGTGTGTCTGTGTGTGTCTGTGTGTGTGTGTAAGTTTGTAGGATAAAGTGTTTTGTGGACCTTCCCATCCACAACATGTCCCAGTGCCCTACTTTACAAGGGCTGTTGATGTCATTCACCTTCAAAATACTGTTGGACACCCCTCAGCTCTGTAAGCTCTATGGCATGTGCAACAACAATGTAACAGTATAGTATAGAAAATGAGATAAGTAGGAGTTCTAATCTCAGCCCTGAGAAATATAAGTGTGTGTTTATAAGTGTGTACATTTTAGCATACAGCATTTTGAGGCCTCTCTCTCTCTCAGTACATTTCCCCATTGCCATACTGTATAACACTGTAATACCATCAACTAGGCAGGTAGGGATTCAAAACTCCATAGTGGCAACTGTGATACTGTGTGTGTGTGTGTGTGTGTGTGTGTGTGTGTGTGTGTGTGTGTGTGTGTGTGTGTGTGTGTGTGTGTGTGTGTGTGTCTGTCTGAGAAGCATATTCCCTGTGACTGTTGTGTATGTCGGTGTACCGTCTTAAGGTCTGTTGACTCCCTCACCATAGCATTACTTTGCAGAGCCAGTTAATGGCATCTGCTGTACATGCAACATGTTAAACTGTACAGCCCATAACAGCCATCTGTACATAAGTATATGGAATACCCTGATGTTTGCAACTAATATGTTGTCTGTGACCCCTAACAATGGGCATTAACTGTCCCAGTCACTGTAGTGACAGACATGGCAGCAGCATACCTCGTACCTGTCTGATACATAGTGCTGATAGACATCACTGTATCACATCATCTTGCAGCAGTCTACAGACAGACATCAGGTGAATGCCATATGCAAACATTGGTCACACCCATCACATATTGCTGTGACACACATGAGAAATGGATGGTGGAACAGGTCATGCAATTGAATGCACCTTCCAAAGGGTATTTGTTGTTACATGACAATAGCTGTCATTAACCTACAATGTCCACCTGTCATGGTTTTACCAAATGTTGGCCAGAAAACCACATGTACATGACCAATGTGAAGAAATCATGTGTCAGAGATCAGGACAATCTGAACACATATGCAGAGGTCAGAGGTATGGCCACCATCTGTACCCATACCTCCCAAGCTGTCAAAGCAAGGACTGTTCACAAACCCATATATAATGGGGTAACAAATGATACCTAATAGGGATACCTGTCAAATATTGCTCCTACAAAGATATAATGGTGATAGCATAACAGGGTTTGCATTAGCATAGATGGTCTAAATGGTATGAAGTGTGCAACTCATAATGTCTGCCATTATGTTATGACTGCAGCCCACAATGGTTTGGAAACAGTGTGCCAGACAGACACAGGTGTATGAGAAAATGCATCACTGATATATTGCATGCATCAGGACAGTCTGTGTAAACTGTATGGTTGACAGGTATGTCTGAACCACCCTGCAGGTTGCAGTCAATGTTTGGCAGGGTGTACCTGTGCTGACTACTGAAACAGTTAAAAGAGGTCTCAGAACTGTGGGACAAGAAACATGTCATACAGGTCTGTACTGATTGCATACATATGTGATTGCACATCAGAAACACCTTAATGTAATGAGAAAGAACACTCTTCAACCCTGTAAGAGAAATACTGTAAGTGAAGGTAATGTCACACAAAGAAGGTGTCATACTAGCATACCAGAGGACATCCTGTGTGTTGCACTGTGGGCATGCTATGTGCTGCCAACTGTCGCATTACTATAACTTGTGTCCCACACTCCACAGCTGATAATGTCACACACACATTGTGTGTTGCCTATGTGTGAGCAATATGTAGACCTGAGAAGGCCTTGTGACTATTGTGTGCCCCCAAGATAGGTGAATCTGTTGTGGTTAAGGTCATAGCTAGGCTTGTGAGGGACATAGTCCCAGTACTCCAGAAACCTCTTCTGTATGTATGAGCCTGTGATATTACAGAACACTGAAGTGACATATATAAAGTCTAGCTGTCTGTGACAAGGGGTATGCATGCAAGGTCACACTGTCTACCAGCAATTTCCCTCACACACTGCTGCATTCATACACACCTGGTAAACATGTACATATACAGCTGTACCTTGGCTATGAAATGGTCGATGTGTTTCCACTCCGCCATATCCCACGTTGGTAATGTCTGCAGGGCCACATCTTGCAGACAGAATGGCAGCTGGAACACAAACAGAATACAGCATGTCAGACTACATTCAGTCAGTGGTACTAACACCAATAATGCATCATGGCTAATAAGGTACATACACATTGATGTTTACCCATAACAAAATGCAAGCAGACAGCACCTTACACAACATTACAGAGCTACACTGTACTATATTCACCCTGTGCATCAGACCCATATTAGCATGCCCCTGCATCGATGGTATGGATGACAGGGATGTGGCACAGGTATCATCATATGCACAGGGTATGGTGCGGGTTTGCCAGAGGCCTAGGCTGGGCCATATGGTTGACATCATATGTGTGTGTGTTTGGAGGGGTGTTCTAGAAATGGGCTGTGCAGAGGTGCTGTGTGTGTCTAGAGGTGACCTGTGTGTAATAGAGATGTGTGTGTGTTTGTATGCACACAGTCATGCCATGTGGCTGCCCTACACAGGGGTATGTTGGATAGCTGTAGACTGTACATGGGAGAGTGCACAGTTGACCGTCTCCATCCAGGGACACAAGAACTGGTATTGCCATAGGTATCCCTGGCACCACCAAGCCCAAAGCCAAGTGCAGTACTACTCTTCGATGGTAATTGCTGTCTGCTGGATCTGTGTCCCTGACCAGACTGGCCAGGACCACATGCCCATGGCCTGCTCTGACATGGTGAGGACAGCACCCACCTTCAGTAGTGCTGGTGGTACTGCCACTACGGGAGTATGAAAGTGGACAGCCCCGTAGACCCTCAGGTGATCTTGGTGCTGACCTACATCCATGTCGCTGATGCCCATCCCCCACCACATGCTCCAGCACAGACATTCCACAGTCAAGGATTGCCAAGGTCTCACTCCACTGTCTATTCATGACCTCAGTATTGTAATGCATGGCCTCCACAAGGTCACATAAGTCGTCATGGATGCCAGGAAGAGTTGTATCCAAGACCCTAAGTATTTGTCTGGTGTTGCATTCCATACATGCCTGTGCCTCCATGATGGACCAAAACATGCATCTGGTGACACCTGCTATGGCACTTCAGATAGAGGTTTGACAGGCAACAGTCCTCCTTTGAGCACCCCTATCCATCCACCTGTGTGGGACCTCACCTGCACTCCGGCTATGGCTAGTGTCTACACTCATGCTTGCCATAGTCACTACACTAGCCTGTTCCATGCCACCACCCACCAACTGTCCATTACCTGTGGCCGCTAGGGATGGGACATGTGTGGGCATTGTGACTGTGTGTGGGGACATTGTAGGTGACAGTGGGATGCCAACCGATGGCACAGATTCAGCCCCTGACAACCCCACATGTGCTTCGCTATGACTACCATCATCGTCAGAGTCTGCAGAGACACTAACATCAGATTTTGAGCGGAGGGACCACGACCACCATGTCCAACTGTAAGAGGAAGACTACATATGTAAATTAATGCCTGCACTATAAAGTGTGCTGGTACAAACACACACACACACATACACATGCATGCACACATGCACGCACACACACACACACACACACACACATGCATTCATGCACACATGGACACACACACACACACACACACACACATACAGGTGAGGTGGCACAAAGGCATGACACAGACCTTACAATATCCAAATGGTGACATGCACAACACACAGTCAGAACACAACATACACACTCTGGAGAGGCCCTCAACATCATGCAGTGCATCCATTTCCACATAATGTCACTACAAATATACACCTCTGGGATACGTGAGTAGCACTACTAGGTGATGGGCCTGCACCTAGCACACACACTGCACACATGTACACATTATTGCTGTTCACCTGTATAGCACAGTGGCAACTCCTTCAGAACATACCTCTCAACTGTGCAGACTTTCGCAGAATGTCTACATGTCTGGCTCATATTTTTGGTCTGTTCCTTATGAATCCTCTGTTTGTCTGATACATTATTGGGATGATCTGGGAACTGACATCACTAATTAATGACATACATTTCAGTTTCAGACTTTGAAGCCTGCAGTAAATGTATGTTAAAACAAATCTGGCTACTCTAACAACTTTCTAAGCTTACAGTAGATATAGTAAGTGTACACACCCCTATTAACATACCAGGTTTTTGTGATATATAAAATGAGACCACAATAAATAATTTCAAAAACTCTCCCACCTTTGATGTGACCTATAATCTGTGCAATCTAATTGTAAAACAAACAAATCTGCAAATAAACAAATATAGCAAATGAAATACATACAATAGGCTGGTTGTCTAAGTGTGCACACACTTAAACTAATACTTTGTTGAAGCACCTTTTGATTTAATTACAGCATTCAGTCTTCTTCAGAAGGAGTCTATCAGCATGGCACATCTTGACTTGACAATATTTGCCAACTCTTCCTTGCTAAAGCCCTCCAACTCTATCAGATTGTGAAGGCATGTCTTGTGCACAGTCCTCTTTAGGTCACCCCAAAGATTTTCTATTGGATTCTTGTCTGTGCTCTGGCTGGCCCATTCCAAAACGTTAATTCTCTTCTAGTGAAGCCATTCATTTGTTGATTTGGATGCATGTTTCAATTCATTGTTGTGTTGACAGATGAAAGTCCTCTCCATCTTCAGCTTTCTAGCAGATGCCTGAAGGTTTTGGGCCAAACATGACTGGTATTTGGAATTGTTCATAATTCCCTCCACCTTGACTAATGGCCCAGTTCCAGGTTATGAACAGCAACCCTAAAGCAGGACACTGCCACCACCATGTTTCACTGTGGGGAAGGTGTTCTTTTGGTGATGCGAAGTGTTGTTTTGCAGAAAATGTACCTTTTGAAATTGTAGCCAAACAGTTCAACCTTGGTATCATTAGACCATAACACATTTTCCCATATGCTTTTGGGGGACTTGACATATTGTTTTTACATTTTAGCCATGCCTGGATGTTGTTATGTGTGTATGAAAAGGCTTCCATCTTCCAATCCTACCCCATAGGCCTGACATATGGAGAATACTGGAGATTGCAATTACATGTAGTACACAGCAAGTACTTGCCAGAGATTCCTGCAACTCCTGGAGTGTTGCTGCAGGTCCCCTGGCATCCTCCCTGGCCAGTGTTTGCCTTGTATTTTCAACAGATTTGGAGGGACATCCAGTTCCTTGCAACATCACTGTTATCCCATATTTTCTCCTCTTTCTGATGACTGTCTTCACTGTGTTCCATGGTATATGCAATGCTGTGGAAATGATTTTATACCCTTCTCCTGGCTGATACCTTTCAACAGTGAGATCCCTTTGATGCTTTGTAAGTGCACTGTGAATTATGGCTTTTGCTGTAGCAGGCAACTGAGGAAATGCCTGGGAAATCCTACTAGGACAGCTGACTGTTATTAGGTGTTAAGCAGAGTCTCTTTAATTGATGGCAGACATATACCCAAGAAGACTGAATGCTGTAATTAAATCAAAAGGTGTTTCAGCTGTGCACACTTATGCATCCAGCTTATTGTACGTTACTTATTTTTCATATTTGTTCCCCTAACAAATTTGTTTGTTTTTCAATTGAATTGTACAGTTTATATGTCACATTAAAGGTGGGAAGGGTTTTGAAATGATTTATTGTAGCTTCATTTTTGTATATCACAAGAACCTGCCATTTTAACAGGGGTGTGTACACTTTTTTTATCCACTGTATAAGAGCAATATTTAAAATATGTCTCTAGTTTTGAGCCTTTGTCTCCCTGTTTTGTCAGTCTATGTCCAGATTTTTTGCACTGACAGGTTGTGAAGTATGCTACATATATGTTACATCTCCTGCAAATAGCCCCCTGTGGTGACCTGCAATGCAGTTAACCCCACCATAAGTGAAAATGCACATATCACAATATGGCTAAGAGTGACAGTTGTGTGCATGGTAAAATGCATGACCTTAACATGCCTGGGGTATTGGTGAGGCACAACAGGACAATTCCATACCCATTAGCTTCAGGCTGCTGTCCCACATCTAGACCAGAGGGACCTATGTAGTTGTGGGAGAGAGGTATTTTCAGCAGACTCACATGTGCATTAGTACAAGATGAATGCTGCTTTTCTGCACATGTACAGTCCATGCTCCAATACTACACAATTTGGTGTCCTTCACCATAGATGTGCACTTCTGTGCATTACAAAACCCCACCCACAACTGTGTTTTGACCTGACGTGTGCATCTAAATACTCTACAGATGCCAGTATGGCTGCTATAGTAGTAGATAGATGTCCACTGGGACCTTACCTGCATGCTCCTTGCCTGGTGTTTGGGTGCCACCCACCTCCATAATGTGGGTTTCTTGACTCTGCTGTTGTTGTTTGGTGAGTATCTCAAGTTTAGCAAGGAGTTCCTCCATAGGTGTAAGTGGGGACTGCATAGCAGGACCCTCACCTGTGACTGAGCGGTTCCTGGCCATGGCAGCAGACCTTCGGCGGGCATGGTGGATGAGGTCAGTCACATAATGCCTGACTTGTTCATAAGTCCGTGCATGCTGACCCACATCATTTACCTTGTGGACGAGGTTGTTCCACAGGGCGGTCCGGTCACGCAGATGCATTTGGCTATGACCAAACATCACCCCATGGTGTTGCACTATGGTGTCGATGATAGCTGATGTCTCTGCGCCTGAGTATGGTGGCTGTCTGGCACGCTGCATGTCACCTGGAAGATATAAACAGGGAAAAACATCACATGACCTCATACATTGATCAACGTTAGTTACAGAACCAGCACATCAACATTGACTAGCACTAGCCACCACTTACAACCACATCATACCCCTGTCATCTATCAGCACAGTATGAGCTTGCATTGCATTCCTGGTCCTGATGTGTCATGCTCCCACCATGAGGGCCAGTATACTGCATACTCCTCCATTCATCATTCACTTTTGTGTAGAGGGATGACAGTGGCCATCTTCCATGCAGATGGGATGTCGATGGTGCTAAGGCTTTGTTTGACTACAGTGTGTAATGGAGCTGGGAGCACATGCCTGAGATCATGTAGGATGCAGACAGGGATGTTGTCAGGTCCCATTGAGACTTAATTTTTGTTGCCTTTGAGTTAGCATTATGGACCTGCTCCCTGATGATGAGGGGAGGGGTGCGGGTGCTGTGCATATCCACTTATACTGATGGGGAGACAAGGTGGTGATATTTTCACTTAACCTGTCTGCAGTGGGTTGGCTATTGCTATGGTGTGCATGTATGTGGTGCGATTGTTCACCAGTATAGGGTGGATTGGGTTGTTGCCTCTGAGATTGAAGACATATGTGATGACGGCCTTGTGGTTAGCCTTGGTGGATGTGTCCAGTTAGTACTCATAGTTAGCCTTACAGTGATTCACCTATGACCTTATATGCTTGTTCAGACAAAGGTGGACTTGCTTCCAAGTTGGTGCCTGCTCCTACTTGGCCCTGTACAGCCAATATAGCGACCTATCCTGTGGTTTGTGTATTGCTGCTGTCCACCAAAGGGGATTACTCTACCTTGATGAAGGCAGGTTTTTCAAGTCAGGTATTGCTGAGCCCATACAGCTATGTAGGTGCTCATATAGCTGTTTGTATTAGGCATGGGCACGAGGTCATAACACAGTAGGACACTTCTCCAGTTTCAACCTGATAATCATGCTTATTCTGGTACCGATTTCTGTATTAGGGCAATGTAACAACCAGTAGCTGTAGACATTTATGTCAGTTGGATGCACTGAAACTATGATTACACATGTGTACAACATGTACAACTTATTTACCTGATGTTTTGCATCTCATGTCTGTTGTTTTGAGGCTTCCAGCTACACCTACTCATACATACATGTGCACAGGTAATACCTGATATACATTTCTGTTCTATGTCAGTATGGCACACTGTATTTACACACTTGCTGCTCAGACATACCTGTCAACCTGCTAGAGCAGGACATCTGGACGATGGCACACATTAATGGGGGGCAATAGGCCAAAATTAGTGACACCTTATTAATTTTGCTGTAACAAGTCAGTTGATAGCACAGTAGTCTTTGCATTCACAGAAATACCCCGGACGATGTCCAATATTCATATGTATGCTGTTATGTTCTGATGTCAGTCTTCACAGATTTGCCATTGATTTGCCAGACATAACACAACTCTATGAGGAAATGACTACAACTATGAGGCACACATGTGGTCAGTGTGCAAAACACTGGACAGTTGAATGGTATGAGCTCTGTATATGACATGCAGTTCAACACACACTTCTGCAACAGTAGTGTACTATGCACATAGCATGTATAGGTCTCTTAGATTTGTAAGACAAACGTGTATCATAGTTGTATTCACAAGTAACATATGGATATTTACGACATCTCAGTAGCTTTCCTAGCAGTGTCACAGTCAGTATTGTTCAACAGACACTCCAGTAGTACTCATATGAGAGCCGTCCTTTCCTGTGGTGACTCAGGGGCATGAGCTGTGATGTATTCACTGCAGACAGATCTAGATGCTATGGCCATAGGTGCTGTTCAGCAATATATCGGTACAGCAAGTCTTGTTGAGACATATTTATTTAACTTCCCATTTCCCATTATTGTATACACCCTTCTGCATTCCATTACATGCTTACTTGTTGACATACCTTTTTTCCACAAGTATTCCTGTATTCCATTTGTTTGTTTCTCTCTCCCTGTCTACAGATGTAGAGGTACAGACCTGTTTTGCATAGGCAGAAGCTTGCCTTTTGTAGGTAATGCTCATGAGCAGGTCAAGCCCTGTGCACCAGTTGGTGTCCCCCACTTATTAACTGCATGCATGCAGAACAGCTGTGTTGTTATTCCAATAGCCAATGACATGGCAACACACTCCTATAATTGAGTATTTCATGTGGGCATTGCCCCTTTTCCTTGCCTGTGAGGAGGAAATCATAGAATTGTGTGAACTACAGCATCACAGAGGGTAAGTGGAAATACCTCTTTCAACACGAGATGTGGGGAAGAAAGTTCCAGACTTGGGGACATAATATAAGTATTGCTGTTATACAGTTGGGATAATGCTAGATTAACAGGGTTTGTGTGCACATGCATTTTCTGCATGATTTCAAGTCTGACAGTATTATGTGGATGACATAACTCTCAACTGTAGGGCTGTCCGCAGAATGGCCAGAGGTTTGACTGTTATGTTTGGTCTGTTCCTCAGACAGTGTATGTCCTTGGCAAATCAGTAGGATACTGTGGGAATTGCAGTCAGTAAATTCTAACATCCATTTTGTGTTTCTGACTTCATATCCCTCAGATAAGATATGTTACAACAAACCCTATTACACCATTGACTTTCTCTGTTTGTAATGGCAATATTTCAAATATACCCCTGTTTTTGGGCCTCTGTCCCCAAATTATGACAGGCTTTGTGCAGATGTCATGCACTAAGAGATTGATAGGTATGGTATATCATTATTTAGTCCCTCCATTCCTGATATTGCCCCAGTGATGTAGCAGAATCCCAGACATGTTATGAAGAAGAGGCCATATATATATGAGGCCAAAGCCTGGACATTCTATGGGAATCTGTACAGTTGCGAGGTCTGTGTATGTCTGGGCATTGTTAACAGACTGACAGGATTGTGTAGCAGTGTAGTGTGTAAATGCTGATTGGGCTGTGTAGGGAGGGGGTAGATGTGAGTGTCATGGGTCCTTTTCTGTCTGACTGTGCATGCTGATCCTGTTTCTGGTGGTCTATCAGCTGTATATGTTTGCATGGGCAGACTAAGACATGTCCTGTACCACCTCAGGATTCCTACTACACCGTGACTTGGGGCAGTATATGTAGGGGTAGTGTATGAGTGGCGAACAGGATATATTTGTTCACACAGTCATTATAGTCTAGTGTTCAGTTGGCTTACCAGCATGTCCCTGTGACTGCGGTGCAATTGGTTGTGGGTATACACTTTCACACTAGTGTCTGTTTTTCACTACTGTTACATCCCTATAGTGCCTGATATATTTGCAAATGCATGTGTAATTCCCCATAGCTGATTTGGGGTAATGTTGTGTCAGTCTGACTGTAGTTTGGACTGTGCTTGGTAACATGCTTGGCAGCTCAGTGTACTTTCCCTAATGTTATGTTATGTCCACATATTTGTAGGGTGTCCAGTTGTCTGGCTCATATCTTTGGTCTGGTCCCCATAACTGTTGTGCATTTCTGACAAATCACTGGGATGATGTGCAGATTGAAGTCACTAACTAACGAGAAGCAATTGAGTCCCGGACATGTGATATTTCTGACAATATATGTTAGAACAGACAGTGTTACTGCAGCAACTTTCTCAGCTTATCTACTCAAGTATTTCAGATATGTTCCTATTTTCATGCCTTTGTCCCCCCACTTTGCCAGACTTGGTCCAGATTCATTGCACTAAGGGGTTCTGAGCATACCTCTCACATGTCAGGATTGTTACAGAATGTCCAGGTTTTTGGCTCATATATTTGTTCAGTTCCCCAAATTATTTGTATTTTTCTGGTAAATCACTGTGATAATCTGAGGATTTCTGTCAGTAAATAATGACATACATTTCAGTGTCAGACCTCATATCCTTTGGAAAATGTATGCTGCAACAAACCCTGTTACTCTAGTAACTTTCTAAGTTTATAAGAGAGATATTTAAAATATGTCCCTATTTTCTGTACATTGTCCACCGATTTTGACAGCCTTTCTCCAGATTTCTTGCACTAAGAGGTTGAGAGCTATGGTTCTGAGGTATGACTTCACTACATGTTATATACACACACACACACACACACACACACACACACACACACACACACACACACACACACACACACACACACACCCCCACACACACACACATATATATATATATATATATATATATATATATATATATATACATATAGATTCCTATTACAAGAACGAAAGTTCACTACTTCGAACTTGTAATAGGAAGCCTCACTTCTGCAAAAGTTCACTTTAACGAAAGTGAACATTCGCGTAAGTGCACTTCACTGAAAGCACTGCAGCACAGTGGAGGAGATAAAAACAAGCTATGTCCTCCACTATGGTGCAATAGTCACAGACCTTAGGGTTAGGGCACAGGTTAGGGTAAGGGAATAGTTAGTAAAGCTATCCCCTTACCCTAACCCATGCCCTAACCCTAAGGTTCGTGACTATTGCACCATAGTGGAGGACATTGCTATGTTCTTCACTGCGCTGCAGTCATCATGGACCTTAGGGTTAGGGCATGGGTCATGGTAAGGGGATAGCCCTATGAGCTATCCCCTTACTATGACCCGTGCCCTAAACCTAATGTCCATGAGTACTGCACGGAAGTTCAGTACAATACCTGTTCATTGTACTGAACTTCGCGTAAGTGCACTTTCGATTAAGTGCACTTTCGCTGCAGTGAGCATTCCATGCACTATTTTGAATTAGTGAAAATTCCATCTAGTGTATGGAATCCATATATATATATATATATATATATATATATATATATATATATATATGTATATGTGTTATGTACATATGTTTTCATACATATGTATCTCCATATATATATATATATATATATATATATATATATATATATATATATATATATATATATATAGATAGATAGATAGATATATATATATATATATAGATAGATAGATAGATATATAGATATATATATATATATATATATGTGTGTGTGTGTGTGTGTGTGTGTGTGGGTGTATGTATATTTACAAGACCTGACTGATTTCACAGTTTTTTCCCTAATGTTGAATGACTCTACTGCATGATATGTTTGAAAAAGAATCAGAAAGTCTTACGGCTCAAATGATGTAATGGTACAGTGCTCTGACTGTTATACAGGGGGCCTGGGTTTGAGACTTGTCAGGGCTGATTGTTTTGTTGCTGGGCTGATGGAGACAGAGTGATTAAAGCAATTTTAAGCAGTTGTAAGTGGGTTTGTGTGGTTTTGAACGAAGCTAAGTGATGCTAACAAATGGTTAAGTCCTCTTAGCATTGCTTACTCCCGCACTACATTTAATTAAAGAAAAGAAAAAAGGGTGATAGGAAAGTTTTGAAATGAGGGCAAGCAGGGGGTAAAACATTAGGTAAACCAGCTAAGGATGTGCTGGATGGCTGTAGGAAAAGATCATAGCTCTATATTGCTTCTGCAGCAACAGCTGTGAATAATGTGTAGAATTTGGAATTTACAGCCTCACACCCCACAGAAAGGGGTGTTCCTGACAGACATTTGTAGAATAATTTGTGGGTAGATTGATTAATTTCACTGTACATGGGGGCAAAATGTAGAGCTATGCATAGGGTAATGATTTTTTTTGTGGGACAGATGTTTTTTTTTTTTTTTTGATGTGAGAGTGGGATGTTGGGGAAGGGCTGTAGGTATATTTGGGGAGGTAGGTTGGGTAGGATAGGTAGCATTTGCAGGCAGACAAGACACACAAGACAGCAGACAGGGGTGGTATATGACACCTGAGGGGGTAAACACCTCAGACAGGGAGGGTGGTTGGGAATTAGAGGCCCAACAGCCCCCAAATGGATACAGTGGAACTGAGGTCCCCACCTATGGGCAGTGACCACTGCACTTTCACATCCCCGAAGGTGGCTGTGCTGGGAGTTGGACACGAGGGGCAACCTGCCCCTTGAGGTGCACCAGGTGGCCCTCCATCAGGTGCAGCTGCCTACCCAACTCAGAGCAGATGACTCTGCATACCATACCCCGGAACATTCTGCGGGTGATGGGCTCTTCTCCACGCCCATGTTGGGGGGAGTGGGCCTCATTCCCTGAGGCAGTTCCACACAAAGGTGGTGCAGGACCAGTGGAGTAGGATGTTCTGGGTTGGGTTCCAGACATGTTGAGGCCTGGTGCCACTGCCAGATGGGGTGGGGCAGGTGGATCCACCGGGATCTGCCTTCCCAAATGTGCTATGGTGTTGTGGTTTTCCAAGATATTTTGGTGAGTCATGCAAAACACATTTCAAAATTAGTTGTAACAGCATGAGTGGGTGTTCCCATTAACCAAAACCAACAGATATGAAATAGTTGCAAAGTGCTGTACTGCACTTTGACAATGCAGGAGGTGTGTGACAGTACCTGTCACATACTCCCTGCATCGCTTCCTATCCGGAGTTCCTGCTTTCAGTGTCCACAGACACTGCAAGCACTTGCCAAGTGCTGTGTGGCACTTTAAAAATGCAGGGTGTGTGTGACAGAACCTGTCACATACCCCCTGCATTGCTTTCTTGCTCCCCTGTCTATTTCAGTGTCCACAGACACTGTTTTACTACATTTATTTCATTTCAGTGTTCGCAGACACTGACATACTTTTAAAAAGTGTGCAGGGGTGTGTGTTAGATGTGCGTGCACTACTTAAACACAGCCCCTGCACTCAGCAGTGTTCGTGTCCATTTAGCCTTAGCAGCAGTGTGCCTTCATGAATATGAAAGGGGCGCTGCTTTTAAAGCTAAAGGTAAATGGACAAGATTCACTCCATGCAGGAATAGCACTATTTCTTTACGAAGTTTATTGAATCCAGGGGTTGGTCTTTTTTCAGTGCACCATTAGTTTAAAGAACACATGATGTTGTTCTTCTTGGTATTATTTTTGCGTAAGTTAGCATCTCGTTTGTGGTCACTAAATTTACCTTCAAATATATTAGCGATGCCTTTTGGGTCACAGTGGGTGAAACCATTTTATATTACTTCTATACACTGTTTGATGCTATTCCTTAAATTTCTGATATAACTACAAAAACGGGATTTAAAATTATCCTTAGTATGCTAGCTTCATTTCATGTTTTGCTTTGAGCTTCTTGACAGTCATTTTTAATACTTTGGCTGTTTTCTGATATTGTCTTTAATGCGGGTAGATGTTGATTTCTTATTTGATTTTAGAAGTTACTTTCTTTTTAATATGGAGGTTATTTTCACTGCTGGACCTCCAAAATGGTTTGTTTTTAAATTTCTCATTATAATTGGCTTTAGTGAAGGTTGCCAGATCTGAACCATTTTTTATGCGGGAGTTGAACTCCGTTGAATAAGTAACAGCCGATGATTCACATGGGACTGGTTATATTGCAAGTAAATTTTGAGAACTTATTATAAAGTTTAAGTATGTTTGTCTGTTTGAATTCAATGAGGTCAGAATGTTCCATTCCATAATGGACTATTTTACTATTTGTTATAGGGAATTATCATTTATTAAAGTCATGCAGCTTTGGGTAGGACCAACTTTTGAGATATAGATGATTCAGTTTTATTACTGGCTAATTGAAACCACCCCTCTTTAATGTTTTTCATTATTGTCCTTGTATGTTTTGTGATTAGTACAGTCCAAGTTAGAAATTTGCTTCCTATATATGTGTTCCCTGAGTTCCCTAGCTATGAGTCCTTAATGTCCACTTTAAAATGAAAGTACCTACTACCTTATAGAGGGTGGTAGAATGCATTTCAGGAAGTGTGGTTAAAGCTGGGATCATTACCTTTCAAACTTGTACCACAAGAAATCTGAAAAAAGGCCTAAAATAATGGGGGACAAAGGCCCCATAAATAAGGACAGATTTTAAATATTGCTCTTATAAACTTTTAAAGTTGCTAGAATAACCGGATCTGTGTTGGCATGAGTTTTCTGAACGATATAAAGCCTGAAACTGTGTGCCATTATTTTGAGACCTCAGTATTCAGTGATTTGCCAAAAACACAGATTTTATGGGGAACAGACCAAAAACATGAAGCCAAAATCTGGACATTGTGTGAAAATCTGGACAGTTGGGAGGTATGCTGGGGTGACATAGCTGCAGGAGTTCACACTGCCCCTTGAACAATGTTCTGTACAGTATGCTGTGAAACTAGAGTCTTTGGAAAAAAAAAATCAATGGTATGAAAACTGTATATTATGGCTGTCTGACCTACCAGATGCTGGGTGGGAGTGAGGCTATTACTATATGTCAATATTATAAAGGTATGGGAGTATTATACAGAAATGGGACCCTTTTTAGTGGAAATAAACTTCTCAAAACCTCTTAGATTTATTACCTGTCGCAAACTCTCTAACTTCCATCCAGGAACCTTTAATGCCCTCCTCTCTAAAGTAAACTGGAAATTCCTTACCCATCTCTCACTAGAAGTAGCAGTCCTAGCTTTCAGCTCCACCTTCCTTAGCATCTTAAATTCACTTGCCCCCCTCTCACAAAGTCCGAATTAAGTCAACATATCTCCATGGCTATCAAAAGCCACTCATACCCTTATGATAATTAGAGAAAGATTATGTAAAAAAATGGTCACAAACTAAACTCCCTGCAGACTTGAAAAATATAAAGAACTCAGAAATACGACAAAAAACACATAAACAAAGATTAAAAGAACTTCTATAACAAACCTCCTAGAGCCCTAAGATCTAATCCTAAAAAAAATCTGGAAATCTATTAACCAAATATTACATCTCGGTAATCTTAACTCCCCCATTCCATGCCCAGACAAGACATCTGAAGAAACTGCCACTATCTTCAATACCTATTTTATCGATTCAATATCTGAGCTACTGAACCCTAACCCAAACTCCTCTACTACTAACATCTCAACTTTTCTGAACTTACTCCTAATACTATCTCCTCAAATACCTTCTCCCTCAAACCTGTACCTACCAGCCGCAGCAAAACTCTACTCTCTAAATTAAAACCATGCTCAGCATCAGCTGACAATATTCCTTCCACTTTTCTTCTACTAGCAGCTTACTCTCTTGCTCGCCCTGTATCTATCCTAATTAATCGTTCTGTCTCTGAATCTAAAGTCCCTTCCATCTGGAAACAATGCTACACTCTACCTATACACAAAGGAGGTAACTCCTCTGATATCTCCAACTTTAGACCTATCGCTTTCCTCTCCCCTCTCTATAAAGTACTAGAAAAATGTATTCATAAACAAGTTATGCAGTATCTAATACAGGAAAATCTGCTTACAACTACTTAACACAGCTTCAAACCCAAACATAGCACCACTACAGCTCTATTATCCTTCCTCAACACTGTCTCTGCAGCCATGGATGACCATAAACTTATTTCTTGCCTATTCTTGGACCTCTCAAAAGCTTTCAACACTATCTCACACTCTCTTATGGTGCACAAACTGCATAACCTCAAATTCTCCTCTGATACTGTTGTATGGTTCTCCAGCTACCTCACTGATAGATCTCAGTCAGTGAGATGGCACTCTGCACTCTCCCCTCCTCTCCCTGTAAAAATGGGTGTACCTCAAGGGTCTATCCTAGGGTCTTTACTTTTTAATATCTTTACTAATTAGCTCTATACCTCCTGTCTTTAGTCATGTTTAGTGCAATATGCAGATGACTTACAGTCATCACCATAGCCAACTCTCCCTCTAAGCTCTTCTCAGCTACTCAGGCATCTTTTAACTTAGTCAAAACATGGCTCTCCACTCATCCTTAACCCTAGAAAAACAAAGCTGTTACTCTATCTAAAAATTCAACAATATTAAACCCTCCTTCTCCATACAGTTCCTTAATAACACTCCCATTCAGGTAGAATCCAGCACTAAGCTCTTAGGCGTCACCATCGACAATCAGCTTAAATATGACTTGCATGTTAATAATTGTATCAAAAACTCATTCAAAACTAGGACTCCTTTACTGTAACAAGAAATTCCTTACCTCTGAAGCCAAGATTACTCTCTCTTACCTACCTTCTACCCAGTCTAATGTGCAATTCTCAAATCCTCACAAATCTTAACTCAGCACTCCTGACCACACTCGAATCTACCTACAATGAGGTAGCTAGATTTGCTGCCCAACAAACCTACAAATCCCATCATTGTCTCTCTCTAAAACACCTAAACTGGCTTGAATTACCCCACCAGCTTCTTCTCTCTCAGCTCCAGATCATTCATTCTATTCTATACCAGCCTTCCTACTGCCCGACACTATCCCCTTTCATCTCCCATTATTCTCCCTCCAGACCTCTCCGAAGCTCTAACAGAGACCTACTACAAATCTACAAACCCAAGTCTAAATTTCGATTTAACATGTACAGCTATCACCCCACTATTCCCTGGAATAGGCTCCCACTAGAAATCAGGACCATTACACATCCTAAACAATTTAAGACAGCCACCAAAGAGCACTTTAAAAGTCACTGGTCCTGCCACTGCACTCTCCCTCCTTAAGCATCCCCTACTTCTCATACCTTAATCTACTTTCTGCCCTTAACTCACTCTTCTCACTAGCTCTCTCTAATCTTCCTTGTCTATTCTTTCTACTGTCTTCTAAAATCTATTAAGCTAATCACCGCAGAGAAACATTCTATAATAATTGTCTTGCCTTCATTTAACTACATTATGATAAAACTGGGTTTTTGTAACCACTTACCCCCAAAAACTATATTCATATTAATGACACATTATTTCTCTTTATACATAATGAAAGAGCTTTGTTATACTCCTGATTATTGACACTGTATAAGATTGTATTGCTACTTAATGCCTTGTAATAATCCTGTAACATTTATCAAACGTAGCAAACCGCCAGCAGCAAAGCAAAACCAAAAACAACACCAAACTGCTGTAGTACCAATAACAAGTCCACCTGTTATCCAACAGGATGTAATTTATTGTTCCAACACAAACACAATGAGATGAGATAAGCACTTTCGTCACCAGGACTTCAACAGATCTAATATAACATTGTCCATAAGCATTTTATATTATGTGAACAAATCATGTGACTAAGACACTCATCAGAATAAATTAATTAATTAGTAATACACTCAGATAAAAACTACTATAAATTACATATGTTAAAAACACTTAAATGCATACAAAATATGATGAACATGTTTTATAAAAACTGAGTTGTGTAAAAATGTATGACAAAAAATGAAAATACATGCTTTTTTATATACCTATTCTACACACTAATAATTTATAAAATACTAGCCCTATATCTTAATTCAGGCTTAATGCCGATACTCTCATTAAGCCCTGGAAAAAACATGGCATTCAATTTGAATTGCCATTTAGACTCCGCCCTTAATAAATTATTTTTCCAATCGCCCCCTCTTATATCCATGGATACTATCTCAAGGAGAGCAAAAGTGAAACCATGGCTGGGGTTTAAGTTAATGTGTTTACTTAATGCATTTTTATCATCATTCTTGTTAATGCTGTAAACATGTTCATATATCCTACGGTTAAGCTTCCTTTCTGTCTTTCCCACATAAAAACAGGTGCATGCGGTGCAAGTAGCCAAATACACTAAACCCGTAGAGAGACAGGAACCTTGTGCAAAGCGGATATATAAGTCAAAGGGCTGTAACTTCAAAAATTCGTTTTCATTAATGAAAGAACAGTAATCACAACAACCGCACTTACGAGTCCCACATTTCTTATTAGTGTGTATTTTCACTTTATGGTCCAACAAAAACTTTAAGTTGGAATCTACCTTATAAGTAAAAATAGGCTCAGGGCCCATAAGCTTGAAAATATCATTATTACATTTCAACATAGACCAATTATTAAGTATTATTTTCTTCACTTCATTAGATGTTTCCCCATAAGTTATTACCATAGCCTATGAAAAATCCCTGTCGTCACTCCTATTATTTGTCACATGGTCACTGCCCATACCTAAGAGTGGTACGTATCTATCATTCCAAAGTCCAAGAACTTCATCCCTGACTTTTGTCACAAAATCAGAGGGGTAACCCCTTTCCAAAAACATCTCCTTTACCTTATTTATTTCCTCTTCCACCAAAGTTAATTCAGAACACATCCTCACAACCCTCACCATCTGCCCTTTAACTATATTTTTCTTGGTATAAGGTGGATGGTTGCTAGAAAATTCTAAATAATCATTAGAAAAAGTTGTTTTCCTATAAACACAGGATGTAAAACATTCCTTAACATAGTCCTTAGAAATCCTAACATCCAAGTAGTGTATATTGTCCTTATTACCACTACCCGTAAATTTAAAATAGCCACACAATTTATTAATATACTCCATGAATTCATAAAAAAGTTTGTCATTTTTCCATAAAATAAATAAATCATCTAAAAATCTAAAATACAGAGACCATTCTTCCTTAAAGTGTAAGGAAAAAAGGAATTTATTCTCCCACTCAAATAAAACCATATTTGCAAAAATTGGAGCACAACTGCTACCCATTGCTACCCCTTGGGTTTGCTTATAAAATTCCCCCTCAAATGTGAAAAAATTATTTTTTAAAATGATTTCCATAAGTTCAATTAAAAAGTTAATCATTTTACCCCCTAAATTACTTCGTTTTATTAAAACATCCTTAAAAAATTCTAAACCAGTATCATGGGGAATTGATGTAAATAAATCCACAACATCTATAGTGGAAAAATAACATTCCTTGTCAAAGTAATCTTTCTTCATTTGTTTTAAAAAATCCCATGAATCTTTAAGGATGTGTTCAACAGGGTTCACAGATTGTTTCACTAACCGATCAATAAACACCCCAAGAGGGTAGGTAATGCTGTTCTTACCTGCAATAATCAGTTTATAAGGTGGGTCCTTGACATCCTTATGTGTTTTAGGAATCCCAAAACAAATAGGTATAGTGGGGTGTTCGACATGTAAAAAATGATAAACTTCCTCATTGATAATGCCCTGTAATAATGCATCTTCCAAAAAGTAATTTATTTTCCTATAACTAATGTTAATTTCATTCCTGGAAATGATGTCATATTTATTAATATCTGTTAGGATGCTGGTTATTTTATTATTGTAATCTACATTATTCGCTATAACCATACCACCCCCCCTTGTCTGGTTTCATAAATCTGACATTGACATTATTTCTCAATTCATATAATAACTTTCTTTCATTCATAGAAATGTTCTGCTTTCTGTACACATGTTTATTTAAACTTTGGAAAATCTCCTGTTCAGTTGTTTTTTCAAAACTATACAATATAGGAATAAGGGGAGGATTCCAACAACTCTTCTTATATGTAATAGCCTTATGATTATTAAATTCACCCAACTTGTCTTTAAATAAACATTTAAAATTTAGTTTCCTCACAAACAATCTAAAATCAGTGAGAATTTTACTAATGTCTGTTTTTTTAGAGGGCACAAACTTTAACCCCTTCATTAATAACTGAAACAATTCTTTACTTAGTGGAAATGCTGCATAATTAAACATTCTAAATCCCTTGTAGACAAATGTTATACCATCATGGGTCACAATATCATTCCCATCTGTTTCTTTGCTTACTGATAACTGTTCTTCCTCTGGTATGACAGGTTTCGGTACATTGGCTTTCCACCCCCTTCCCCCCGGGGTCCTAAAAAAACTTTATCCTGTCTACCTTGATTCCTATTAATTAATCTTTCAGATCTACGTAAGGGTGGGAACTCAGTGTCATAATGATTTCCATCTTCATGGAGATTATTACCCTCTCTGGGCTCCTGTTGTGTATGTCTGTTATCATTAACTTCAGTTCCATAATAAGCTTTAGGAAAAATATATGCCATATTATTTTTATATTCATATTCATCTCTAGACAACTTCTTTTTTCTTAAAATATTATCACTTAATTCATTTTCGACCTTGTCAAACAATATATTATACCTAAATGCATAATGATTAAATTGAGTATCATCCATAATATTTTTATTCAACTCATCTACCTCATTCAAAAGTAAATTAATCCTTTTATTATTCACATTGATAATAAAATCCATAAGCTCCATTCCGTGTCTATCAAACATTCCCAATAATTCATCACACTCTGGATCAAATTTTTTCAAACCATTAGGAAATTTAAACATTCTGAGCCCCTTCGGGACTCTTTTACAGGTTATACATTCTTTTAGGTAAGAGTTATCGCATTGTAAAGCTCTTATTTTATGCATTTTAGTCTCTAATGACAATAACCTAGCGTCCATACAATTCTTGCCTTTCAAAGATTTGCTGATGCCAAAAAATGAATATTCACGATTAGTCCATTCTTTCAAATGGTCCATATGTGCAGGAACTGGAAAAACATTCATTTTCGCTCCATTAGTACAACAAAAAGTCCCGTTGTCAAGGTTAATCGTATTATTTTCTAAATTTGGAGCCATATCACCCCTAGAAGACCCTGCAGCACCCGAACGTTGAGCTAACCCATTCGCAGCTCGTTGTTCTCCTTCGCCTACTCCTTTACAATGAGAAACTGGAAGTGTCACTTCTTTTGTATTCCCCTGTAAACCAGAAGAGGAATTTGTAGCACTCGTATTTCTGTTTTGAAGCCTCAAAATGGCTTCTTGTAGATCAGTAACCTTCTCGGTTAATGCCAAAACTAGGTTCAATAAATTATTATCATTACTCGAACTGGATTTTTGACCACAAGGAAAGTCAGAAAATCCTACTTCATCTTCGAACACTGGGGAGAGATCGTTACTCTCCATAGTACCCAAACACAGATGTCTTGTAGACATACGGGAACCAGGAAACCAATATCAAACGTAGCAAACCGCCAGCAGCAAAGCAAAACCAAAAACAACACCAAACTGCTGTAGTACCAATAACAAGTCCACATGTTATCCAACAGGATGTAATTTATTGTTCCAACGCAAACACAATGAGATGAGATAAGCGCTTTCGTCACCAGGACTTCAACAGATCTAATATAACATTGTCCATGTAACATTGCTGTTTAATGCTAATTTATAATGAAAATTGTATAATATGTTGGACCTTTTTTCCCCGGGCCTCTGTTGAAAAGGGACTTTTCAGCCCAGATGGACAAACCTGGTCAACAAATGTAAAATAAATAAATAAATAAATAATAATTAATAACAGGACTTTAGTCAGCATCATAGAAGTCTATATGGCCCTTCCCTGAGCTGGTGTTCCATAGTAGGGGGCTGCTCCATTTGTTGACAATGGTCTTCTGATTACTATTGAATATTTTGATCACAGATGGTAGGCTTGGGTGGAGACTTGGGAGTTGCATTTGTTGACAGTGGGCTAGATAGGGCAGACAGGTATTAATTGAGAAGAAGAACAATGTCTCCAATCTCTGACTGTGTATATGTAGAAAGAAGCTGTGATGCTAAGTTTAAATAGGAGGATGGATGGGGAGGAAGGCATAATGACAGACAGCATGGGATACTAATTACTAGCGGGGGGAGGAAGAAACAAGCCAAGTAACACTGATATTTTACAGACTGAGTATGGGGGTGAGCAGCTGAAGGCATCTTATATTAAGAGGAGAGGATGGTGAGGCTAGCTGTAGATGTTGTTTGCAAGCATAGGTTAGAGACTGTCATTTACTAGCAGATGAATTGTGGAGAGAGCAGAGTGTTTGATGCTGATGAGTAATTAAATGGAGGACATTTTCACTGTAGATCAGCAAGTGGGGAGGGTGTACTGATCATTAGTTAAATACTGTTTACATGGGGGGGGGGGTAGTCACAGTACCAGTTAGTTCTGGGCCAGGGAGAAGGAAGGGAGTGGTTACCACACTGTAAAATGTGTAGGTCATTAAATGGCAATGATGCACTGTGTACCTGCATCTTGATGGGATTCCTCCAAAGGCAGTGGCATGGCTGAATCTATATGTGTTAGGTTTTCCTTCCATGCTCCGACCAACCCATTTGTAGCCACAGAGGTGTTTTGGAACTGTTTACCTCCCCCTGCAGCACATCTGTAAATTAATTATTCGTAATCCTAGAGGGTGTCTCTGGATCATGATACTGCTTGAAACAACATCCATTGTACACATTGGAAACCTGAAATAAAGGCTTTTTGGTAAGCATAAGTGATTCACATGTCTTACCCTATGTTACTTCTATTAAACCATTTTTGTAAAATAAGAAACATATGCATCAAGAACTACAACAGCTTTTTAAATACACAAGTCCATCCACTTATATTATTTCTCTTCTGCTGTCCAGCATTCACAGTAAGCATTCTCTGTAAAATACGTACTGTATTTCAAATAGTTAACATTAATAGTTTTAGAGATTATGCAACAGATTCAAAAGTACACATAAAGTATAATGACTGTACAGAATAAGGATCCCAGAGCTCCTGAATGTAGTTATTAAATATTCCATTAACATAAGTACATATGTTTTGTTTAAAATGATTATTGCATATTCATTAACATGTTGTTTTACTCTGTCTAGGTATTGCATATCAATAAATTGCAGTAAGGAAACAATCAAACATGCATCAAATCCAAATAAATGAATCAGCTTCTGAGAGTCTGGATGATGTACAGTTCTGTTTTCCATCTATAGAAGGATCGTGTATAAAAAACAACCTTCTGACATCAGTTTCTGTTCTTATATACACATTGTTGACTGGAATTATAATGACAGCTCTTTGTGGAAATCTTGTAGTGATTATTTCTGTCTCCCACTTCAGACAGCTTCATTCTCCTACCAACTTTTTAACTCTTTCACTGGCTGTTGCTGACTTTTTTGTAGGGTTACTTATCCTGCCTTTTAGCATGATACGGTCCATTGAAGCATGTTGGTACTTTGGCAACATATTTTGTAAAATCCACTCAGTATTAGATTCAGCTTTTACAACAGTTTCTGTTTTACATCTTTGTTTTATCGCCATTGATCGTTACTTTGCCATATGTGACCCCCTACATTATTCATCAAAAATCACATTTCCTGTAACAGCAATGTTTTTGTCTGTGTGTTGGGCAGTACCTACATGCCTTGGCTTTAGTTTTGTTTTCTCAAGCAAGAATTCAGATGATGCAACTTTGGCTTTTTACTGTAAAAATGTGTGTGTTGTAATTTTTGATAAAATATGGTCTTTAATTACACCATTGTTGTTCTTTTTTATACCATTCACATTAATGACTGGTATATACGGTAAGATATTTGCTGTAGCCAGAAATCACTCTGCAGCCATTAACAGCACAGTAGCCAATATCACCACTAACACAGAAAAACACAGCAGTGGGTTGCACAATGTAGAAACAAAAGCAGCAAAAACCTTAGGACTGATAACAGGCGCATTTTTGTTTTGCTGGTTACCTTATTTTGCTGCATTACTACTTGATTCTTGGTTCAATGTTTCAGTATCTTCATTTATTTATGATATGTTTAGTTGGCTAGCATATTCTAATTCTGCATGTAATCCAATAATATATGGATTTTTTTATCCTTGGTTTCGGATAGCATTTAGAACAATTTTATCTGGGAAAATATTTACTGGAGCATCTTCTTGTATTAATTTGTTTCTTGCAAATCATTAACACACAATTATGCTCAATGCAGTACAGTGCCGTTTGACAGCAGTATGCAATTGTCTTCAAGTTTTAACTTGCCACTAGACAATTTTAATTTATATTATTGCATATAACTGCATAGAACTAGCCATTCTTGGCTGGTAGGTTTTGTGGATTTGCCTGTTAAGACTAAAGAACCAAAGCTTTGATTATCTTACCGTATATACCAGTCATTAATGTGAATGGTATAAAAAAGAACTTCATTGTTTATACATTCTTCATATCCTATTTGCCTTTTCAAGTATGTTCTTTAAAATTATATGTTTGGTTAAAAATAGGATGGCTGAACTAAGCTGGTATCTTTAAAGGATGACTGTTGCTTGACTTAGATAAATACTTCTTAGGACACATATCTATGGAAAAGTGACTATTATAAAATCTTGGAAAAAATTAATTCTTCTATCTGGTAACATTGTTAATTTTATATCAAACAGAATTGGTTGTTTTCAGGTCTAGTACAGTTCCTTAAATGGCAGTCAGACTTCCACAATGATTTATTGAGTTACATCTGGATGAAATTACAACTGGCTGAAAACAACTGGTTATAATCTTGTGTTGATGGAAAAACAAAAAATAAAGAAACCTTTATAACTTTCACATTCCTCAGACTTGTATATATCATCTCCATAGACATTTAAACTCGAAGAAGGGAGACATCTCCTAGACAGAAAAGAATCACTCTCAGCACCTTCACAGAAACCACACTAGCATTAATTTCCAAAGGAAAGCAGTAACCTGGGAGTTTAACTTCCATATCTTCAAGTTAAAGTTACTACTTTACCCAGGTTAAGCTCACTACAGGGTACTAACATAGCATATTTGTAAAGATTCATGGGAATTTTTGAAAGGAATTGATCACCATTTGTTCAGTCTGGATTTATTTATGGTTACCATTGATATCATTGAACTTTTTCCGAGCATCCCTCACCGAATTGGTCTGGAATGGTTTGGGGAAGTTCTGGTAACACAATCTGGACTGGACACTAAGATTACTAACCTGGTGTTGGAGTTCATGGAAATTGTACTTGAAAATAACTTCGTCTATTTCAATGGAGAATTTTATCGGCAGAGAAAAGGGGTAGCGATGGGTGCCTCCTGTGCTACATCATACACTAATATAGTGCTATACCATTGGGAACGTAATTTCATTTTTTCTAGTCAATGGACAGAGCACATAGCGCATTACAGGAGGTACCTAGATGATATTTGTTTGTTGTGGAAGGGGACATTAGAGAATCTTGGAGAGTTTATTAATTATATCAACTCTAGTAGGTTTTTTACGTTTGTGGATTGCAATAAAAAATGTTATTATATTTATACTCTTGGCTGTGGAGTGAGTTCCGGGTCCTCTTCTTGCTGGATAATTATATTTTTATTCTTGGTTTGGTTCATTTTTTTTCTGTTCTTGGTTTTGTGGTTGTCCATGGCAGAAGGAGCGGAACACACAAGTTTCACTGAGACACCCTTATTGCTTAAAGACGATACGGATAGTGCTCCGGTTACACGGGCCGAATTTAAGCAAGTTATGGCAATTTTGACTCAACTCTCTAACAACCTTTCTGAACAAAATTCTGACATTGTGTCAGCATTACCTGGTAACCAGCTGCAGTTAGCGGACACACGAAGGAAACGTGTCACTTCTCCTGTGCCTAGTGTGAGCAGCAATGTCCGAGATGAACTTCGCGTTCAAGCGTCTTCCAGGAATGGATTACTAGCTGCTCCGTCAACAAGAGTAGCATTAACGCAAAGAAATAACATGGACATTAACCATGGAGACTTAAATTTAGACATTTGGGCTGGTCAACAGTTTCATTTTGGACAAGGTACTGTACATGCTAATTTGAATGACAACATTGAGCATAATTTTAACGGATTGAGGGACAAGCTTTACGCCTTTAAAAGTAATCAACTTGAGATAGATTATCTCAAGGAATGCGTGCAGGTTCAGCTTGTCCCTAAAGGTCTTTGTTGTTATAAATTTCCAAACAACGTTCAACCAGGAACTGTTTTTTATGACAAACTTTGTGATATTTTTGACAGGGCTGGTATAGAAATGTTAAAACTTATGATTGTTGAATATGAAAACAAAGCTACTATTTTGTTAAATGATTTGAATGTTTTGAATGAAAAGGTGATTAAGGACAGCAATTTTGTGAGTGTTAAGAAAAACTATGATGGTGTTTTTTATGAAGTGGACCAATATTGCAATAAGATCTTGAACCGTAAAATAAGAAAATTGGAGAGAGATCTTATTGAATATAGAAAAGGGACAGCTTACCCAACTTCCACTATGGGGAGATGGAATATTAGGTCAAATACTGATAGGGTGGAGGGAACCAACAATAATGATACTCATCCTAGGTCAGTGACTGAGACCCTTAGAAGAAGAGGATTGCTGAGCGAGGTAGAAAACATTCCATATAGGATTTTCAGCATCCCCCCCGGCAGGGGGGGGGGAGTAAAGTACCAGCAGCAAAGCTGGAACAATCCTCAGAACTAGAACTTGATAGGAATTTACCCTCTATCGAAGACTCACAAGATTTGGAAGGTAGGCACATTATTTGCAGAAGGGGTAATTTTACGATCTACAATTATACAGATTGAACACCCACTCAATATTTTTTTAATCTATTTGCGAAGGGTTTTCATTATGTTCCCCTACATCCTTCTATTATAACAAACACCTTAGTGGACCTCAAGTTATTTATTAGACAGCTAAACCTTACTCTATTTTTTAAGGGGCAAACTAATTTTAATAAAGGACTAACTAGGTCTAGTATGTTCAATCCACCTACCCACCCATCTCTTAAGGTTTTTGAGGAATTGGTGGAAAAGGATATTAGAGGTCTTAAACGTGGTCAGTGTTTTGCACACCGTACCAACATGAGTACCACGGAGATTGAACTTATTGACCTACTGAGACGTGAAGGGTGTAGGGTAATGAAACCAGATAAGGGAGGGGGTATGGTGTTAATATATGCTGTTGAATATGAATCCTATCTGCATAATATGTTACAGGACATGGACCAGTATGATCTTGTATCCTTAAATGAGATCAATATTGCTTATTCCAAAATCAATTTTCTTTTACATGACCATCTTTTGCAAGGGGCGTTCAATGAACGACTATATAATTTTTTGTATGTTGATAGACCAAGAATCCCGGTTATTTTTAGGATTCCTAAAACCCACAAAAGTTTGGACCCAATTAAATTTAGGCCGATTGTTTCAAGTGCTGGTAGTACCACTGAACCCCTTGCTAAATTCATTGATGTTAGTGTTAAGAGCTTTTTATCTTCCATTGAACATATTTGTAAAGATTCATGGGAATTTTTGAAAGGAATTGATCACCATTTGTTCAGTCTGGATTTATTTATGGTTACCATTGATATCACTGAACTTTTTCCGAGCATCCCTCACCGAATTGGTCTGGAATGGTTTGGGGAAGTTCTGGTAACACAATCTGGACTGGACACTAAGATTACTAACCTGGTGTTGGAGTTCATGGAAACTATACTTGAAAGTAACTTCATCTATATCAATGGAGAATTTTATCGGCAGAGAAAAGGAGTAGCGATGGGTGCCTCCTGTGCTACATCATACGCTAATATAGTGCTATACCATTGGGAACGTAATTTCATTTTTTCTAGTCAATGGACAGAGCACATAGTACATTACAGGAGGTACTTAGATGATATTTGTTTGTTGTGGAAGGGGACATTAGAGAATCTTGGAGAGTTTATTAATTATATCAACTCTAGTAGGTTTTTTACGTTTGTGGATTGCAATAAAAATTTTTATTATATTTATACTCTTGGCTGTGGAGTGAGTTCCGGCTCCTGTTCCTGCTGGACAATTTTATTTTTATTCTTGGTTTGTTTTTTTCTGTTCTTCGTACTAAAATAGCAGTCAACCAAACTTTTCAATCCCAGTTTTAGTAGATGAAAAATGTCATTCTCATAAAGAAACAGTTATTTCCCCTCAGAACTATAGTGAACTGATTTTGTATATGTGTGTGTGTGTGTGTGTGTGTGTGTGTGTGTGTGTGTGTGTGTGTGTGTGTGTGAGTGTGTGTACATGTGCGCATGCATGGGTAGAACTGCACTCCCACATTCCTGATATTTAATATTACCAGATTCAGATAAGGCAGTGTTTATCCTGACAAAATGTCTGCGTTGTTAGTGAGTTACCCTGCTTGTGTGGTGAATCAGAAGGAATTTAACTGTAATTGCCAAAGAATAAAAAGAAGCAGAAGAAAATGAAGAATGAAGAGGAAGGAAGAATAAAAAGAAGAAAAAGTGAAAGAAGTATAAGAAAAATAAAACGAATGAAAAGGCGACAAAAAAGATGGAGATAAAAAGAATAAAGAGGAGATGAAAAGAATGAAAGGGTAATGGGAAGAGAAGAAGATAGAGGAGAAGGAGAATAAGACAAAGAAGGTGGTTGCTGAAAGAATTCATGTGATTCTTTTTTATCCATCCACTGGTGTTCCAGAAAAAAATGATGGCTTTGAATAGTGGATGATCATGCCAAAAAATCTCTCTAGATAAGACAGACAGCAAGATATTTACTGTGCCAACCTAATGTAAAGTATTAGGACAAACATGGAAGTGATGGCTACACATGAATTGAGAAAATAACTTACACAAGCTAAATGAGACTGAACAAGATAACATACACTGACTACCAAAATCTGTGATGATCCCCACAGAGTAGGTATAGATATTTAGCAAGGCCTGTAAGAACTCATGTAATGTTTAATAACTTGGAGAAGAGAAGTCAAAGATTAAATTTATTAGTCTGTCAGAAAGGAAGGGAGACCAGAGTATGCTAGTATGTGTCTCAGATGGGTTCTCTTGGGCTGTGGGTTGGGAATTGCTGAATAAGGCCTGTAGTGGTGTTGGTTCATACAGTTTTTGAGGGGGGGGGGGGTAAAGCTCAGTGGGCATCACAGACGTACTTTGCAAATGCCTTAGATTTCTAGAAAGGAAAAGTTATCCTTGCACTAAAGTAGAAAGCTAGAAGGTCACACTGAAAAAAACACTCAGAAAAAACTAAATAAAAACTCCAGCCAAGCTAGACCTTCTAATGAGTAATCTCCCAATCCTCCAGTGACAGAGGCACATGGGATACATGCAAATGACCCATATGAGCATCAGATGTTTTATGGTGACTTTTACATTTGAAGTCATTTTAATGGACAACTTCAGCCCAATACAAACACCACTAATTATGGCTATACAGATCTCAGCCTTGTTATGACCTCTTCAGCATAGCATAAACAGAGTGTTTGACTAAGTGTAAGAATCACAGGGCTGTTATACCCAGCTGATATCCATTATCATTAGGGTGACTGCAAAATATCCCAACTAACAAATTAAAACAAAGAGTTAGAAGGTCACACTGAAAAAACAATCAGAAAAAAACTAAATGAAAACTCCAGCCAAATAGCCAACACACCTAATGTTCACAAGAGTCATTTGCATATATCCCATGTGGCTCTGTTACAGGAGAGTGGGGAGGTCACTCATTGAAAGTTTTAGCTTGGCTGAAGCTTTCATTTAGTTTTTTTCTGATTGTACTAAAATAGAGAAAACAGGTTTTCTTGTATCTTGACAAATGGTGCATTATCAGCGATAACTTAGGAATGTTATAAAGAAAACAGTATAGCGTATTTCCAACTTTGGAATACTATTGGTAGATTAGAAAAGTCATATACTCACATATACAGGTGAGAATGATTGAAATCAAGAGGCAGATTTTGGGTAGAAAGTTCCCGGCTGTGGGGTTGGTACAAAGGCTTTAGAAACTGTAAGACAGAGATGGTCCAGAGAGGATGAATCTTGTGGATTCCTGCATTAAATTGTAACAACAGATGAACCTAGAGGGTTTTAGTCCCTCCCCTAAGAGACAGGAAACAGATGTGGGACAGAGATTTAGTGAAAACAGAGCATCAACAAGCAATGCTTCAAAGCACAAGATACAATGGACTGAAGTAAGTTAAAGCAGAGGGATCCTATAATCTAGTGCCCAAAGAACAAGCAGTGTACTTAGAGATGGTTACTGGGTGTGTTTTGTAATACAACAAATCTTTGATTGAAGAGCTAGGGTAAATGTATAATGAAGTTTCTTCAAAAAGCATCAGAGGTAACAGGAATGAACTGATAGCTTCTGTAGACTGAATTGCTTGGTTGTTGATTAAGGGCAAATAAATGTAATAAATACTTTAACATGCTGACAATTTAAGTGGACAAGTAGTTTATGGAATTATATTTTATGTTGTTCGCTGATAGTATTTGGAAGGGACTATATGAGGAATGAAAGAAAAGATCCCTATAGTCTTGAACATACCCATGTAGGCAAATGAAATAGTATATAATAAGATTAGTGCAAATGGAAATAGTAAATCTTGATATAGAAATAGTTTTTCTCCAGTATGAGGGCAAAATGGACATAACCTTTTCTGTGTTTTGTGAGGGCTATCTTAGGGTGTAACAGGATAAATAATTAGAAGTATGGAAATTTATTTTTGCCATACAGTACACTCTTTGTTTTTTTGTTTGTTTATTTAAGCAAAATAAAAATAGAATGCAAAATAGGAAGTTCAGTTTATAAAAAAAAACATTTGATAATGGAGGGATCCATACCTGCCAACTTCTAAGTACAAGAAATCCAGAAAAACACAAAATAATGGGGGACAAATGCCCAAAAGCAGAGACAGATTTTATATATAGCCGTTATAACCATTAAAAGTTGCTGTAACAACAGGTTTTGCATTAGCATTAGTTTTTTGAAGGATATGATGCTTGACCCTCAAATATGTGTCACTATTTAGTAACTTGAAGTCTGGATGATTTGCCAGAAAATAACATTTTATGAGGAACAGACTAAAATATGCTGCAAAAATCTGGATGGTTGAGAGATATGGAGGGATCAAGGACCTCAGTCAGGCTTCTATTTGATTTTAAGCATAGATTTATGAGCAAAATGCAAAGCAAGAACTGTTTCTAACATTTTAAATTGATAACAGGTTAACCATTTTTAGTACCAATAGACTTAAGAATGGTAACTAACTATTCACTGGCATAAATGACAATGTAGCTTCAGAACAGAGTAATCAAATAAACTATTTCATTTGCAAGGAACATAAAAACACGTATGGTAGAGATCAAAGCAATTCGCATGGACAGCATGGCTTATAAAATAGTTATTATGGAAGCATAAAAAGCTTCTAAAACTAAGCTACAGTGTCTTATGACTTAGAAAAAAAAAACTGAAAAATGTGGCACCACAAGAAAGACAACAGGGACATGTGAAAGGTGGCAGATGCCTCATAAAGCAATTATTTAAAATATGCTTCAAGCAAAACATACTATATGAGAAAAGATTTGAATTTTTGTGTGGAATGCTTTTTCCTCCTTACCTCTCTTGTGAGCAGTTATATGCTCTACAAACCCCTCCTCAATATAATCAGCTCAAAGATCGTTACATCTCCATTATACGAGAGATTCTATCTGCAGTGACCTCCATTTACTATTGTACCATTTGACAAGTGGCATGCTATCAAGCAGCTGGTTACTGCACAAACTGATAATTTCCTTTCTGCCAGTTTGCCTGAGAAATGTCTCTTGAATGTAGAAGTAAAGCCCTCATGTCCATGAAATAATTACCAGAGAATAAGACAAAATGAAATAGTTACCAAGTGGTTCTTACAGCTGCATTTATTGAGTTATTAATTTATTTTTTTATGGGTGTGATACAAAAATCACATTCTACCTTTTTCAGGTCAGCTTACCTCTGTTTATACTTATCAAGGATATCAGAACTTGTCAGAGATTTGGGATGCAAGGTTAGGCTTAAAAAGGCCCTTGTGGTCATTAGCCTAGTAAACACCTATGAACCTATGAACCTGGTGAGTCATCCACAGCAGTGAAATATTACAGTATTAGCACACAATTAGAAATGTTAACCTATCGTATGATAAGTAGTGAAGAATTTAGCAAATTGTCTTTTTATAGTGAGGATGCAATATTACCCAATAAATGTGCAGTTTGAGATCTATCAGATAACAACTTACATGTAATAATTGAGTGTCAGTAAAGTTTTTTACATTTTATACAAACAGATTATATATAAATAGTCATAAGAAAGTGAAATAAAAGAAAGATAAAAGGGAGAATACCAAAAACAAACAGAGAACAACCAACGTAACCTGCCACTTGTTTATTAAAAATTTATTAAAAACAAATGAAAAGACTTAACGCTTTCATCTTGGCCAGTAGCAAGACTTCTTTAGAATGAAGAACTTCCATAACTCCACCAAAATATATACATATCAATCAACTAATCAGATTTCAATAATTTGCATGCCTTGAATAATGCAACACATCAATTTAAAGTAACCTGTCAACAACAAAAGCCTGATTAAAGAAATAACTGGAAAAAAATATTAAAAGCACATGATTATGTCATAAAATGAGCTAAAATTCACTAATGCCACAAAATTAAGAAAAAATATATGTTGATATAATGGATGAAAAAAATCATTACTACAACTTACTCAAAACTAGCTTTCTTCTTCAATACACTAATTAAAGACAAACCCCGGGATTCATGAAGCTTGCGCTAGGCGCAAGCGTAGCATAGGCGGAATAACGCCAAATATGGCCGTCGAGTGATTCAGGTACGATCCAATACCACGTGCACTACCAGTGTACGCCAGAACTGTGCAGCCCTCGGCATAGGTATGCTAATCACCCCATGTGCAGTGTCGCACCATGCAAATGAAGGCAGATAGTGATTCTTGAAGTGGTGCAGGTGTAGCGTAAGCCCATGGAAATGTAAACCAAAAAAACACGGTTTACATTTTCCCAAACAGAACATCGGAGCTTTGGAAGCAGACCAGACTCATGTATTAAGAAGTTAACATATGCCAATGGCTAAATACACAGCCAATGGCATAAGAAAAAATGCACAACACCTAAAAAACAACATTTAATGTCATGTCCACAGTAACGCACAGTACAACTGCAGGGCATGTGTGCGCAAACTGGAACATAAAGAAAATATATAAAAATGTCATAAAATCGCAATGTAATACAAATCAGGTTTACACCATAATACACAATGGTAGGCATGGAACACCACAACCAAGGTGCAAGGGTTGCTAAGGGCCTGCGACAGTGTTCGGCATGGTAACTATGAATTAGTAGTCAATGCCATGCAAATGCAGCAGACAATACTGAATCGCAAATGTCCCGCCGGATGAAGGTTGAACCATATGGCGCAGCAGTATAATACTGAGGAGTGGCTCAGAGGAGATACATGACAGCAGAGGGGTGTGCCACCGTAGCAGCAAGCACATTGGAGCAATGTAAACTGCCTGGCCGTTGCTAAGCAAAGCTGCAGGACAGGGGTGGGGAGGAAGGTATAGAATTGTTTAGTTGAGAGCACACATGGTACCCAAAAGCGCATGTGTACAGGGATGAAAACGTGCCCGAAACCCAGTAAGCGGATGCATGCGGCGCGAACAATAGCACAAACAGGAAGGTCAGGGGAAGAAAAGAAGGAAATGCCAAAATAGGGTAATTGGCGTACTAATGAGCAATCAACACCAATCAACTCACGGCGGCCAATCGATGGCTGCTGTCAAGTCTGCTCACAGAAACCTGAAGAACAGGATAGGGGAGGCATCAGAATGCAAAGAAAGGAGGGGAGGCATTGGATTGCAAAGATAGGAGATCTGTCATAGCAGAGCAAAGCAAACCAACAGTAGACCGGCAATAACACACATTATGCAAGATACGCCAGGTCTAGGAAAGTACAAATGAAAGCAGGCTGCTGGATGCATGCCAAAAAATGGTAGGTGGAACATGCAGAAATGTAAAGGGAAGGTCAAGATGTAATCTATGGCAGCCAAATGTAATTCAACACCAAAGGCACCACAATAGTAGTTCCGATAGTAAAACACATAAGATACCCTGTAGCTACAATCGTACATACACACCCTATTACATCATTATTGTTCACAGCACAATACTATAAAGTGTGAAAGCACCCTACACACACCTGTGAATTCCCAAACACTGCACCATAGGTGTAAACACATGGGGAACTTTTAAAATGTACATGTTGGGAGCTGCCATAGCTGTGATTCATCAGCATGTGTTAGAGACTGACGGTGTTGTGGAGGATGTTGCTGACAACCACCGCAGGCCCCGGAAGAGGAGAAGAGTCTTCAGACCAAGGGTAACCTACCAGGGGCTACATGATCTGGAGATAGTAGAGCATTACAGGGTGAACAGGGACATCTTACAGCAAATAGTGGAGCTGTGCCGGCCACGCCTCAGAACCAGAAATAACAGAGGGGAACCCATACCAGTGGACACGAAGGTATGTATAAGCATGCGAATACTAGCCACAGGTACCTTTCAAAGGCCAACTGGAGATATAATGGGGATCTCACAGGCATCAGCATCCAGGGTACTACACCAGTTCCTGGATGCCATGTTACCACATGCCAATGAGCATATATACTTCCCCCGACCTCAGGAGGATATGGCCAGCAATATGCGTCACTTCCACCATGTGGCACACTACCCGGAGCTACTGGGTGCGATAGACTGCATGCACATACAAATCAAGTCACCACCCGGTGAGCATGGTAGGTGCTACATAAACCGCAAGGGATTCCACTCGATCAACTGCCAGGTCGTGTGCAATGCCCAGTGCATTATCATGGATGTGTGTGCTGGCAGCCCTGGAAGCTACCATGACTCCCATATCTGGCATGTCTCACAGCTGTATCAGGTATTTGTCAGGGGGGACATCCCACATGGCCACCTTGTGGGGGATGCTGGCTATGCACTGGAGCCATGGATGATGACTCCCATTAGAAATGCACACACATCCATGCAAGAACGCCATAATGAGGCACATGCACAAACCAGAATCATCACAGAACGTGTGTTCAGGATGCTGAAATCATGGTTCCGGTGCTTGGGCACATCTGGTGGAGCCTTGCAGTACTCTCCAGGCACGTGTGCCCACATTGTCATAGAATGTGCCATGCTACATAATATGATCCTGTGGAAACAGCTGCAGCAGGGACAAAATGGTGAAGGCCCTCATACCTCACCGCAATTGCCAAGGCCATCACAGGTACAGAAGGATTCAGACCATGAACACACTGTGCCAGCCCCAGTAGGCAGATGGAGGTGTGCCCAATATGCCTACGCCTTGGCAAAGAGGGGACGTATAGCACATACTCTGACAGTGTAGGCCCCTACGGACTGACACACCTCTCCACCTGCACACACAGTAAAATGGATGGCACGCAAGCACGACCACCTGTAAATTGTAATGTATAGGTGGCCCACTGTGTAAATCCCACATAGGCAGCCCGCAAATATTGTACACACAACAGCTATAGGAACAAGGAATGTCAACACCTGAACAGTACATGCACCTATCACCATATGGTGGTGCTGTGTGTATAGGTTCCCAGGTACAACGGTAGGTTCAGGGCCGACTGTCAGAGGCCATACACCAAATGGGGCAAACAGTGTCCGCTGTCGCCACAACATCGAGTAACCAACTGTTGCGTAGAGGAGCAGAGGCAATCGTGGGAGCACATGTGTGTAATCACTGTTCTGCACACACTCAGCACAGAGTCCCTGCTGCGTTAATGAGGTGCTGCACATAATATAATCATGGATGTTGTGTCAAGGCATGGGGTGTATCCATGACAGGTATTCGTCACCCCAGCATGCTCCACCCACGGTCATTTGAAGGTGTAGCACAGTATTGTGTGTGGCTCACTGAGATATACATACCCAGTGCCGGAGCACATCCAGTAAACATCACATGGACATACCATTAAGTGGACTCATCAATATGTAAACTAACTGAGCTACCCATGTGAGTGCAGTATGGAGTAACAGCCGTAGTATACTCCACGTACAAAACGACATAACACGTGTACAAATCTCAGATGGCCATATGTTAAATGCAGTGATCATCGTGCATGCTCCTGGTCCCACGTCCTGCAAGGGATGTAACGTAATCCCGAAGACATGAGTAATGCATGTCGGATGAAGGTCAGCAGATCATGTTTAGCACATGTTAATGGGAATATGCATTGCCCACTGCTGGTAAGCGACGTTTAAATATGACTATATGGATATGCGCGAATCAGGGATAAGCTACACCGAATATCGCACAGATCACGGTCAGTGATGTCCAGAACAGGTGAAACCAACATTATTCACCCCTGTACTAATAGAACCTGCTCTGAAGGGTAAAACGACCACTGCCAGGTGTAGATCACGCAATCATGTATAGAATCACCTGACACTATTGCTAGGCAAGATGTACCTATGGTAGGGTTGCCACCTCTTCAAATGACCAATGTGGGACATACGTCAGATGTCTGCAGGCCGACACATACACCCGGCCAGTACGAAATGCAGAACTTCACTGTTTTGCCTAGATCAAAGCTCATCCTTGTAATGTTTACTTACTTATTCTGCTTCTAGAACATATAGGTGGTTCAGATACAGAATAACTGTTTTATGCAACTATTACATAAACTATAGGAAATAAGTATGTTCTAAAATCCCAGGACATTTGCCATGGTCACAAATATTTTGCAGGATACAACTGCCCAAAGAGGGATTGTCCCTCGCAGAGTGGGACAGCTGGTAACCCTAATCTATGGCAGGTGTGTAATGTGACAGGTACAGACACAAACGTGCGGAGTCCAGGAAACAGTATACACCAACAAGTACACAATGAAAGGTGTAACTTGCCTGTCACTTTCCCCGTCATATATATATATATATATATATATATATATATATATATATATATATATATATATATATATATATATATATATATATATATATATATATATGTACACATATATACATATATATAATACAGATAGAAAGGGCGATAGAGTGATATATGTTGATATATACGGAGTCAGCGATATCTGCAAATATATATAGATAGGTCAACGACATTCATAACACCTCGGAGGTACAAATAACTAGGATACTGCCAACTATGGAATGTGCAACATACCGACATGTGTAACCACGAGTCTGAAAGACATAAAGAACACAGTACCGGAACAGTACAACCACGAGTAATAGTATGATGATATGAAGGGACATTTAGTTACTGCTGCCGGTGTTGCGGTCCACGTAGGTACTGTGTTCAACTGTGTTTGTGAGCGTCGTAGTCTGTGTATGTGTGTGTTGAGGGTGCCGTGTGCATCTCCGTGTGACTGCAATGTGTGTGTGTGTCCGCATCATGTGTCTGTTAGTGCCAACTCAGAGGTAGATCATTATGGTAGGTGTGGGTATAGCTAGCCGTAGGCATACGGTTACCACCTGTCCCACATTAGGAGGGACAGCCCCTCCCTGGGCAGGTGTGTCCTGACATAAAACATTACAGACGGCAAATGTCCGGGATTGTAGGACATTAATATGTCCCATATATAATGTAATAGTTGCATTAAATAGTTATGCCTGTATGTAAGAAACGTAAATGTTACATGCAATATGATAAGTAGCCAAAGTCCCACAATAGGTATGTATTGAGGATAAAAGTATGTGCTAACCTGTGTACTGACCGTGGCTATGTGCTGGCCTGTAAACACCGCTGTGCGTCCAGCAAAGTGTCCAACAATGGCCATATGAAAAGGTGGCAACCCATGGCAAAGAGGTTCTGTTACCAACACAACCGCAATGACTGCAAATATCTGGGACAGAAATACACGGGATAGCTGTCAGTTAGACATATCCCTTTACATATCGCTGCAATTCCGGAGGTATGGAAGTATCAACCTCACCTGCATACTATATAGAAACCAGTTAACAACGGCCAAATGTACAATCCCGTAACATGTCTACTAACTGATAACTCTTTAATTAGGGATGGAGCCCACACACATATATATGGAATATGTAGAAATGCAAGCCCCACAAACCTGTATATGCTATGTACACCTACCGACATCCCCCACACTAGAAACTATAGCAATACAGACTGCAATAACAGCACAAACATCCAGTTAGTCAATTACATCTGCAGAACCGTCAACATACCTTGTGAGAGATACAATTAAAGGCGCCATGCAAAATTGCAGCCGTTATATAATGGAACAAATGGCGATGTTACAGGTTTTGTTTGCAATAGTCCGTTATCAGATGTTGGGATGACAGGAACACCCACATGTTGAACTACATACTCTAGCTGTCACACACAATCCATGGGGGACATGAATCCAAAGTATAATTGTCTCTATGCATAGCAGTTGCAATTACACATAACAAAACACAATACAGGCCGTCTCCCCGAAGGTAGGGCAAATGGGCAATGCCCAAGTGGAGAATTAAATTATACCCCACTGTTGGCACGTAATTGGTGAATGGAGTAGCTGCACAGCTGATAGGCAAGTAATTAGTCACTCAGGAACACCAATTGGTGGGAGGAAACCACGTTACAAGTATCGATGTATATAAGGATGACTTGCTAGACATTCAAACCATATGCTCATACAAACTACCTGTTTAAGCAGTGTGAGAGAGATAGAGACGAAAGTCTGTAACGATAACAAGGTATGTAGAACACTCGCTATATAAGTTTATGTATAGCATGTTTTGTATGAATTATTTACTGTATGTATAGCCTGGTTTGCATTAATTAAAAGTGTCCGCAATGCATAAAGTGGGAAAACGTATTTATGTAGTGATGTCTTGCTGATCATACTAATGCATGCAGAAACTGTGCGTCCAGCAGTGGGCCACAAGGTACACATCACAGACACCACAAGGGATGCTACATGACGGCTTTAAACAGAACATTTCCATACAACCCGCCATCAGTGGTAGAGTATGTCCAACAAGTACGTGCTATAGCAGGGGATAGTATATGTTGATATACTGTCACAGTAGGCATGTGTATGGGCATATAACGACAATGACATGTCTAAGGAGGTCCCACTGTGCAAGTATGCTTTGCATTCTGGGATGCTATGTGAAATATGTGTAATGTATAGTTTTGTAGGTAGATATGTCAGATATTCTACACAGCATAACAGGCATATCATGCATACCAAAGGTATCGTCTATTGGCATGTACAATAACAGGATACATATGGCTTGTAGGCATGGGACATTGCAATAGCATGATAGCTAATCTAAATGGAAGGGCTACCAAGTAACCATGCACACAGGACATGTAATAGCTTCACAGGTTCATAGTGGGGTACTATGCAGTCTGGCAAGTCTATGTGTAAGCACAACTACAGTGTTCACACCAGTGGCACCTCTCTAGGGTAATGTCTTGTGAACAGCAGAGCCATGTGTTATCTACACCTTTGCACAGTACAGCCACTGCAGTGATCTCTGGCGTACATGTGTCTCCCAACCACCAAGGGAGATATCACATGAACAGTGCTACTGAGTGTCCCTGCATGATGTACATAGGACTCATGTTCCAAAGCAATGTGAGTGACCGGTTTTGGAATGTAACCCTCAAGCACATCCCACTCATTGTTGCGTGTGTGCACATATCCATGAGCATGTTGCTCACAGTGGCTTTTGCTTATGTCGTGTATGTGGAGTATATTCATTAATATTGTTGTGGACATGGGCCCTGACTGTTCAGCAGAGGTCACCCCTGAGTATGTAGTATGCAAATGTGTACAGACGTGGTGCCCGTAGTTTAGCCGCATACTTTAACTGTCGGAGCTCAATAAACATCATGGCGTGTTAATGGTGTGGTATGTAAAGCTGTAGCTGTTGTGTAAGGTACACCCTAAATGGGGTGGTGTACCCTTGAATGTGTGTAGACATCTTGAGTTCAGAGGTACAATAGGTGCCTATGTACCAGCTACACACCCAGTACAGATAAGTGTGGCCACGTAGAAGGATATCCATGCCACAGTGGCAATACGGTAACCACAGGAGTGGGTGCGACATACGTGTGTACTACAAACATGTACAATGTAACATGTATGTAGGGGACTACCACCTAGGTGACAGTCAGTGGGTGAATGGTGTAATGCAAAGGTGATGTTCATGCACCTTGTGTCATGCAGCTTGAGGCCATGATATTCATATCAGGTATCTGTCACAGTGACACCCATATGGATGGAGTCAGTATCAGCTGGTGGATCAATCATGGTGCTTTTCTATGCAGGGGGTTGTAAAGCTAGGCAGGGAAAGTCCCCCTGTGCTAGCCTGTACCTCAGGGAAGCATATACTGAACATGAGGGGCCCAATGACTGAGGACAGTGGTATGGCAAATGTAACTGAAATGCAGTAGGTACTATGGCATGCTACCCTCATTGTGTGTGTCCTGTTCATGAGCCACATTGCATAATATCCTGACACATAGGGTACGATGTGCAGGTGGATGTGTATGTTGTCAATACCAGAATGGAGAACGGTGCTGAAAGGCAATGAGAGGACAATGTAGGATGTGTGGACTCCTGTACCATCATCAACTACCCTGGTAACTGTATGAAAGGAGTCCACCAGGTGTAGGGGCCATGCTCTGGCCCTAACAAGTCCAGCCCGGGTGGCATCAAAGGACCGGAGCCCAACAATGTCTCTGTGAATGACATCCTTGATGATGTGCCCCATAGCCATGCAGAACAGTCCAGTCAGGTGCGTCAGACTATAGTCCCATTCGTGCATTGTGGTGCCACCTGTGTGGAGTATGATAAATGTTGTTGTGTGCCATTTAGGGGCCACAATGTCTGATACAAGGCTATTACTGAATATGGTGGCCTAGTGGGGAGACATGTTATTCAGAGGTTTGTGGACATCACAGCCTGGGACTTTGGAAGGTGACATGGGGCCAGTGTCCCAGGACATATAGAGTGCAGGTTAGTACTGTGTAGGTGTGACTGCAGGGACACCACAATGTTCCTGCATGGATTGTGGCCCTGTGGTGAGTGAGAGGGTGTAATGTTAGCATTGAATCCATCCGCCAGCATGTTGCCAACATCATCTGGGTCTGTAATGTTCCTGAGTGACTGTTGTATATGAGAGCAGATGTGGGTGTTGCCAACGACTACTGACATACCACCATAATGCCTTGTGGTACACCCCGGAAAGTGTCGCAGTAATGTTTACATAGTTAGTCTTGGAGTATGTGATGAGGGATCCCATGGCCCTACTGAGGCTGACCAGTGAGCTACCCCACCCATGGGATTGTACACCACTGTGCAACAGCCTCCACCTGTTGTTGTACATTATGTCCATGGAACTTGACCACCAGAGGGGCCTCTGTTATCTGGTGTGTACCATCATGGCTCTGTGTGGAATAGCATGATCCATGCAGTCGTGTACGTGCTAATGAAGTGCACTTGGGTATGTTTCAGCATTTGTAAGTGCATTGTCCATCTGCACGGGTGTCATGACGTTAACAACCGCTGTGATAAGATGTCTGTAGTAGGTGTTATAGTACTCATGTACTGTGTATGCCATGAAGGGTGTGGTGCCGGGATGTGGCTAACAAGGTTGATTAGCATATGTTTGGAATCCACCAATGAGGGGGTAACCCCAGGTGTGGAAAACCAGTCACATGTTGGTAGTGTTCATGTCAAGGTTAATGTTGGTCTTGGAGGTGGTGTGTATGGGTTGATCCAGCCGAGTGGAGGTTATGACTCATGGATGTGTTGGTACATGAGTGGCTATCCCAGTTAAGTGTGAGGTAGTGTCAGTCACACATCAGTAGTAGCTGTCTGAGCCCTACTGTCCAGTACACCAACAAATGAGGTCTGGTAACCGTGGGGTATGTTGTTGAATCTGTAGCTTGTTACAATGTGTATAGCGGTTCCGGACACAGTTAGTTGCATGTGGAGCACCTTTGATGCACGGTGCTAAGTAACTAGCCAGGATGTGTGTACAACATAGTGGGATATGGAAACACCCAGCTGTGGGTGTGCCGGTCCAGGTTTGTGCTTGAAAGGTATGGTCTGTCTATAACCTGTCATTGCAGGTGTGCTCTGCAGAGCCTAGAGGCAGGTCCCAGTCACTGCAGAGATATTGGAGTGGTCCATTATAAGGTGTGCCTTGCCTGTGTGCGTCACAGAGGAAGATGTAAGCAATGTGTCACATGACCCCATGTCCTGCTTGCCAGTTCCCATTCTGCCGGTGATTGTTATTGAAAACTGTGCAAGACAGGCAGTATAGAAGCAGCAAGAGCCTTACATGTGATCTGTACTCCCAGAGCTGACATGTGCAGGTCATCTGTGATAAAGCATTGTGTTTGACCAGGTCAGTCAAAGCGGACAGATACCAGATGCCTGTGGAATGACAGCAGAAGCATAAGCAACTGTTGAAGTGACACAGTCAGTCATTGTACAGTGGTATCGGGTCCGGATGAATGCATAATGCTCCCCAGGGCTAGGCCCACAACTTCAGGGCTACAACACTGGTGAGCTATTGCATGTCCCTGCACACGTAGTCTGTGTAGTGGCATCTCAGAGCAGTCACACTAACATGTAGAATGACAGTCACGTCATACCTGGTGAGGTGTGGCATGGGTGCATAGGTTATGTTGCAGAACCAGTTACCCGACAGCAAGATGTAAGCGACTATCGCCTTGTGTAGCCTGCTGTGTGGAGCTGTAGTGTGACCGCCTACAGACTCACCTATGACTGGTGTGTTGTGTATGTTATAACACCCTATTGGCTGTATGTGATGGGCACACATGAGTATGTGGGCTATAAGTTGGTGATGTTGTGTTCCATGATGGGGGCTGCCTCTGGTGCCTACACAGAGTATGGAGAGGTACTGCACAAGTTGTCCTCGTATGTGTGGCCTGTGGTGGAGATCATGTGAGACTATGTAATGAGTGGGGTGTGTTGCGAATGTTACACATCCCCACATGACTGTCATGTGCAGCCAGGGTTGGTGACAGCATTACCCCCAGCAGGGCTGCATAAGTGCATCCCCCACAGGCTGTAGTGTCGTATGTTGGGAGGTGAGCATTGAATGTGTACATGAGACAATTGCTCTATTGCCACATGTATGACATATCCATCATATAGACAGGCAATAGCACTGGTACGTGATAGTTGGACATGCCTGTATATACAACCATGTCTCACAGGATATGTGCGTTACATGTGTACAACAGCTGTTGTACCATAAACAAGCTGGACATTTTAGGACAGCCAGTGTACCTGTGGGAAATGGTGTGGAATGGGTTATATATTAATCAGTAGCTCATGACATGCTCAAGTTCTGAACAAGTGCCTAGCATGACCATACAATACAGATAGGGTGTTGGATAATATCAACCCACAAGTGGTGACGACAGTCATAATGGGTGGCACCGCACTATAACCCTGCTGAATATGATGTGCATGTCCATGAACCATTATCGCTGTAGATGTTAGCATCATGTTAGTACAGATGTACAAGACAGTATGGATGTTTGATTACAAATACCTTTGTATGTCACAGGAGTGTTCTACCAGTGGCCTGTTGACAGACTCACAACTACAAAAGGTGCCAGAGTGACATGTACATATCACACCAGTGCCAGCTACAGTAGAACAGGGTTAATGTGTTGTACTCCACTCTCATTGTAGCCCATACCACACAGACAAATGTTAGGCATCTGTGTATGTAAGGATGTGAATGGCCATGACCTATGAGGAATAGCTGTGTCAGTGTTGAGGAACAACATACAGAATGGGCTGTGTGGGTGAGGTGTGTGACATATGTGCACATTTTGATGGATGATACCAGCATTGTCACCGCTAGATGAACATCCCTGTACCCATTAACTACCACCTAGGCTGTGGTCAACATTATGGACACTGTGTAAGGGATGGTGTTGTGCAGTACACCTCCCTACCTTGGTGACATCTCCAGGCCCCATGGGTAGTCATACGAGGTACCCATGTCATGACAGGGTGCCATCCATGAGCATGGAGATCATTGGACACACATATACAGCACTGGGGTGACCAATATTGGATCACATATCACCTTTAAGGGGTAATGGCCATGTGTGGATGGGCGATACCAGCCTTCACAATCCTCACCTCCACTATGCAGCATGCTGTCTACCTTGCATAAAGACATTTGCTACACCATGATGATGGACATGCTACATGTCCATATCCTGATCTGTAAGACATATGTCATGGACAGCCACCATCCTAATACTAGTATCGCCACATGCTGGACAGATCCCTGTGCCATACATGTGACATACTCCCGCCAAACCATGCAACCCTGTCCATCAAAGCTGCACATGTCATCCCAGTCATACATGGTGTGATGGCCACATGGTAGATGTAGTATCAACTGTCCGGATCAGTAATGCGGCACTGATGCACCTCGCGGTGGCATACTGGCTGTCTGTTACAGCTGGGAAACCTTGCCCGTACATGCTATGGTTGATAACCCTGCGAATGACGTCCGACTAGCCATTGTCCCATGTCTATCACATGTGCAACACAGGTGATCTGTGGCAGGATGTTGAACAGCTGTACAGTGCTGTGTAGATGTATATAGCAAAACACATACATGTACAGGTGTCCATGCATATGTGTGCATTGTCACTGCTCAAGTCCATTAAGGCTGTGTCTGTGTTGATATGTGACACATACACAGCATCAAGGTCAACAGCAGTACCATGGACACATCCAGGCATGTGCAGATAGGTAAGAACACCAGTGCAGGCAAATAGAGATGCCCACATCAAGACAGCATTCACATGGAGTATGAACACTGTAATTAGGTGACACACATATATGGTGATGATATCCAATGCATAACGGGTGTTACATGTGTGTGACACAAACACATCAGTCATGTCAGTGTCATGATGATTTGCAAAGATTACTGTGCAGATGTACTAGATGTCATAGAAATGTATGTGCAGCAGTATCTCTGTACATCTCTGAAACTGTGACCTGTCACCATCATTATGTCTTACAGATAATGCTTTGTACATGCCTTCCAGTGTACAGCTGCCAGGAGGATGATGTCCTCATTCCGTACCTCCATGAGAACTACGAGGTGTTGTTCAGCCATGTGCCACAGCATGCCCAGCAGCGGGATGACCTGTGGCAGGATCTACGCAGGAAGGTGAACAATGTGGGTGGCCATAACCACACCTACCAGCAGGTGTGCAGACACTGCACGGACTTGATAAGATATGCAAAACAGCGTGCCACTGCAATCACCAGGGAACAAGGTGGAACAGATGGTGGGCCACCAACCCAGCCCCCACTCACACACACTGAGGAGCTACTGGCCAGTCTGGGGACACCCTCAGAACAGCATCCACACACACTAGCTGCCATCGTGGAGGTGGGTGTCTCCCAACCAATGAGCCTGGAGTTGCTTGTTAAGTCAGTACTGCACATATGGCTATTATATCCCATTTAGTTGCATGTGTCACTGTACATTATGTAAAGTAACAACATATGCAAGGTATGTGGACACACATGCTGCATACTGCAGTATGCTACCTTGTGTATGCACACATGTGCATACTATATGCTATTATACAGGCAAATGTGTTAACATGCACAGTGCACCCTGTGGCTGTCAGACAGTCAGGGATAATGTTCATACTGCTGTGTCACCCCTATACGGGTACCTCTGGCGTGCCACACAGACATGAGTCTGTTGCAGGTGAGAATGTCATTAGTATCAGACATGTTAAAGCATAGATCTATTTGCCATGTGGCCAGTTAACAGTTGCACACTTGATGTTTGTTCCAGTCACGATATACAGGTCTCATCACCCATCATTCACACAGGCCACCCATGTGCAATATATACAAACAAAATGATACACTGACTTGAAACCACAGTAGTTGTCATTGCTACATGTGTGGTCAGCTGTGCATACAACAGTGGAGGTGTTCTACAATGGAGGCATATGTAGTATGCAGTGGAACAACATGTGTGATATGCAAACAGTACCACACAGTGAGTTGTGATATGGGCATCCCACAGGTGTCACCATTGTGTTATATGCCCCTGCATTGGGTGCACACATTGTGATGTGCCATCTGACATGCCCCAGACACGTAGTCTTCTGGCTGCAATATTGTCACACTATCCCATGACCCATACCCCACATACCAAACATATAACCCATTGTCTGCATAGCCCTGTGGATGGTGACATATCTAACATCTATGGGTGTATGTCATATGGGACAACACAAACATATGAGATGGTCATCACACACATTTGGTCAACACATGTGCACACATGGCCATGGGGGATGGCCAGAGACACGTAGCCACACAGTAGATGTGATATGTACACACCCTGTTGCACATTGTCCACACATGGTCCAATTATAGCCTTAGTTGACTGATTATACAGTTGATGTGGTACACTGGACATCCTAAAAGCCTGTGTGCAGCTAGTGGAGGTGTCACTGATGTCTACCATATAAGATCTGTTGAACATCACGACTGTGTCATAGCATGACAGTAGTCAGCTGTACAGCTTCCACAGACATTGACACCACATCAGGCCACAGATACTGTACATTTCCCTTGCTGCTGTAGGACATCACCGTTAGCTGTGCACCTCGTGTGTGTGGTACATCAATGTCATGTGGGAAATGGTGAATTGACATGTCCACTATGTGTGGATATGGTTGCCAGGCAGCTAAGACCCTGTAGTTGTTGTGCAGTGGTGTCAGCTGTAGGTCCTCCTCTGACCTGTCACTTGACACAGCATGGTTTGGTGTGTATACACCTCAGCATTGTGGGTCACAATCCACAGTTATGTCATGGGTATGCATGCAGTTATGGCTATGCAATGTGTACATATTATGCATTGTACAGCAATATAGATGCCTCATGATGCCATGCAATGGCACAGTGTCTGTACTTCACACTGTATAGCAATGTAGACGGCTCACAATACTCTTCCATGCTCATGCACATTTGCTAAACATGTATTCTATCTGTAGGGCATACAGACAACACCGCAATGTGATGCCCATTATGATGCTGTACATGTGTCAGGACACCATTGTGTCAGACATGTATGCATGTTAATGCACACATCAGCAGATTACATGTCAAGGTCACGTCAGCCATGTGTACTGTTATCCTGTTATGGTCCACATGGTGTATCACGGGGATGCATGCATACTACCATGATTGTGTGAACTGCATGGCTACTGATATAACACCTGCTTGCTGTAGTATGGACCTCAGGGAGGTATGCTTACTAACACTATTAATGTCTGAGCTGCATGCCCTCTGCCGTATTACAGGCATGCTGCATGCCATCTGTCAAATCACATGCATGATGTGTCTGTGTGTGTGTGTGTGTGTGTGTGTGTGTGTGTGTGTGTGTGTGTGTGTGTGTGTGTGTGTGTGTGTGTGTGTGTGTGTGTGTGTGTGTGTGTGTGTGTGTCTGTGTGTGTGTGTCTGTGTGTCTATTGTAATTTAGAGTCTTTCTTTGCATTCACAGGTGATATAGGTGCGTTACCCTCCTGTGGTCCATCTGATGTTAGTGTCCCCACAGATACTAGCAGTGATGAACATATGCATGAGGTACAGGCAGGCTTGTCAGGGGCTGAATCTGTGCCAATTGTTGCCATCCCAGCTATGTCACCCTCCTACCTGCACACAGTTCTGCTGCCAACACATACCGCATCACCAGTGGCCATAGAGGAAGAACAGTCAGCATCTGTTAGCATGGAACAGGAACGTGTGGTAGCTACAGAAGGTGTATCTACACACCATGGTGTCAGTGTAATATCTGCAGATGTGCCACACAGGCATGTAGCCGGTGCTGCTCATAGGAGGACCTCTGGCAGACATGCACCTGCAGGACACAGCGTAGCAGCTGGTATCACCAGACGCATGTTCCAGACTGTAATGTCTGCACAGGCACATACTGAATGGCAGAACAGAGAAGGGCAGAGGCTGCAGAGGGCTGCTATCCGTACCCTAAATGACAACATCCAGGCATTGGCAAATGCTCAACAGCAGATTGCTGATGTTCTGGACAGGTGATTGGGTGACATGGTTGGAATCCTTGACCGTGGCATGGCAATCCGCGAGCATGAGCTGTCTGTGCTGGAACATCTGGTAGGAGTGAGGCATAGGCCACGTGGACGTAGGCCAGCTACACCACCTAGTGCAGGTCAACGTGAGCATGCCACCTCACATGCCTGCTCCCATAGTGCTGGTAGCAGTAGCAGTGCAGCTGGTGCTGAGCTGTCCACACCAGGACACAGCAGGCCACATGGATGAGGCCCTGGACATTCCCAGCGGGGACACGGTTCCAGTGGACATGTGTCGTCAGACAGTAGCCAAGCTGTACCTCCGCCTGGTAGTGCTCGTGCAACCCCTGGCATGCACAGGTCATGTGGCCGTGGCCGGGCACAGTGAGCTGTACAACCTGGTCTGTACAATCTGGAGCTGTCAATAATACACCGTGTAGGCCTCACAAAAGGCAGAACTGTGTGCACACATACACGCACACAGCAAAGACATCTGTTGGGCACCACAACACCCACATGCATACTGAACAGACATGTCCAATCATATCACTGGCCCTTACCCACACACAAGATGTCATCCATTGGTGCAGCCTATGCCCCTGGCAAACATTATCACCCTGTGCATATGATGAAGCCTGTGCCACATCCATGTCACCCACACCACTGGTGCATTGGCATGCTCAAATGGTCTGATGCACAGGGTGAACAGACTAGTGAGAAGTGTATATTACATTAGTTGTGTACTGTTGACATGCACCAGACATAACATGTAGTACAGGTTTAGCATGCATTGTTATATGTTCACAGTATGTGTCTTGGTAACAGCAGTAACAGCATGTTGGTAATGATGCCCTGGTTCCCTCCTTATGGTCTACTTGCATGTGCCTACAGGTAGCACTATTTGCAGTCTCCCATGTGTAACTGTGGAGTACTCACAAGCACATATGGCAATATAAGCATGCTATACGTAGCCACAGCCTGACTGTTGGAAAGTCTAACATAACACAGATGTCCACACATATACTGATCCAGAAGCATGTGGGCAGTTTAGGCTACAGTGGCTAGAGACATGACATCCATACCAGGTCACATCACAGGTATGTTGACATGGTGCAGGGGTTGTACAAAGCGGGCTGGCCAATGATAATGTTAGAGGCCACTTGATAGCATGAGGCCTCACTGTGTAGCAGTAATACCCTGTCACATTACAGGAACTTGCTCACACTCAAGGGGTCAACAACACTAAAACGCACACCCCATAGTGTTGAGGTGAGAACCCTTGCCTATGTGGTCATCACCGTCACAGTACTGTGAACCCACATGACAGGACACAGAGAAAGAACATGTACAGGTAGCCAGTGCGGCTGAGACCAATGGCATCAACAGGGTAGTGGACTGCATCACCATGAGGGGTTAGGGATCCTGTGTGTTCTGTATGGTAGCATACACCCTCACTCCATGCACCAGACAGCCATACATACCTACATACACACACACACACTGTGGATACCACAAATGTCATACACATATGGATAGCTGATGTGTGTGATACACACACACCACACCTGCCTACATCATGCTTTCCACACTGCAGTATGTACAGATCTCTACAACATTGTACAGGGGTGTGTAACAATTGGGATGTATTCCCCACCATATGTGGCATATATGGTCACACAAGCAAACTCACATGGCAGTACTGTGAATGATACACCTGCTATATGATGATACGTCTGACAGACATGCAGCAGTATTGGCTGCATTATGTGCATCAACTCTACCGTCGGCAATTGTGCTGCTATATGCACATAGGAGGATGTAAGTGTTACATGTGTCAAGTGACGTACTGTCGGTGACACCTGACCACTGTGTAGGTGTTATGTCACCACCGTCAAGTAACGGTATCATAGCATACTGTTTGCACATATAATGGTAGGATGGCGTGTGACACACCTGTGAGCCGTCCCTGGCAAACATCCATCTACACAGGTGGATCACCACTTTATGTGCACACATCCATCCATACCTGCTGTACATCTTACCGTACTGTCAGTATGTCACCATATACAGGTGTCAATGATGGGGCTGCATTGCAACTGCATGTTGTAGTTAGGTACAGATTAGTTACTTACATCAGCTACTGCACATGCATGGTAGCTGCATGCACACTACAGATTGTACATGTGTGTTGGTCCTACATGCCTGTCATGTAGCCATGTTTGTATGCATTGCAATTGGTGGACATGTGTGTTGACATACATAACACATGGACTGTTGTATGATATGATGGGTGTCATGGGTAACTAGTACAGATGGAATATGTCCTCGGTCAACATTGCTGCCTCATGTACTGTTAGCATTCAACAGCCATGGACCCACCTTCCATTTGCGTGCTTATGATTGCTGTAGCCACTTGTCTGCACGGAGGACAGCAAAAGCTATGCTATGTACATATGTGTCATGTGTGTGGTCCATGCACATATCCACTGCAATTACATGTATGACATAGCCTAACATGTGTGTTCGTTGGTGTACAGCGAAAGTCATCTGTCACAGCTGTGTAAGACCCAGGGCCCCTGGTATGTGTAGAGCTGACCTGGTTATGTAAAGTGGTATCATTGCAATGCATAACACAGGATGGAACCCTGTCGGTACATGTGTAGTCTGCACAGTTGCTGTAGACCTATGTACAGTGCACTGGTCATGAGTCACACGGTGTTGTGTTAATGTATGGCTGTGTATTGCTGGTCCAATGACATGGTGATGTTGGAGGGCTACATTGTAGATTGTGGTGTGTACCTCTGTGATATGCACCTGAGACATCTGTGATAGCTCCTGAGTGTGTACTGGTCAATACATGTGAGTGGCCTTCATGTACGTGGGGACAGTAATACCATACTGTGCCCTTCCATGTTTAGAATCCGTGTGCATGCAAGACGGCCCTTTGCAACTGCTAAGTGTGTGAGCATGCCCAGTACACCATTGTGTAGATGGACACACAGTACATTCCAAACTGCGCCCTTCCGTGTTTAGAATCCATGTGCATGCATGCAAAACGGTCCTTTGCAACTGCTAAGTGTGTGAGCATGCCCAGTACACTGTTGTGTAGATGGACACACAGTACTTTCCAAACAGACGTGTGATACTAAGCATGTGGGCATAGCCATTGACATCCTGTATAGCGATGACGGTCATCCAGGCAACAGGTGTCCATTTTCAATGTCACGATGGATGCCTACATTGAACACATTGGTTGCTTTCTTGAAGGGTGTACTATCTGTGGTGCATCCCGTATCTATGTAGTGTTGTTGTAGTGCTCCGTAGATATTTGGTTGCCCCGATCACACCACTGCCGTGTGTTTGTCTACGTCTACCTTAGGACAGTAATATGCTTTCAGACTGCTCACTCTCTATACATTCCCTATCGGCGTCCTTGCCTTTGCGGATGATGTCACCCACCTAAAGTATGCCTCTGGGAGTGCTGTGTTCAGTAATCTTGGTAGCGCATTCTGTAAATGCGTCATGCTGTAGTGTGGTAGGGTAGTTAGGTGTATGTTCGACTCCCAGCCCTGCCAAGTGTATGTGTGTGTGTGTTTGCAAGCATGCTCCCATCCGCCTGGGGACTCAGTCTTGCTTTTAGACGCCGCACACCACAGCAGTTTGCTACCGACGTCTTTGCCTTTGCAGATGATGTCACCCACCTAGAAGTATGCCTCTGGCAGTGCTGTGTTCAGTAATCTCAGTAGCGCGTTCTGTAAATGCATCATGCTGTAGTGTGTTAGGGTAGTTAGGTGAATGTTCGACTCCCAGCCCTGCCAAGTGTGTGTGTGTGTGTGTGTGTGTGTGTGTGTGTGTGTGTGTGTGTGTGTGTGTGTGTGTGTGTGTGTGTGCGCATGCTCCCATCCACCTGGTGACTCAGTCTTGCTTTTAGATGCCGCACACCACAGCAGTTTGCTTCCGACTTCTTTGCCTTTGCGGATGATGTCACCCACCTAGAAGTATGCCTCTGGGCGTGCTGTGTTCAGTAATCTCAGTAGCGCATTCTGTAAATGCGTCATGCTGTAGTGTGTTAGGGTAGTTAGATGTATGTTCGACTCCCAGCCCTGCCAAGTGTGTGTGTGTGTGTGTGTGTGTGTGTGTGTGTGTGTGTGTGTGTGTGTGTGTGTGTGTGTGTGTGTGTGTGTTTGCGTGCATGCTCACATCCTAGGGACTTAGTCTTGCTTTTAGATGCCGCACACCACAGCAGTTTGCTACCAACGTCTTTGCCTTTGCGGATGATGTCACCTACCTAGAAGTATGCCTCTGGGAGTACTGTGTTCAGTAATCTCGGTAGCGCGTTCTGTAAATGCGTCATGCTGTAGTGTGTTAGGGTAGTTAGGTGTATGTTCGACTCCCAGCCCTGCCAAGTGTGTATGTTTGCGCACATGCTCCCATCTGCCTGGGGACTCAGTCTTGCTTTTAGACGCCGCACACCACAGCAGTTTGCTACCGACTTCTTTGCCTTTGGGGATGATGTCACCACCTAGAAGTATGCCTCTGGGAGTGCTGTGTTCAGTAATCTTGGTAGCATGTTCTGTAAATGCGTCATGCTGTAGTGTGTTAGGGTAGTTAGGTGTATGTTCAACTCCCAGCCCTACCAAGTGTGTGTGTGTGTGTGTGTGTGTGTGTGTGTGTGTGTGTGTGTGTGTGTGTGTGTGTGTGTGTGTGTGTGTTTCCAGCTGCATGACAACAGTACATTGCTTTGACAGTATTCACTCTCCATAACATCCATGCGGCATCTTTGCCTTTGATGCTGCTGTCTGCAGGCTAGACATGTGCCTGTGTGAATCATGTGATCCACTGATCATGGTAGCGCATTTTGTAACTCCGTAATGCTGTCGTGTGGTACAGTACTTACGTTTATGTTCTGCTCCCAACCCTGCCACGTGTGTGTGTGTGTGCATGTATCTATCTACATATATATATATGTGTGTATATATATATATATATATATATATATATATATATATATAGAGAGAGAGAGAGAGATATCCTTTAAGCCCACTGGGTCAGTGGAAACCACATCCCACAATGCTGAATCCTTCACAAATGCATTATATGGACATCTCCAAGAATGCATGGATCATGCAATCCCAAATAAATCCAAGACCCTCTCCACCAAGGGCAAGCGTCCTGTCTGGTGGACCTCAACCATAAACAAATTGTATAACAAAAGAAGGAAGCTACTGCATGACAGAGCTAAATCCCATAAAGGGAAGGCATCTCTGATCAACACTAGCAGAAAGCTACAATCCCTCATTAAAACATCCAAGGCCAACTTTGAGAGAAAAATCGCTAAGGACACTAAAGATAACCACAAGGCCTTCTTCAGCTATGTTAGAAACCTGGGCGGAAACCCTCAGATATGCTCAGAGTTAGTTCACAACGACAAAAAATACACTGAACCCACAGATATTGCCAACATTCTGGCTGACAGGTTCATTGCAAATTTCTCCCCTCCCTCACCCCCAAAAGATGAAATACTTATCCCAGCTGAATGTAATCTCCCAGTCATCTCAGATGTCCAGGTGAGAGCAGCCCTCAGCAAAGCTAAAAACACAGCATCCATGGGACCTGACAGCATCCCAGGTTGTGTGCTACGTGAACTCCAAGATGAGCTTAACCCGCACATAAAAATGCTTTTTAACCTTAGCCTTACCACAGGATATGTACCTGAACACTGGCGTACAGCAACAGTGGTCCCACTCCACAAAGGAGGCATCTCTACAGACCCTGGAAACTACCGCCCCATAAGCTTAACCAGCCTGGTCTGCAAAGCTATGGAAAGAATCATTATGGAACTCATAAACAGAGACATTGGGGACCTACAGACACTTGATCCCACCCAGTTTGGCTTTGTAAAGGGCAGATCCTGCCTTTTGAAACTGGTTGATTTTTTCAAAATAGTCACTAGAGCCATTGATGAGGGCAAAGCAGTCCATACAGCCTACCTGGACTTAGCTAAGGCCTTTGACACAATACCCCACTCAGGCATCATAGATAAGCTCAGCAGCTTAAATGTAAACCCATATGTCACTAGATGGGTTGCAAACTGGCTAAAGGAGAGAACCCATAAAGTCAAAATTGCTGGAGCCTTGTCAGACTCAAAGCCAGTCACAAGTTGTGTCCCACAGGGCTCTGTCCTGGGACCCCTCTTGTTCGGCATTTATTTCTCAGATGTTAAAGTAAACATGGGAGGGTTGTGGCTGACGAAGTTCGCAGATGACTGCAAATTAGGTGCCATAGTCGATACATCAGCTGACACATACATCCTACAGAATGGCCTCACAGAAACGGACAACTGGTGCCGGAATCATGGCCTTAAACTAAATGCCAAAAAATGTATAGTCATCCCCTTTGGGAAAAACAAGCTACCCACAAATTATCACATAGACAATAACCCACTGAGTACGGAAAAAGTAATCAGAGACCTGGGGACTCAAGTCGACAGTGACCTCTCATTTGACACCCACGTTGCCAAAGTGGTTAGAAAGACATTCTACCTTGCCCATCTTATCATGAAGGGATTCACATCCAGATCAAAGGAGGTCATTGTACCCCCTATACTCCTCCCTTATCAGACCCATTATTGAGTACAATGCCCCATTTGGTATGTACCTCACCTAGCACCTGCAGCAGCTGGAGAGACCACAAAAGTACCTCACCAAGAGGATCAAGGGTCTCCAACATATGTCTTATTCTGCCAGACTAAAGAAACTCCAGCTCTATTCAGTAGCATACCGCCTGCTCAGAGGTGATCTGTGCCTGACATACAAGGCCATGTCCAATCAGGATCTGATGGACATGCTTCACCTCAAAAGATCCAAATCCATCAGAACCACAAGAGCCAAAGACTTAAACCTCGGCACAAATATGAATAGAACATGCTGGAGGGATAGATTCATAACCCTGAGGCTTCCCATGCTCTGCAACAGAATCCCAGTTCATGTTAGGCAGATCCCCTCACTGACACTCTTCAAGAGAAACCTTGATGAGTGGATGGGACATCGTAGGTTTACCCTGGGGGTCACTTCTGTGGCACTACTAGACAAGGGCACAGTAAACTAATTCATTTATGTAAGGGGATTTTCACTGTGTCACTACTAGACAGAGGCACAGTATTCTAATTCTATTCGGTACCACTACATGGGGTGGCCAAAGCCATATCACTATGGCTAGGCTTACAAATGCCCCAGGGCAGATAGCCTAGTACTTAACTATGAAACTATGAAACTATGTATGTATATAGCTATATATATATATATAACCCAAAAGGAGAGATAACTATCCCAACTGAGTGTAGCCTCCCAGACATCTCAAATGTGCAGGTGAAAGCTGCTCTCTCTAAAGCTAAAAACACAGCATCAATGGGACCAGATGGGGTCCCCAGCTGTGTGCTACATGAACTTAATGAAGAACTAAACCTGCACATAAGGCAGCTGTTTAATCTTAGCCTCACCACAGGATATGTGCCCAAGGAGTGGTGTACGGCAACTGTGGTCCCACTCCACAAAGGCGGTGCCTCTACGGACCGTGGTAATTACTGCCCCATAAGCTTAACAAGCCTGGTCTGCAAAGCTATGGAGAGGATCATAATGGAACTCATAAACAAGGACATAGGGGACTTGCAGACTTTGGACCCAACCCAGTTTGGCTTTGTCAAGGGCAGATCTTGCCTTTTGAACTTGGTCGACTTCTTCGAAACAGTCGCCAAGGCCATTGATGAGGGAAAGGCAGTCCATACAGCCTACCTTGACCTTGCAAAAGCTTTCGACACAATACCCCACTCGGGTATTATAGAGCAACTTACCAGCTTAAATGTAAACCCATATGTCACAAGATGGGTTGCAAACTGGCTAAAGGACAGAACCCACAGGGTTAGAGTTGCTGGAGCCATGTCAGACTCCAAGCCGGTTACAAGTGGAGTCCCACAGGGCTCAGTCCTTGGCCCCTATTGTTCGGCATCTACTTCTCAGAAGTACAGGCAAACATAGGAGGACTATGGCTGACAAAGTTTGTGGATGACTGCAAACTGGGTGCCATAGTGGATAGTACATCGGACGCAGACATCCTTCAGAGGGGTCTCACGGAAACTGATAGCTGGTGCCAGAGTCATGGCCTGAAGTTAAATGCAAAAAAGTGTATAGTCATACCCTTCGGGAAAAACAAGGTAACCCCAAGCTACCATATAGGTGGCAACCCACTAAGCACAGAAGAGGTTATCAGGGACCTGGGGACCCAGGTTGACAGTGGCCTCTCGTTTGACACTCACGTTGCTAAAGTGGTTTGAAAGACCTTCTACATTGCCCACCTGATCATGAAGAGATTCACATCCAGATCAAGTGAGGTCATTGTTCCCCTGTACTCTTCACTTATCAGACCAATGATCGAGTACAATGCCCCATTCGGGATGTATCTCACCCGACATCTGCAGCAATTGGAGACCCAAAAGTTCCTCACCAAAAGGATAAAGGGACTCCAAAACCTGTCATATGCTGCCAGACCGAAGAAACTCCAACTCTATTCAGTTGCATACCGTCTGCTCAGAGGTGACCTGTGCCTGACATACAAGGCCATGACCAACCCGGAATTAATGTACATGCTCAACCTCAAAAAACCAAATCCACCAAAACCACTAGAGCAAGAGACTTAAACCTTAGCATGGATATAAATAGGACGTGCTGGAGGGATAGATTTATCACCCAAAGACTCCCATGCTGTGGAATAAAATCCCGTCCATGTGAGGCAGAGCACCTTGCTGGCTCTGTTCAAGAGAAATCTTGACGGTGGATGGGAGATCGTGGTTTACCCGAATCATCTCTGTGTCACTACTGGACAGAGGCAAAACAAACTAATGGGCACAGTATTTCTAACATAAGGGGCGGCGTAAGCCACATAACTTTGGGCTAGGCTTATAAATGCCCTAGGGCAGTTAGCCTAGTATAAACCTATGAACCTATGAACCTATATATATATATATATATATATATATATATATATATATATATATATATATATATATAGATATATATTGTATATTGTATATTGTATAAAAGATATGTATGTTGGGATTATTACTCTTGACTGTGCTGCATTGTCTGTACGTGAACACCTTGGATGTATGTACATCTGCTATGGCTCTGTGATAGTGCACATACTGTGTGTTGTAGTGATCGTTGGTTGTACATGTGTAGTGACCGGTTGTTGTGTTGCTGGGTATTACACGGGCATTGGAAACAATGTTAGTGCAGCACCTTTGAGTGGTCGTATGCAGATCTCGGAAACAGTCAGCGGTGGTTATTACATTGGAGTGTGAGTATGGCTCATATCCATCTGTAGTAACTGTCAAGTCTATGCACCCCAGGTTAACATTACAGACACATGTTTATCCACAGGTTGTGGTACAGATCCCAGGACTGTATGTGTAGACATTGACAGGTGCAGGACTGGGTTGTGTTGGATGCATGGAGGGGTGTCCATGGCCAGTAATGGGGATCTCTACAGCCTGGCAGGTACGGTCTGTGACTGTCCCACAACCTCCTGTATATGGCTGACACATGCTGTACCTGTGTATATGCAGACACACACACTTACCACAAACAGCTATGGCTATCACATACACACACCCATTGCACCACCATTGGGCCATGCAGTAACCATTGTCCCTCACACACACACACCTACGTGTACATTGGATGGCTCTATGACTGCTCTGGACATGTTAACACTACACCCTGTGCATATGATGTCACCTGTGCCACCTCCTGTGATGTGTAACATTGGTGCAGGATCTGACTAACCTGGTGCTGCTGCACACAGTGGCTTTATTCCACTGTATTGATGTTAGCATGCTGTTAACACACAATGTGTTACTTCCAGGTGTACTTCAGCAGGCATGATGCATTGCAGCTATGACCATCACTGTAGCATAGTTTACAGCACTGTTACCTCTGATGATGTAGTCTCCATCCATGTGCCATTTCACTGATGTGTGTAGTATTGGCAGCATGTGTGTCTGTATGTGCAGTATGTGTGTGATGTGTGTAGTACACATGTATACCTGCTTACAAATGCATACACAACATTACACGGGCTTCACCATTCATACACTAGCTTACTCATTCTTCCACATGTGCACACGGGCTAACACGCGTGCACACATACTTACTCGGGCTAACTGGCACGCACGGGCGCAGACACACTGTGGGCAGGTTTGCAGGTCACATCGGTGGTATCCATGGCGTACGCCATCAGTCACCTGACGTTCCCTGGGATAGCTCATGACACGCCTCTTCCACTGAGTACTGACAGCACACATGTGACACTGCTCCGGTGAGGTTACAGTATTTTGTGCATACACACTCCTGTTGTCACCTATCTTCTACTCTAGTAGTCCCCTTAACCTACACTACACTGTAGAGGCTTGGCCCATATGACATGACATGTTGTGATTCACTATCCTCAGCCTCACTTGCCTCACATTGCCTACAAATGCTCCGTTACATCTCTGACAGAGCGCTTCCACACATAGGTACCAGTACGCAGTAGCCATGTTGTCTCCAGCTTGCCATTCATCTGCATGGCATACTAACATCTAACTAAACCTACATTTTGTATGTATATTATCCATATGTCTTGTGTTGAAGCGCAGCGCGTTCTCGTGACGCTGTGCTACGCTTCCACACCAGGGATCGGGGGAGGACATCTACTGGTTCATTGATATCCAATGGACAAAGCCGCCACTGGCCTTGGACTTGGACATTGGCATGCTTCTTCACCTGTATTCATACTGTATTTGCAGCTGTCATTGCTCCATTTAGCAACGTTAGTCACATAACACCGGGTACATTTCTACACATAACTCTGCTCTTGCAATGACAGCTTACTGTTTCATGTATCGCGTAGTTACATAATTTGCATAGCTTACACATACAAATGGGGTATGTTGCAAATCCCAACATTGTCCGTGCAATGTTCGTGTTACGGGTGGTCTTGCACGCCCCTGCGGGTGTTTGCTGAATAGCCTGGCAGTCATCTTTCCTTGCTGTACTCTCACTCAATCCATAAACGCCGAAGGCGTCGTGTATCATGGCCTAGGCTTTGCTGTGTGCTATGTCTATTTGTGGTGTATGCATGGCTGTGGGTATGTCCCACTGTCATCATTGGTAAAGGTGACACCCTATAGGTACTTCCTGTAGACTGCTGTGTCATTTGACATGTCAGCATATACCTGCGGATGAACTTCCTACTGCAGTGCTTTTCATACCTTCTGAGTTATCTTGCAGTCGATAATGCTGTTTCCTCAGACATGTATCTGTTTCTGATCATACCTATCAACCTCCTAGTGCAAAACATCTGTACAAAGCCTAACATGATGGGGGACAGATAGGGGCAGATTCCACATATTGCTCTTACAAACGTAGATAGTTGGCAGTATTATTGGTTTTGTATTAGTATGCCCTTTCTGAGGGATTTGGGGTCTTAAACACATATGTTTATCATTATTTAATGATGTCAGTTCTCAGGTATTTGGCAGACAGGTACACATACCTGTCAACCTCCGACAGCAGGAAATCTGGACAAAGCCATAACTAAAAGTGGGGCAAAAGCCCAAAAGTAGGGCTAATTTTTAAATATTGCTCTTACAAACTTAAAAAGTTGATAGAATAACAGGTTTTGCATTAGCGTGAATTTTCTGAAGGGTATGAAGTCTGAAACTCAAATGTCTCTCATTATTTTCTAATTTCAGTCTTTAATGATTTGCACTAATTTGCCAGAAAACCACAATTTTATGAAAAATGTACCAAATATATGAGGCAAAACTCTGGACATTCTGCAAAACTCTGTACAGTTGAGAGGTATGCAGGTACAGATTGTGAGAGGAACACACCATACATATGAGGCATACATCTGCACATTCATACAGTTACGCCAATACACACAATACATGGTGCCATTACAGGCCAGTTACCATTACATTCCTATTGCTGAACACACCCACCCACTGGGTTATATTCCTCACACAGGCCAACAGGTGCTTATCCACACTACTTATTCCATCATGTACCTTATGTGTAGGCTGGTATTTGCACTTTCCGTCAGTGGCAGAGCTCACGTACGAGTATGGTGGACTAGACACTTTATCGGTGACACTGCATGACACCCTGAGGGACACATGTCGTTTGAGTCTATTAACCTTCCACATTGACTTTCACAGGCCATACGTTGTAATTCACATTTGTGGACAAACATGCTTATGAGTTGTACATGTTTTGTCATTTGTCCTGACGTATTTCTTCTCACCTGTCCACCTAGCATCACTAGTTCTGTACATTTCATTAGGACAGGTTACCTTCATACCTCTCACCTGTAGGTTTGACCTATGATTCTGTTACATTTGTCATGATAATGTGCCTTTCTGATAGATTGCTGGCAAGCCATGATGGACTGCGTGGTTAGGTAATCATGACTGACATTTCTATTTCATGATTACTAACTCTCATAACATTCATATTCCCGACTACGCAACTATTCTATCAACAGTCTGACTTTGTCTGAGGTATATTTAATATAGTCCCTATTTGTCTGTCGTGTACTATGCAATAGTCCAACTGTCTTATTCTGACATTCTGGCAGGTATGGTTACCATCTTGGTCGGATGCGTGTCCATCCATGATAATCTCCTACATGACACTGATATAGGTCCCTGCATCTTCCCCCAATGGTTTATACAATATCCAGTGGGTGGGTTGCACCTTTTTGGTGAATATAGGCGTGTGCTATACCCACATAGGTATATTGATCACTCCCATGGGGCGTACCTAATAGATCTGTGCCAACCAGCACCTTGGCCCAATTCTGCATACCCATGATTCCCACACCTGACACACCTCCACAGTACCCATTAGACATGTTTAATGTGAGCGATAATAAAGTGTGAGGACACTTCCGAGCACTCCCCACTCTGCGGATATCAGCTCGTACGTCATACATTCAATCGACCCATGTGTTATTACCCTTGCACCTGCTACTGTTGCATGTACAGCTATATCGTAGTTGAAGCTGTGACGTCTTTAGCATCAATGACGATTCGCACTTCATACGGATCAATTTTTGGGGTCCTGCAAAGGACACCTATATTCATGTTTAACATGTAAAACTTGCAGGCCCTGTCACACTGGTACTTTCCGGGAAATTGTTTGGAAACCATCAGTGTATTCTCCTTTCATGCATGTCTGTCTGTCTATCCATATTAGCTATACCGTGACCTATTTATGTACATGTGTTATATGTACAGGGACATATGTTTGTTGTGTATATATCTATTCATGTATCATGTGTGTATAGATATATATATCTGTACATATATACATATGTCTGTACATTCCTCATCTCGTAATTTGCTTTGGATTATGTCTGTGGATATATGTGTATATATATCTCCATATCATACCTTTCAACTGTACAGATTTCCGCTGCACGTACAGCTGTTTGCCTCTTATCTTTGCTCCATTTTTTATAACCTTGTGTCTATCTGGCAAGTTAGTGGCATATCATTAAAGACTGACGTTGGTAAATAATGACAAACATTTCAGGTTACGACATCATACCCTTCAGAGAATCCATGCTAATGACACACCTGTTATTCTATCCACTTTCTATATTTGTTAAGAAATATCTGGGGATAGTCTTTATTTGTGGTCCATTTTTCATAACCTTGTGTCTGTCTGGCAAGTTAGTGGCATATCATTAAAGACTGACGTTGGTAAATAATGGCAAACATTTCAGGTTACGACTTCATACCCTTCAGAGAATCCATGCTAGTGACACACCTGTTATTCTGTCCATTTTCTATGTTTGTTAGGGCAATATCTGGTTATTGTCCCTATTTGTACCAGTTGTTGTCATGGCTTTGTCCGGTTTCATACTTTATGGGTTTAACAGGTATGAGCCATGTACATGGAACGTGGGGAAAACACCATTCATTTTCTATTCTGTGAGCGGATTACACACGCGCAGGCGCACTTGCATATCCTTATTGTGGGTTACATATGTTTTATAGATAATTTTGCTTCCGTGAACTTTCATAATTCTGACCGTAACTTTCATAATTCATTCCAGTTTACGGACTACTGCGAAACACACGTTCACCTTTACATATTTAAATGTGTGTATTGCACAAACACTTTAATTACACTTTCAAGTTATATGTGCAGTGGTCGTAGGTCAACCGGGACTGCATTCACATTGGCCGGATACCGGAACCACTATTCTATTGGTGTTCTCCCTCATTGATATGCATACCCATAGTACTTAGCTACATCAACATACGCCTCACCGCTTCACCTATGACACAGGCATCCATTCTCCTGCTGGGAAAAAGGCAGTACTACATATCACACATTCCCTATTGCCTACTGCTGTGGACTCCGGCTGCATTGTTAATCACTCCGAGGGTATGCTGAACACCAAGGCATATAGTCCAGCCACATACAGGTCTTTGATTGTCAGGGTGTTTGTGTAGTGATCTGGGTTTAGGCTTGTCCACCTGGTGAATGGAACTTCCCTGGCTGAGGTCAAATGTCAGACAAAGCATATGGACAGGGCTTATCTCCCTATTTTGAAGTTCTACCTGTGTTTATAGACACAGGTGTTTGGGCCACCTGTCAGCAGCTAATTCTGTTAGTATTACATATTATGGGTGGGTTTCTTACAGTCCATACTCCACGGTGAGGGGTGTTCCCATTCACATTTGACTATTACCTGTATACAGTCATACGGGGATTATTATTTTTGGACATGAAGTGACTACAGGTATGCGGTTGTACATTACACAAGTGTGAAGGGCTGTTCCTGTAAATATGTACGGACCATACCTCTCAACCTCTTAGAGCACTGAACCTGCGCAAAACCTACATGATGGGGGGACAATTAGGGACACATTTTAACGATTGCTCTTACAAGTTTACAACGTTGATAGAATGCTAGGTCTTGCATTAGCATGACTTTTCTGCAGGTTGTTGAGTCTTATACTCAGGATATTTCTCATTTACTGACGTCAATCCTCAGCTATTTACCACACTGGTGCAGATTGTCGGAGGCACACATCAATACTATGGGGCGAACCTGTGGTCATTCTTAGGGTTGCCACCTTTTTGACTGCCCAAAGTGGGACATGTTCTATAGAGATGTCAGATTTTCCAGGACAAAACATACCTACAGCTGTGCATAGTACTGAACTTTAACCTTTTTTGTACATATAATAGCTTATTCTAGTAACATTTGAATTGCTTATGCTACTTCACATAACATATTGAGGATTCATATATAAAATAACTGTTTTATGTGACTATTAAAGTAAATTAGGAAATAAAATCTCAGGACATTTGCTATGTCTTGATTTTTTTCACAGGACACAACTGCCTACAGAGGGATTGTTACTCGCAAAGTGGGACAGGTGGTGACCCTAGTAATTCTGTGAATATTCGGACAGTTGAGTGGTATGGCACGGACATCTGTAATATGCTGTTGTGTTCTGGCACAGCAGTAGCTCAGCATTAAAGACTGCAGTCGGAACGTGCTGACAGACAGTTGGGTTTCAGACTTCATACTCCAGACATTAATGCCAATGTGCAAACGGTTATTCTATCAAATTCTATGTTTCTAAGAGATATGTTTACAGATTGTCCCTGAGTTTGGACCTTTGTCTCACTTATATTCACGGCTCTGTCCAGATATCTTGCTCACACAGGTTGACAGGTATGGTCAGTCACGGCTGCACACAGTCAGTGTCCCTCACACTTGATCAGGGTTGACCTGTTTACATAGTGTCTTCCTCACCCTCATGCCGTTTTCCACTTTGCAAATGTGTGCATTATATTCTCCCTCCTATTCGTGTCTGGACACGTGCGTCACGGGAAGGCATTTTATCCTGGGTGGTAGGTTATGCATGCCCACTTAGGGCTGGACAGTGTCATGGACCTCCACTGCACGTTCTGACTCGTGTCCAGATATCTACTGGATTGGACATCATGTCGTAATACCCATTCTACTATTTACGCAAGTTGGTCATCCCGTGAGGGATATCCCAAAAACTGGTCAAGACGAAAACAAGTTAGATAACGAAGATTTTTGTGGCTTCACGAAAATGTGCAGGGGGTTTGACCTGCAGGGGATACATGGTTTGCAATCCTGACACTGCCTAGGGTGACAATACCTACTACATATGCGTAGGGGTCACTGTGTGTAGCTGTTTCTGAAACAAACCAGTGGACCAAGTACGGCTGGATTTGGTGGACATTCTGGTATGGTGGCAGGTTGTGTGTTGTGGAGGGTATGCTGGGTAGGCTATTATGCATCCAGGTGTGTTGCGTTTGTTATGGCCAGTTCCATCAGGAGCCATCTGTGGGTATGTGATGGTGCCGTATCTATACATTTGTCTCGCATATTTCCATATTCATATGTTTGTGGGATTGTGTTCTACACTATGGCCTGTCTGCTTGTCTTGCAGCTGTTTCAACATGAGGTTGTGTTTCTTTCCACTTCACCTGCTGCCCCCTCATACACCTCCGGTTCACCTTTTCTGCATACGACACAAGTATCACCTTTGAGGAATTTACCATTAAACACACACCCCTCACACACGAATTACTCACACCCCATAGAGCACTACTTTGGTTGTTGGCCCATGACACGGCCAGAGTTACACATTGACTACCCTACATGTGTCGGGTACCTTTATGGTTGTGTGCACTACCCTGCCATGCTTGCAGTCCACATGCTATACCACACACACACATAGGTACACGCCCTTACTTCACTTTCATTACTTGGTTGGTGTATCCGGGTACTACCCGTTTGACTGTGTCGCATACACGTTCGGATTATACAGCTGCCTTCCGGATTTTGCCAGCCTGTTCTACTTATTGGTAGGATGGCACCTTTTCCTATGTCCAAGCTATTCCTTACACATGTCCGACTGTTGTGGACATTGCCTCCCCACAACCAATGGTTGTGTTTCCACCTTTTCAATTGTCCACAGTGTGACATAGGGTTACCACCTGTCCCACTTTGCGAGGGACAGTCCCTCTTTGGGCAGTTGTGTCCTGACATGTAATTGTCAACATGGCAAATGTCCTGAGATTTTAGGACAAACATATTTCTTATATTTTATGTGATAGTTGCATTAAACAATTAATTCTGTATCTAAAATACCTGACTGTTATGAGAAACAGACTAAGCAACTAAAATGCTACAGGAATACGCTTTTCTGTAGGCAAAACAGTTATGTTCTATCTTTTATACTGGCCGTGGGTATGTGTCGGCCTGTACAGTCTGATGTCTGTACCAAACATGTCCCACTTTGGCCATTTGTGAGGGTGGCAACCCTACTGTGACAGTTGCGGTGAACGCAGCATATTTTACAGGCCGACACATACCCATGGTCAGTTCAGCAGATAGAACTTACAATTCTTGCCTATATCTGAGCTTATTCTTGTAAATGTTATGACATTTATGTATTATACGTCCAGTGAAATATGTTTAATGCAACTATTGCATGATGTCTACAGAGGAATTATGTCCTATATTCTCTGGAAATTTGCCAGTTTTACATGTTTGTGTCAGGACACATCTGCCCACAGAGGGACTGTCGCTTGCAAAGTGGGACAGGTGGTAATCTTGGTCGATGGTACGGATCATACTGTTCCTTTCAGCCTACATGTGTCCATGTTGTTATGGCTTGTTTATATGCTCCTTCTGTTTCGTTTACATGCGTATGCTATTTCCTATCACATTTGGTATGTGAAATACGGACATACCTTTTGTATGTGACTATTACATGGCTTGTGGGATATGATTCAGGCATACGGTCACTACCTATATCTACATTTCTCCTTGTGTATTTTGTTATGGACTCATCTGCACAGCTATGTTCCCTCCCTCAAATTATGGGTCAGCTGGTGACCCTCTCTGTTGGACTGGACTTACCTACTGGCGGCGCGCTAACATCTGATACGTTTCACTTCCACATGGTATAGCTATCTACACTACGTTGGACTACAGGCACACAGTTTTCCTGTCATTTGTTCATGGGTAGGGACCCGTTATTCCCTACCGTACATTTGTGTTTGAATCTTCATTTTCTTTTTGCAGGGACTCTGCTTTGCATACATTTCAGTCTCCATGGACACTGATAGGTACGATTACTATTGCTGGCGGAATATAATATTCAGCAGTTTAGGTTGCTCCTCGAAAGCCGACATTGACACGCCTCCCTGCGCAACTTCGATACGCCCCTTGCAGTCACGCACGTTTCCTATGCACGTGGCTGTGGCGGCTGCGCGCCTTCATTAATATGCATATGGAGTGACTACTCCACATCTACGCTGCACGGTTGGTGCAAGCCTTACGCTGGTCTTGCGCCGAGCTTCATGAATCTAGGGGTAATACTAAATCAATCTCAGCTTATCAGAAAATGAGCAAACCCTTGGATGCAATGATTGAACCTTAGAATGAATCTTGCTATATGGCAGTATCCGTCCTACAAAAATATTAAATATCAGAGGTGCTGAACTGAAAATATTTCTCTGAGAGAACACTTGCTTACATTTGCAAGTGACAACATTTATTTAGTGCTACTTGTTAGTGACAGCAGTTATAAAGGATCTCAGCTTGCAATCCAAAGTCTGTAATATGAGGTATGACACTTTTGTCAAGGCTGCCTTTAGTTTTTCGCTGTTAACAGCTGGAGGTTTTTTTCCTAAGATATTGCTAAAAATCTTTTAACCTTACCATCAAGATATTAATCTACATTGAGTATAGTGTGCTAATCCACATTAGTTGATTGTACAACTGAAGGATGTTGGATGTAAGAGAAACATTTAGGCGTACTAAGCAACCAAGTCATATACTTACAGGGATTTAAATTAAAGCCATAGAAATCAACCAAGCATTCAAGTTCTCCAAGCAGTTAATAAATAACTCAAAAGGGAAATGTATTAGACATCTAAGTCATCATGTCAGCAAGACAAATTTACTAGCTATGTTAGGAAGTAAAGTTTCAAACAGATTAACAATGGCAGAAAATATTAGAAGTGAGCCATATGATATACCTTTAACTGTCCAGGGTGACAACACGAGTTTTAATTACATCTAAACTTTCTGTATAAAGGTAATTTTAACTGAATAATTATAATTATGTTAATTCATAAGTCTGAAGTTCTAAGGATAATTTATGACATATAACAGAATCAAAGACTTTATCATATCAGTAAAGATACTCCATGTTCTTTTATCATTATACATATTCTAAGAGGTTTCATCATTACCAGCTAAGGAGACAATTAAGGCAGCATGCTATTTAAAAAAAAAAAATCATAATGGCTATTACTCACCAGGCCATATTTACTGAAATAATTTGATATACGAGAAGATATCTCCCTTAAAGATGTGGAAATTTTCAAAAGTTAAGAATGATGCCAACATGTAAGAATAAACCAATAATATGCTGAAGAGGAATGAGAGAAATGTGTTGCAGGTGTTAATATATTTTTGATTCAAACTGTAAGATCCAAAGCAAACTATAAAAATAAGATTGCCACTGACTCTAAGGACAACCACAAAGCATTCTACAGCTATATCAAGAATCTCAATGGAAACACAGAGATCTGCTCTGAGCTACAGCACAATGTCACAAAATTCACAGAACCAATTGATATCGCCAACATCCTGGCTGATATGTTCAGTGCTGACTTTGCCCCCCCTCACCTCCCAAAAGTCCCATATCCGTACTGGAAGTATGCAGTGTCCCTGCAATCACAACTGAACAGGTGAAAACTGCGCTACTGAAAGCCAAGAACGCAGCATCCATGGGACCGGAAAATATCCCTGGCTGTGTTCTACATGAACTTCAGAATGAACTAGCCCCCCACCTAAGCACCATGTTCAATCATAGCCTCTCAATAGGCTTTGTAGCCAGTGAATATTGTACGGCAACAGTTGTACCTCTCCACAAAGGGGGAGACACCATGGACCCTGGGAACTATTGCCCTATTAGCCTGACGAGCTTGGTCTGCAAGGCCATGGAACGTATTATCATGGAACTCATAAACAAGGATATTGGTAACCTCCAAACTCAGGACCCCACCCAGTTCAGATTTGTGAAGGGCAGATCATGTCTCCTGAACCTGATTGACTTCTTTGAAACAGTCACCAAAGCCGTGGACGAGGGTAAGGCAGTCCACACAGAATACCTTGACCTTACCATAGCTTTCAGTACCATTCCCCATTCTGGTATCATAGAAAAACTCACCAAGCTGGTTATAAATCTGTACATCACAAGATGCATTGCCAACTGGCTCACTGACAGAACTCACACTGTAAAAATTGTGGGCTTCAAATCTGACTCCAAACCTGTGACAAGTGGAGTACCACAGGTTCCAGTCTTGGGTTCTCTCTTGTTTGGGATCTACTTCTCTGAAGTAAAGGCCAACACGGAGGGCCTCTGGCTGACAAAGTTCACAGATGACTCTAAATTGGGCATTTGGTCTTTTAATATTATGGTTTTGGGATTATGATATTCAGGATTGTGGGTTCAAGATTGTGATGCTAAATCATATTGGTTTAAAAAGATCTTTGTGTGTGTGTGTGTGTGTGTGTGTGTGTGTGTGTGTGTGTGTGTGTGTGTGTGTGGTGCTGCTTGACAAAATCAATAGGTGAGTCCCCAAATGATGTGGACATCTTGCAAAGGGGCCTCACTAAGACTGATGCTTGGTATCAGAGCCATGGCCTCAAGCTCAATGCGAAAAAATGCATTGTCATCCCCTTTGGTAAAAATCCTGTACCCATGGACTACCACATAGGCAGCAGCCCACTTAATGCTGAAGGCATGATAAGAGACCTCGGGACTCCAGTGGACAGTAACCTCTCCTTTGATAATCCCATCGCCACAGTAGTCAGGAAATCCTTCTACATGGCACACCTCATCATGAAAGGGTACTCATCCAGGAAAAAAGAAGTCATTGTCCCCCTCTACTCGGCTCTCGCATTTAGAATGTATATTACAAGGCATCTGCAGCAGCTAGAAAGGCCACAAAAATACCTCACAAAGAGGATTATGGGACTCAAACAGTTATCTTACGCTGGCCACCTCAAAAAACTCCGGCTTTACTCCGAAGCATATCGCCTACTCCAAGGTGATCTCTGCCTAACCTACAAAGCTATGTCAAACCCTGAGCTGCTGGACATGTTACACATAAAGAAATCCCAATCCCTCAGAGTCACTTTCTCTAGAGACCTAAAACGTGCCACCACAATTAACAGAACATGCTGGAGGGATAGATTCCTGTCCCAGAGACTTCTCATACTCTGGAACAAACTACCTATGTCAAGCAGAGTTCGTCACTAGCACTCTTCAAGAAAAATCTTGATGAGTGGATGAGTAATAGGAAACTCACCCCGGGAATCACATCGGTGGCTCTGCTAGACAGGGGAGCAGGTAAATAACATCCATGAGTGGTGAAAGCCAGGGAACCTTGTTGGCTAGGCTTACATAGGATCTAGTTCCAATAGCCTAGTACCTACCTATGAACCTATGAACCTAAGATCCAGCTAACCATAATTTTGGAATTTATTCACCTATGGATATATGTCTGAAGTGATAACAGGATAGAAAGAAGAAAAGGTTGCTGTGTAGTCCTTTAAAATGCTTCATGGAGACTATCACCAAAGGAATGAAGGAGCACATGTGCACATGTTGATTTTTTAAGTACAAGGCAAACAAAATCTGAAGTAATATTTTGATCACTGGGTCTCAGATAGTTTGGCAATTATGTTTTGTGGTAAATTGCCCTTTATGGATTAGCATTCTGTCAGATTGTCAAGATAATTTCAGAAGCCTCTCGTGTTTTAAAGAAATATGTCACCTTTCTTTCAAATATGAAACTTTACTATAATTATTGACTATAGGCACTACAACAGATAAAACAATAAAGGACAAAAGGAAAATGTGGTGGGCTTCTCTATAGGTTGCTGAGTTCATGTGAGTGTTAAGTCAGAAGACATTGAGGATCAAACCACTGACAGTTATTTGCCTTTGGAAATTGCATCTGGTTCAGTCATGGGTGCATTTGCCATGATTCATTTGTTATGGGAGATTTCAGGTAAATATATATATATATATATATATATATATATATATATATATATATATATATATATATATATATATATATATATACACATACATACACACACATACATATATATATATATATATATATATATATATATATATATATATATATATATATATATATATATATATAAATTTGTGGATCTATGTCAAAATAACAGATTACCATAAGGTTGAGTTGCAAACCGGTGAGATGGAAACAATGAAAGTTTACATTCACAAATGTCCAGATCATCGTATATTTTGTCCTGGTAAGTGAGCAGTCGGCCAGCAAAACTTATAAAAACAAACCAAAGCAAATAAAACCTACCCAAGTGGGTGGCTTTGCCCAACCACACCCCCTCCCAAGTAAATATACCAACTCTGATATCACACTACTGTGAGAAAAGCTCAAAGTTCACCACATTGGCCAACTGACTCCTTTTGTGGTCCAGATTTAAAGCTCAGGACTGCAACATCAAAGTGTATGTGCAATAATTTATTTTGGTTCAAAAAGAGAAAAAAGAAAATGTATGTCTTTTATTACTTTTTGTAAACACTACTGTTTGAACCATTTATTTAAAAAGCACCCCTATAGGATTTTAATTCCATCTTTGGACACAAGATGGTGATATTGTATGGAAGAACAGTTTGTTTTATAAGGTTTTTAACATGTATAAAACTAAACTGTATTTGTATTTATTTATATTTAATAGAGTTTAGAGAAGGTATTGTGGATATTTATATATTTATGTATGTGTTTAGAACTGTTTTAAAGGATTGTTTTAAAATTTAAAAAAAAAGAAAAAGTTTTATAGGGTTGAATATCTATTAAGTACATGTGACCACATTAAGAATATACACCAGTTGGATAGCAGTATTAATTAGGTGGTGGGTATTTTAGGGGAAGAATTGTAAAAGGTATGCATTTCTATTTCATCTGAGTAAGTGATTAGAGGACGAAAATACATATGCGGTGATAACAGTGTTTATGTTTTTATTCTGAAGAAAGTGTGTTTTAATAAAGCTTGTTCGTGTGGAAAATACAAGTGGAGTCGTGCCTTGGTGGAATTGCTCTATTTTTCTTGGTTTTGGCTGTTTTTATTGAGCAATTTACTTTCTTGTTTGTTTTGGCTGTTGCAGTCATCATTTAAACCAAATATTCTATTCATGGGAGACTTTAACTACCCCAAGCAGTAAATATTCTCCATACAGTAGTAGGACCAGACTAAGTACTTTCCTGACTCATCCAAGCAGCAGAAATGAAGTTTGAGCAGACCAGAAACTTTTTTATTTATTTAACGGGAAAGTCTGACTTGGAACAAAGACAATTTTCCATGGAGGCCTGGGGAGAAACTATCCAGATGCATGTTTTTGTAACATGGGAGGAAACCAGAGCACTTGGAGGAAACCCACACAAATGCAGGGATGACATGCAGACTCCACAAAGAAAGCATCCCAGCTGAGAATCAAACCAGAGAACCTCTTGCTGTGAGGTGATAACACAACCGCAGTGCCACTGTGTGGACACAAGGTGCAGAGCTTGATTCTCATATGGGGTAACTAGCTAGGCTTCCAATGACCCACAAGGGCCTACGGGTTAGCCTAGTACTAATCTATGAACCTATGAACATCAAAACCGTAACAGCAGGACATGAAATAAAGTGCATAGTTATTAAAACCGTAATCATTATATAGAGGAATAAGTATGGGAAACAGAGATATTTACTATGTGTTTGCCAACTAGGTGATGAGGAATCCTACATAGAGGAAGTGGTAGTACAATGAATTTATGAGCCAGTTAAGATGTGTTGGATGGGCAGATAGGTCTTAAGTTTAGAGTTTGGATGTAGGTTACATCTACGGGTTTGAATATCTTGTCCTCCAATCTGTGCTCATAGTTTTTAACACCTGAAAGTTAAAATTTTAAATGAATATTGTCAGTTTAAGTACACCCTAGACCAATGTACGTAGATTAGGAAATTTACACCAGGCATGGCACCCATGTCCCTTATGGACAGAGGTAACTTGTAAATGTCCGGCCCTCAATGTCCTATTTGGATAAAGGGCATCATAATTCTTTTAGAAAAACTTGGCTAGGCTTAGAACCCCCCCCCCAAGTCATTTGCTTAGTAAGAGTCAATGAATCTGTGAATCTATATGTGAGAATCATGGCTACAGCAAGGAGGGTGGGATGAAATGCTGGAGATATGGCCATGTTTAACTAACAATATCTGATAGCTAATGGAATGGTAACCCTTCCTGCTGCAGTACTTCTCTCCCTATGTTCCAGTCGGGGCCCTAATAGCCACATAGGAACCATCCATCACAACAAATACTTCAGGAAAAAAAAAAACATGCCATTCCACAGAAGGCATGCATGATACTGTCCATGTCTTATGGTGACAATAGGAAACAGATATGCTAATCCACATAGACTAAAAGTATTTTGAGGAACTGCAGTCATATCTTCAAGGCAGAAAACTGTGAGATACATAATGTCTTACTAGTCTGCCTCTGAAAGATCCCTGTCCCATGTATAGTGAGGGCTATACATACCTTGGTATCCATAGGAATATGGAGGCCATGCAGTTCTCCAGTTTCAGTATTTGGGCTGTGCAGTTTCACCAAAGCCCTTATAATCTTCCTGTCCACACTGAGTCTGCCAAGCAATTCTTGCTCTACAAAGCTGCACTGTGTGATTCGTTGCCTCCCTCAATGCCGGGGAGTGCTGCTTGTCATACTGGGATGTGATGAGAGTGGAACAAGCAGCTTAAACAGAGATACAGCAATGCTAACACTAGAAATGAGCATCTTTGCCAACTGCAGACTGAATGGAAAAGGCCAAGATTCACTTTTCATCCTGGCCCCCTTTCAACAATGCACACTGATGTCAAAAGACATTTGACGACATTTAGCGTCTTCTCCATGGAGACATGCGTGAATGGGGGTACCTTCGTTGAAGGTTGTGTGTTAGGGCTGGCAACTCAGCACGTAAAAATCATCTGCCAATCATTAGTGGACCGGAGTTCCGCTGTGGCGACCCCTAACCGGGAAAAGCCAAAAGACACAACATTAAATCCAATCACAAGCTGATATCTTTTTTCAGATAACTGTAACATGACATTCTTTCTAGCATCCATCTGGGTGGTATATCCATTCACCCTCTGAATAAGCAGCGTCCATGCTCTGCTCACTTTTTGTTATCAAGCAGTGTCCCGCAGCTCACTTTGATCCCAGCACTCAATAACATCAACACCATCACCAAGAGTGGGAACAGAAGAGGATAATCCTGTACCTCTTCTCCACCCAATTTCTACCTGATAATCCTACCAAATAAATTACAAAGAAAAAAGAGGAGAGGGGGTAGCAAACTCACACCAAAATGTGACACTACTTCCCCAACTACAATACTATAAAACCTAAGCCCTCCCAAGATCTACCTCACTTCCTCTAAAGTCCCCTCACCAGTTAACCCAAAGCCTAACTAACCTATCTCTTATCATTATACTTAATCCTTCTGTACACTCACTTGCACCCCCATTTAACTTACTCTAACTCTCCTAAAGATGACCCTGGACAAATTGGTTTATCCCAAACCTTATTTGTCCCGGCCGCCTTTCAGTAATGCACACTGATGCCAAAAGACATTTGAAGACCTTTATTACATCCAAACACAAGCTGATATCTTTATTCAGATATCTGTAACAAAATAACTGTAACATGACTTTCTTCCTAGCATCCATCAGGGCATTGCACCTGCTCACCCTGTCTGAGTAAGCAGAGTCCATGCTACACTCAATTATTCTTATCAGGCAGTGCCCTGCAGCTCACCTTGATCCCAAATCTCAATCACATCAACACCATCACTAAAAGGGGGAACAGAAGAAGACAGTCCTGTCCCTCTTCTTCACTAACCAGGCTAACCCCAGTCTGTTCCTGTTCCTATTCCTCTACCCAAGAACTTTCACCATACCTTCTAGAAATAATCTCAAATCTACATTAAATAAATCTAAGTCAGTGTCACTCAAATGCACCCAATCAGATCTAAACCAAAAAGATTCCTGTCATCAAAATCCCTATGGTCTATTGTATACATGCCCAAAGCTCCCAACTGCCATGCCATCCTATGATTAACAAACTTCCAGGCACACTCCAAAGCCTGAAAACTAGCAGCATTCCTCCAGCTCAAACATGGCACTATCTCCAACCATACTATACAAATACCTAGACATGGTGTTTGCAACATAAGCAAATCCTCCCTTATCTTATCTACCAACTGCTTCTTAGGAATTATTCCTAAGGCATTACCACCTAAGTGTATCACCAATATTTGAGGAAGACCTAACCGAAACTTTAACACTTCAACTTCATGCATAAGTTGAGTCCGCCTAAGACCTCTAATCCTTTGCCAACTAACTAACCACGATAATCGAGACAATCCCAAATTCTTTCCATCCGTCCTAACTGCTACCCTCTTCTCTGCCCAATGGATATAGGAATGGCCCAAGATGACAATCTGATTTCCTGAAAGACAAAAAAAAAAAAAAAAAAAAAGTAATGCAACTGAAAAAAAATAATGCAATTGCATCCACTATCTAATATAAGATAAAAGGCATTATAAGACCACTTCCCCACTCTTTTAATAATCTGAGTGGTTCTGCCTTCCTTTACCACATGACCCTAACAACTTTGACACCTGAAATGCACTGAAATATATCCACAAACACAAAGCAACTCACATAATATAATCAACTGACTCCCTCACCAGTAACACCAAACCCTTCAATAAAACTTTCAAAATCTGCCTGATCAATGGCCAACACATATCCATATTCACTCTAGCCACTCTTCCCCATCCTCTCAACATACACCCTATCATCCAAGACTTTGTAAAGTCATGCTACCCATCCACTTGTGCAAATATACTAATTGCTGCCAAATCCACCTTTTACTGCCTTACCTTGGTCCCAAGATCTAGCCATGTAGCAAAGCAGTAACTCTTCCAACCAAACCCCCTCTTCTTCAGGCAATTACATAAAAAAATTATCAAAATCGTAAAGTGTGCTACTATATAGCTTCCTGGTAGACACCCCCATGTTGGCTGCACCAACCTCCTTGTTACATTTAACACAAGATGCCACACCTCCTCTGGTAATACCACCCGTACATCATCCACCCCCAGAGTCAACTGTCAGAATCTGGAAAACTGAAATTGAGGCAAACTATCAGCAATTGCATTGTTAACTTCTGCCACATGCACCCCTTTGAATGTAAAATTAATTGTCAAGCTCTGCAAGACTAACTTACATAAAAGTAACAGCAGCAATGCAGCTCTAACAGTCTTTGTCTGCAAAAGCTACACAACTGCCATGTTATCTGAATGGAAAATTATCCTCTTTCCCCTTAGGCTCTCTTTCCAGACTACTCACACTACCCAACTTGGCATTAACTCTAGAAATGCAACATCCCTTTTCCAATTCTCCTTGCAGTCCAATGGCCAATGAGCCACAAACCATTCCATCCAAAAACGCCCCATTCCAATACCTCCCGCTGCATCTGTAAACAATTGCAGTCCCTTCTGACCAACCCAATCTGTCTGCCAAAATGAAACATCATTAAGCTTCTCCAAAGAAAGATAACCAAAGAGCCAAAACGGCCTCTACAAACTTGTTAATCCTAATCCAATGGTGGTTGCTCTTCCCTCCTTTCAATAAAAAGGCCACTGATCTCCAAAAAGTACACCCTGTATGCACTGCCCAACATGCAAAATTCAAAATCCCTAAGAGGTCCATAACTGTCTGAATCTGTACCTTATCCTTATACACAACTGCCCCAATCTTCTCCTTCAATCTGCCTATCTTATCCATAGACAAGCAGCAAAATAACCAATTTTCTGCGCCCACTAATAATGCCAAAACATCCAAAGCTTTGGCTGGGCCTTCCAACTTATGCCAGGCCAATGGAAGCCCCAACTCATCACACATCCCCAAGAATTCTCGCAACCCATCAAACACTCTCTCATATCCAACCCCGACTAACAAAAAATCATCTAAGTAATGCAAATGCACAGCCCTCTACATACCCTCCTGCTGCTGCCACACCCAATGAAGAACCGTACTGAATTTATCAAAAGTAGCGCAGGCTACCAAGCAGCCCATTGGCATAGCCTTATTGAAATAAAATTTGTTCCCCACTAGTAAGCCTAGTGATGGCCACTTCTCCTGTCTGACTGGCACAAGGAAAAAAGTGGATTCAATATCCACCTTCACTAACTACAGATCCTTAAAACACCCGATAACCTTCGCAGCATCATACAAACATACGTATCAAACCTTGGCATCCTTAAAGTGAAATCATTAATCGAGCTCCCTTCTGAGTATGACAAATGGTGAATTAACCTAAACTCACCAACCAATTTCTTTGGAACCAAACTCAATAGAGAAACCATAAAAATCTCAAGGGGAGGGCTGTGAAAAGGGCCCAACTACCTACCCGCCTGTTGTTCCTTCTCCACCAAATTCAGCGAAATGTTCTCCTTCCCCCATACAGATAACAGATTCCCACAAACTACCCCATATCCTCCACCCTTGATTTAATAGAAACCCTCCAAGAAAAACCTTCAACTATTTATTCTTTTAGAGAAGAATCAGGAAATCACTGAAGCACACACTGCAATACCTCCACCTTAATGCGGGAATGTGACCCCAGTTTATCCTCCAGCCTCCTGAAAGGATACCCCACCGCATAACCCTCGAAAATTGCCTCTACCGCTACGGTTCTGAAACTCTTGGGAAGGGGAAGATCCTGCTCAGCAGTCATGGGATTAACCTCCCATCACCCACACTGCACTGCTGGATGATTTCCCCCACACTTTGAACAAGTATGCAAATCTTACACCCTACCCATGAGCAACTTCTTGTGTTAAAAGCCCAGTACACTCCTCCCCCTTCTCCTACTACATTTCCTCCTCTAGCAATCCCCCCATAACTATCTTAGTATCCAGCCAGATGTCTGGATGTCAAACCTCCTAGTGGAGACAGTGATCAACTGCTTTCCACTTGTGAAACCTCTTGTCATACCATAACCAGGCAGTCCCAGGCCATAAACGCTGAGCCTCCTAGATCATAAGAAAGTAACCCAAATGAGGCAATGCCAAGGCTGTATCCTTCTCCAACAAAACTGCCATATAGTAAACGAAAACTACTACCCAGTTATCCCATGTCTTAGGAAGCAAACTACCTACTCTTCTTCCTAACACCACCGACTCATATTTCACCAGTTACTTAACCCCTTCTACATCAATAAATTCAAAAAATATCAACATACTCCCACTTCCAAATCTTCTCGTTAACTGAAGATGGAATGTAAGGAGTCAGAAAAAAACACCTCCGTTCCTTGCCCCAATGCCTGTGTAGCTAACCAATCACCTGGTCATATGCCAAAATCAGAACCCACTTCCAAAAATGACCCCAAAATGCCAACTGACCCTGTGCTGCCATCCTTAATTGCTTCTCCCCCATGGCTCCTGACACCCCTGCCCATCCCCCATAGTCCTCCCCGCATCACCCAACCCCATGACAAACCTCTTCCCCTGTTGTTTCACTATCATCCCTAACACACTCCAGCTCTGCCCTGCCTAACTGAACACCTAATGTAAGATCTTTACCTGACACTCCATCCGGATTCACTCCGGCTACTGACGAATGAACTGCAACCACTTCTCTCGATAACTGTCTCTTCTTGGGAGTCACCAACCTGGCCCTCACCGGCGAATGTCATTTCTTTTGCCTGGATTCCCCTGCATGCTCTGCCATCCTGGAGTCAGTGTTGTCATCTCTTGGAACAACTGTTCCACCTGAGCCACAATGACCTCCCACTATTGCTGTAGACTCTGCATGCTTACCATTTGCAACAAAAGGAGAGATATGTTAAGATAACTAATTAAATGACCATATATATATATATATATATAGAGAGAGAGAGAGAGAGAGAGAGAGAGAGAGAGAAGAGAGAGAGAGAGAAAGAGAGAGAGAGAGAGAGAGAGAGAGAGAGAGAGGAAGAGAGAGAGAGAGAGGAAGAGAGGGAGAGAGAGAGAGAGAAGAGAGAGGAAGAGAGAGAGAGAGAGAGAGAGAAAGAAAGAGCGAGAGAGAGAGAGAGAGAGAGAAAGAGAGAGAGAGAGAGAGAGAGAGAAAGAGAGAGAGAGAGAGAGAGAGAAAGAGAGAGAGAGAGAGAGAGAGAAAGAGAGAGAGGAAGAGAGAAAGAGAGAAGAGAGAGAGAGAGAGAGAGAGGAAGAGAGAGAGAGAGAGAGAGAGAGAGAGAGAGAGAGAGACGAAGAGAGAGAGAGAGAGAGAGAAGAGAGAGAGAGAGAGAGAGAGAGAGAGAGAAAGAGAGAGAGAGAGAGAGAGAGAGAGAGAGAGAGAGAGAGAGAGAGGAAGAGAGAGAGAGAGAGAGAGAGAGAGAGAGAAAGAGAGAGAGAGAGAGAAGAGAGGGAGGGAGGGAGAGAGAAGAAGAGAGGGAGGGAGGGAGAGAGAGAGAGAGAGAGAAAGAGAGAGAGAGAGAGAGAGAAAGAGAGAGAGAGAGAGAGAGAGAGAGAAAGAGAGAGAGAAAGAGAGAGAGAGAGAGAGAGAGAGAGAGAGAGATTTCAAAATGAATGAAATTTTATTTCCCAGTGAAATAGCTGGGCTACCCCTGACTGGGCTGTTTTCTCTCAGTTATCATAATTACTAAAATAATGTGCCACTTGAACTGGGAAGGGGGGCTTTATTTATTGGTCTTGGAATTATTATTTTTGCATAACTGGTAATTGGAAGTGGAGTGCAAGTTGTTTAATTGTTTATGCCAGTTGCTCTATTGCTGTGTTAAATGGAGAACAGCTGTATTCATTTTTATATTTGAGAACTGATACATTATGGCACTCAGGCTGACTCATCTATTTAAAGGTAGAAGTGTGATTTCATCTCTTGTTTTTTTACTGACAGTTGGACTACATAATATTGCGTTGTGAGCAGGGGCATGCTGTTGACTGGGATATTGACAGATTACATTTCATGGAGGATGTAAGAAAGTTAATCTTGTTGTTGCATGCAAGGTGATGGCTATTGTGTCATCTCACAGTATCTCCCTTGTAAATGGCTATACTGAGGTTACTGATATCTTGGAAGTTTTCATGTTAAAGCTATGCTTTTAGGGAACGTTATTAAATGATGGTAGAAAACTAAAGATGTTAGTTGCACATTTATACCCCTCATTGCTTGAATATGTTTGATAGAGAGGAGTTTGGAGGGATAATGTTTTAAGAAGAGTATGACAGGGTTTATAAGAGTGTTATATTCAGCAGTACATTGTTGTAGGATATTGGTTAAGAATGAGCAGCTTGTATGGGGACAGAAGATTTCAAGGATGATTAAAAGGAAGTACATGCTGTTTGTAAATCATAATTAATTTTATTTTGTGTTTTAAAGATTTAGAAAGAGAAATAATTTAAGGGGAAGGATTTCAGATGGAATATTGGGTGCTAAATTATAGAGCTGCTAATATATATATGTGATGATTTTTCTTCTTTCAGCTTTTCCCAGTTAGGGGTCGCCACAGTAAAACAACGGTCCACAGACCGATTTGCAGTGGAGGTTTATGGTGTTGAGTTGCCAGCCTGGTGCCCAACCTTCCACAAAAGGTACACACATGCACACCTTGGGCCGATTTAGAGTGCCCAATCCATCTACAGCATGTCTTTGGGAAGTGGGAGGAAAGTGGAGTACCCGGAGGAAACCCACATGACCGCAGGGAGGACATACACAGTACGCACAAAAGGCACCCCAGCTGAGAATCAAACGAGGGAACCACTTGCTGTGAGGGGGTAATGCTAGGTGTTGCACCACCCATATATATGATGATTAGTAATTAATAATTCAAATAGCAGTGGTTAGGGTGATTATGAAACATTAACATTTCCTATGTATAATATTCATCCAATTCAATTAGTTATTTATGTTCTATACACTGAAAGATAATTAATTTTGCTAATGCTGGAAAGAAATGTATATTTAACATTCAGACTGTAGACAATTACTTGTATGAAGACTGCCTGAAATGGATATGTGTTCTAAGGAACTAAGAGGTATGTAGTTGCACTGCGGCATCTAAGATTATACAAGATTTAAGATTGTGATGAACGATTATAAGAATAGTGATAGCCAATTCAGTAGTGCATTCAATACAAGAATATTATAAGGTGATGTTATTTATAATAAGTAGTGGCGGCTTGATATCCCCAGTATACATCAGGCTACATATACTTCTTGTGTATCAGACATAAGCAATCATTTTTTTAAAAGACCAAAAGTACATACTCATCACTTTCTCTCCAGGTCTTCTGCTATAAAAGTACTGATGCAGAATTTTGATCTAGATAACCTATTGTCAGATTTAAATCACAATTCACAAACAGTGACAATAACAACAACAACATGTATTTATATTTGTTTTGAATGCTAGATTACTTTTACAATGTGATATGCCCCTAT
>NC_056725.1:889853013-889887910 GCF_019279795.1 Protopterus annectens
CAAGAAATAAAACACCAAGGTACTGAACCAACATGGCTACAAACTAAAACTTTTATTAAAAGAACAAAAAGGAAGAAGCACTTCCGTGATTAAACAATTGCTTCATTAGATTGCTTTACCTTGCATCAGTTAACTATCTAAACAATTAATCAATCTATCATCTTAAGACATTTTATCAACCAACAACATATTTTCACTATATTAACATATTCATAAGCCTATAACAATGCAGAATACAATATACAAAATGTATAAAACTAATCACACATCATTCTACATCATGGAAACAGTATAAAAAACATGATATTAATTTGGTAGTGTACAGGCATGATATAAAAGGTTTAAGTGGCACAGCATCATTAATCCCTGGTGGTTTATCTGCATTAAAATACACTGTCCACTTCTGTTCTGCCATTTCCATTCTGTTCTTTAAGTTTCCACCCCTAATATTTTCCTTTAAAACTTCAAATACAAAAAACTTAAACCCATACTATAACCCCTTGTCTCTAACATGCTGTGCCAAAGCATTACTATCTTTAACATTCCTAATGTCCCTAATATGTTCCAATATATGCTCTTTTAATGAGCAATTGGTCTTCTCAATATAGACTGCACTGCATGCCTGACAATAACTAAAATATACTACATTTTTAGTCTTGCAATCTGGATAAAACTTACACTCTACAACTAACTCTAATCGTAGATGTGTGAAACCAAGTCTTGTATGGATATAACTACATGCAGTACAATCCCTACAAAGATATATCCCTTGTCTCTGAGAATCTATCATCGGTCTAAATTCTTGAGGCCTGTAACACAATTGTCTCTTGAGAGGGAGAAATTGTTCTAAAAGAAAAATAAGGTCTCTCATCTATAACATCCCTAGGTTCATCAGCAGCTTTCAAAATATACTAATTCCTGTTAATGATGTCACAAAAAATACTGATATTACTAGCATAGGTTAAAGAAACCCTACTGCCTTTTTCTACTGCTTGATGGTGCCCTCTACTCTTACTGCATCATGTTCTGAAAAATAAGGTTTACCTCTAGTCCTTCTCTCTATCAACAATTGCCTAATACAGTTATCTATGTCCTTATCTGAATACTCTTTAGCTAAGAAGTCTATGATAGCTCTGAGTTTGCATAAAAAAGTAAGCATCTCAATGTCAAACATGCTTAACATCAACATCACATCGCACATGCTCTGAGTTATATTTGAAAACATATACATCAGCAATCCATTACATATGCTTCAAGACATAATCTCAGAGTAACTTAAAACAGTGTTGCTTATAAGGGGGCAAGCCCTCCATTACCCTTCACATCCCCTGCTCTGAGATCACACAATAGTTGGGAAAGGGGATGTTCCCCAAACCTAATGTTTTTGTGAAGTTGTACATTGTCGACTATCAATTTTGTTGATAAAAGTGTATAACAAAACAGATACTGAGTTTAAAGACTGCCAGCTTAACTAAGGGACTCCTGTACATCTACATCCATCTATCTATTTATTGATATTTCTGTAGTATCCTATATAGAATTAATGAAATATCGATGTCCATAACAAAGATGTAAATATTTCAAAAAATGGAATGTCAGCAACTTACTGTGTACGCTCTGAGGACTAACCTTGAAGCATAAAGTGTCCTTGCAGGTGGGGGGGGGAGTCTCCAGCACTACCCATGTGGGTAGCTCTATCCCCACACCCCTGCTAATTATATATACTAACTTCAAGATCAGACAGTTCCGGGAAAGGGGATTATCAAACACGCATTATAATAAAAAATCTGTTTGTACTGACCAAATGTTTTTGTCTAGACAGATGTCCACTATTGTGCATGTTGAATGTATGAATACTGTAAGAATTAACAGGAATGTAGAATACTGGAATGAACTGGAAATAACTGGAAGAAGTTGGAATGAATGTCTTCATCTGTTAGTTACCCAGAACTATGCTGAAAAGTTGCCAGTCTCTCCTTTATGTGCCAAATTTTCTTCCACCTTTCAGAATAAAAGTCTGCATACACTGTAGTTTGGTTAAGAATGTTTTACTATATACAGTGGAGGTAGATGTCAACAATATCCAAATCAAACAGTGCATATAACCTGAAGTAGACTGATTATAATGTCCATAGCTTCTGCATTCATTATATTCAGAATTATTTCTTTCCTCTTGAATAATATAATTAATATTCTGGAATGCTGGATATTTAACCTGAGTTCTGCACTCACTCTCAAGTGTCTGTATCAAACTTCTGTGAACTTCACTGCAATGACTTTCTTCATATCAGTCCAAACTAACTAAGTGACTAACGTTTGTGTCTGAACTACGTATCCTAATAATATCAAACCCTGTAAGTTTCTAAATGCCTCTTTAACCTTGATTCCTGAGCCTGTGTACTTAATGTACTGCACATGTTGTTCTTATTAGTATTCTTGACTGAAGCTTACTGAAACATTCCTTTAAGTTGTATCTGCATGTAAAATGTAAAATTAAGATATACATCTGCTTTAATATTGCTGCATTTCTAGGCCTTTGAATGAAGCCTAATCTTAGAAATTCCAGAGACATTTAAGCAGTTGTCTGTTTTTGCAGTTATTTTAAAATATGAATTATAAAATGAAGGCACAGGCTTGACCTTACATTTTTAGGCCTATGCAAGGTCTATTTTACTAATGTATTTATGTAGGATTTATTCAGGAACAATTGATTCTCAGATTATTGAATTGGGATTTGTTTCTGTAATTACTTTGTAAATTTATTAATGTAGTTTGCAAAGTATACTAGAATGATCATGAGAACTAATATATTTTTCCGTATCTGGTAAATAAACTTGCAGTCTTATTTTGACCATTACATGTCACTTGAGCATTTATAGACTGTTAGTTATTTGAAAATCTTTTGGACTGAAGTCTCTTAACATTATGATTTTATTATAACTGGATAATTCTTTAACATGTGTTATAACTGGTATTACGTATTTCATTCAGCCATTTATAAAATCTCTTTTTACACTTTACACTTAGAATATATGTGTCTTGAGACATAATTACCATACACTGTATAAACTTGTTTCTGTAAATTTTCAGATATATTTGTTACTAATAATCCTGTTCATTTGCCTTTTTAATTTCTATGTCCTGTAATTGATGTCTGCCTTTTAAATTTGTTTCTCAAATATCCTGTAAATATCTATGTGCTATAACAGTAGAAGTACATTTTCTAAAACCTATGCTTTTTGCATCTCAGATCCATCACTTTATATACCATATTAGTGTCTTTTTAACTTTCGGTCTAATGTACAATAATTATTATGTAATTGCAGAACAGAGCTTATGTATGTAATTTTAAGAAGCATTTCCAGATGCAAGCATGTGCATATAAATAATGAACATGTTCAGGCAGCAGTGCCATTTTGAGAGAAGAGCCAGAGTGTTAACATGTATGAGTGTGGTAGTCAGTCTGTTTATAAGTTTATTAACGTTTAAGTTACAAAGCCTTATTCCTGATGTGTTTGTGTGTAATAAAGCTGCTTGCACAGAACCCACAACCACTTGTCTGTTTTATCCTGACCAGACGAGCGACAGTGATGTGCACTGTATTCTGTAAATTAATTAACAAATTAAGCCTGACCTGTTATGCCTTGAGTATATTAAATAACTACTACTACTTATTTTTTAGATATCTTAATAAGCCTATTACAAATAATTCTGTCACTTTACCTTTAAAACTAATGACTGAATAATTTGAAATGTGATATAATTGCATGTTATACACTGTCTAGTAATGCTGTTAGAATTGTATATCTGAGTATGAATGTTATATTCTGAAATATGAGTGAAATGTACTATATTGAACTCATAACTGAAAATGAATGTCATATTCTGAAACATGACAGACATTTACACTTAAAATGATACATATTTATACTGAACATCTGAAGTAGTTGTGTATAAATGTTATACTCTGGAAACTAACTAAACTGCTACTAGAGGAATACCTTTCCTGCCAATATTATCTGAACACAAACAAAGGCATAAACTGAAATCTGGTAAATGTTATATTCTGGAAACTAAACTATTGCTAAAAGAATACCTTTTTTCTGTCAGTATCATTTGAGCACAGATCAAAACAGAAACTGAAAACTAATAATGTTATATAGTTGTCTAGAAACATACACTAAAATTCTGCATACTTGCTTTAACTCTAATCTGCATAAATGTACATCTGCTCTATATACATTTTAAAGCTAAAGAATATGTTATTTTTAGATAACTGAAACAGTTACTCTATATGTACTGAATAAAGAAATGTTGAATAAAAACAATAATCTTCACTTCCGGCTTTGGTGTTCTTGTTTTTCTGACGATACTTGACTTGACTTGTGCACCACAGCTCTTGTCATGTTTAGGCCTTACTCTGCATTGTAACAGTCACTGCTGAGGTACTGGAAGAGCCGCCTTAATGTCCAAGGGTCCTTTGACGTGTCTCTAAAATTAGGATGTCCAATCCCCCTCCCCCACCCATCTCTGGTGCAAGTCTGAGTGGGAGATGTAATCATTTTTCCTGACTATATTAAAAGCATGCATTCTGGAATCTCAAACTGGAAATTATTTAAATATTCACATCAAAACTGACAGTGCATCTCTTTGTAACAATATCTGCAAAGCACAAAAAGGCAGTATCAGGTCCTTAAAATAACATTTGCATTAATGATCATAAACCAATAGCATTGCTTGCTGCCCTGATTTTATTTAACTTTTTCTGCATGAAGTAAACCTATGTTACTAATAAATAAACTCTTGTAAATCTGTAAGCAAACCAATAATGTACTATAGTGAAACAGACTTATATTGCTAATAAATACATTCTTGTACATCTGTAACCAAACTGATAATGTACAACAGTGAAATGGAAAGGCTGTAACTTCATTATTAAATCAAGTGGAAACTTCAGTGGCATTATTTTTCTTGTCATAAATTCAAGTGAAACTGAAGTATTAATCTGACGCAGTACTAATTTTTCATCGTTTTGTTTTGCATCTCTGCACCTTTGTAAAATTAACTGTTGAATATTCTTCATTTACTCTGTGACCGTCAGGTCATAAATTAGAAAATAATTTCTTCAGTGCAAAGGTCTCTGCCCACTGTCATACATATAGCTGCAATTTTAGCTGACATTATTTAACTGTTTCAGTACTACTGAATGCTTCAAGGATTTGCCATTATTGTCTACTATTTTCTTGGATAAATAGCAAAAACTGTTACTGCATAAAACTGTCACTAATATTTAAATGATCTTCACATTACTGTTTTATGGCACATAGTACTGTTCTTAATTTAGCTCACTGAGCTGGCCTGTAATCTGATAACTCAATTATATAAGTCTGTGCCTCTTCCATGATCTGGTAAACTGTAATTTTTGCATAAAATATATACAATCTTGAACTGTTTACATATACACGTTTATTACTAAAATTGAACTGATCTGATTCTATCCTTTACAAGTTTATGAAGTTTCCTCATATAGTAAAATTACATTGCATTATTTTCCTGACATAAGATTTGAACCTGTAGTTTTAATGGTAAATAATATTCATGCTGCAGTCTTGTCTTGCATGGGATTCAAGCTTTTGACTGTACAGTTAATTTTTAAATGTAACACTGACTTTTAATTCTACATTCTGAAAGCTAGCAAAACAGCATTTAATATCTGTAGATGTTCTTTCTCTATCTGTATCAAAATATTATTTATGCATTGTACTTTACTACTGTAATTCAAATATCTTGACAATACCTGTGAAAACAAAACAATAAAGCTAAAAATTAATTTGCCAGATCTGGAACTGTAAACCATTTGGTTAATTAACTTGATTGTCATTTCTGGTATACCATGCACAACATGTGCTTCCAGAATTTTAATTGCATATAAGAACTTTAAATCTAGTACTAGCCTGAAACTGTTATATTTTTTCTTACTGACAATAAAAGTGAATTGAGATTTTTCAGTCTGTCTTTATTTTTCGGAGAATAAGATACTGTTTCTGATAATGTGGTAATGTAGTTGCCGGCACTTCAGTTGTGGCAACTGAAATGGAATTTACCCTATCTTTAACCCTGTTGTAACCAATTCTTTAAATTGTGTACATCATTTGCACAATCTACTGCACACAAATTCTTAAAAGAGTTGTCTATGTGAATCTTGTTAGTGAAGACTAAAACAACATGTAACTATGATGACAAGTCCATACCTAGTATGGTACTGTTACACTCAGAACTGCTCATTGCTGTAACCTCTGACCCTTTAAATCTTGACACAGCTGCATTCAAGACCTTTAGTAGAGGCCTATTTGCAACTGAAATCGATGTGTCTGTATTAATCAGTACGTTATTGTATAATTTATTTTCTGTAAACAATGAAATATTGGCCGGGATTCAGTAATCCTCTGTGTAATACTAAATAAGTCTTACACGGAAACTGCAGCCTAAGAGTATGATGTCAGCGCACCATGCATATTCATGAGGGCGCACTGACTCAACTCTAAGGCTAACATGGAGCATGCACGAGTGCAGGGGGTGTGTCAGACTGCCGAGCAGTCCAAATATCCACGCCCCTGCAAGTGCCTAAATCTGCAAATGTCACCAGACATGAGCGAGTCTGCTCAAATGTGTATCTCCCCAACACTACACTCCCCCACATTCAAAACCCTGTACAAATAAAATAAAATGTAAAATCTTTTTTTTTATTATTCCCGATATATCTGCCCGTATTTGCGCGTGTGTGCGTGGGTTTGTCCATTGCTTAGCTACAGTTAGCAGTTTAGACATCGAAGAGGATAATAAGCTACTTATATGCAAATTAAGCCAAATAGCAATAACGTAGTGGTCAAGCCTTCGCACAAAGAGAAGGCATTCCTGGTTCAAGTCCCACCACTCCCCATTCCATTTTCTGTATGTAATCTGTGCATAAAAATAATTCCTGGCATTTACCTTTTACATTTTAGTAAAATGCATTGAAATGGCCTATGTAGTAATGAATGATATTTTATATATATATAAGAAGGTGAAACGGTCATGCATACTGATGAATGCATAAGTAACGTATCTTAAGCAATGTGAAGCACTGCTAAGCAACGTTTACCAGTATTAAGCACATTTAAGAATAACTGCCCATAGCTTAGCACTGCTTTAACTAGCGCAATGGCTTTGCGTGGAGCTGCACATCGCGCCAACTAGCGCAAACAAAACATGTTTGCATGAAGATGCGCACCGTGCTAACTAGCGCAACGTCGGGCAATGTTGAGCAACGTAGAACAACGTTGGGCAAAGTTGAGCAAAGTCAGCTAAACATAGCCACACCTCTTAGCTGGTCAGGCCAGTAGTAAAATAAAAAGCAATGACAGGCCTCAAACCCAGGATACTGTGCAGCATAATCACACTACTTAACCACTAAGCCATGACAGCTTTTGCTGTTCATGCACTGTAAACATACATATACATATTAATCAAAGTTTACTCAGTGCTAAGCAGGTGTGCACTCAGCTGAGATTTTTCAAAACTGGCCAATCACAAATAAGTGCGGGAAATGAGGCATATTTAAGCTCCATAGGTGGGAATAATTACCATTATTGGTTGTAGCTCCCATCTGTAGTCAGAATGGCCACTGTTGGAGAGCTCTCATTTTCGAGCGCAAATATAGGGCATTGAGGAGTCAAAAGTAATGGTTTGGCTCCTCGTCCATCATCATGATGCAAGACTCCTGCAGGGCCAGTTTTAAGGCACTGAGTACAAAGCGAAAGCCTGGAACCATCTAGCACATGATCTTACCAGTGCCACAGGCGTCCCTCGGACTGGTAAGCAGGTCAGACACCACTACGCAGACCTGAAGAGATGCAAGCAGGACCAACTGAACCAATGGATACAGGAGGCCTGTGGGAATGAAAATGCCCCACTACTGAGTAGGTAGCAATGGAATGGAGTATGTAAGAATTGCTATTGTAGTCTATATTATGGATAGGTATGTCTCAATATCCCTTCATTTACTTCACAGCTGCAGGTGTCCATGCTGCGAATCAGCAAGCCTATGCAGATAGGCTGCTAAAGCTGCACCACCAGGCAGGTTAGTAAATGAAAAAAAATGGGCAATCTGCTCCCACAAAAAAATTATGCCCCATACATAGCTGCCCATTTTGCACACATGTCCGCTGGACAGATAAACTGATATTTAATTGGCAGTACAACATACTTTGTTGTCCTCACCCCTCTCTCAGGGGTGGAAGGTTTCAAATTTCCCTCCAAATTTCTGGTATATGCACACCTGTTGCTGTTAAAGAAACGGGCAGCTATGGACCTTCCCTACACCCATCCTGCACATCCCTAGCTGTTTTCCCTACTGTCTTTCCCTCTTTGTGCCCCTTTTTCTTTCAAAGAAATGAGCGTGGGGGTTAGCGGGAGTGAGCACTTTTAAGCAGTAGTTCACGGGTTTGTGCAAGTGTGTGCTTGTGTGCTTTTAGCTAAGTATTGCTAAGCATCGTGCAAACCTGCGCAAACCCGCTTACAACTGCTTAAAAGTGCCTTAGTCACCCTGCATGTGAGGGCCCTTGTTCTGCTCAGCAGCAAAATAAAACACCACTGTCAGTCTCGAACCCTGGACCTTGGACACACTAGAATGCATGAAGTACCATTAAGTCACAGTAGATATACAGCAGGTTGTTGCTGAAATATATATATCATGCATCAGAGTGAGGAACATCGATATGGGAAGGTGTGAGCGCATCTCGGTAAGTGTGCGATAGAGTGAGGGATTTAGTGTTAGGGAGTGGACAGGTAAGTGTGGGATAGTGAGGGACTGTAGTTTTAGGGGCGGGTTAATTGAGTTAGGGTTAGGGTGCGGGTAGGGTGAGTGTGCGATAGTGACGGACTATATGTTTAAGGGTGGGTTAAGTGAGTTAGGGTTAGGGTATAGGTAGGGTATGTGTGCGATAGTGACGGACTGTAGGTTTAGGGGTGGGTTAAGTGAGTTAGGATTAGGGTGCGGGTAGGGTAAGTGTGCGGTTGTGTCAGACCTTAGGGTTAGGGTTTTGGTTAAGGTTAGTGCATGTATAGTTGTGTGTAATGTGTAGTTTACATTTTGGGTGTCAGTGTTATGGTGTTCGGTTTTGTGCGTTGTCGGTATTGTGTGTTGTCAGTCTTTTGGTGTCGGTGTTTTGGTTGTCAGCTTTGTGGCTCGTCGGTGTTGTGATAGGGATCCATATAAATATATATATATATATATATATATATATATATATATATATATATATATATATATATGTATGTATGTATATATATCTATATATATATATATATATATATATATATATATATATATAAGTATTTTATATGGTTGTACTGAAAATAAACAAAACACCCAAATGCTAAATGTCTACACTGCCTCTATATCCTCTGCAACTTATATATATTCCAACTCTGAGATGAAGAGTTTAACAACTGCAGGCTTAGCAATAATTATGTATGATGTGGTATCCCTCCTAACATTGGTTTATTGTATCCCCAGCAAAGTACAGTACAGGTGATTGTGGTGGTTTGAATGAGCTGTTGTATGAAGGCAACCCCCTCTCCAGAACTATTGTGGTAGCACATCTGTTAGCCACCTCACAAGTTATTTTTTTTTTATCTTCTCCTAGCTCTTTAAATGTTTGGACAGTACATAATGCACTTTAGTACACTGGAAACATTTAAACACAAGATTTCGAATGTACCAAACTAGTGGTTTCTCCTTTGTCAGAGAATCAAGCAGTGAGAGTTTAGACTGCCCCAACTGGTTTCCCTGTACATGGATTTTTAGATAAAACTCTTTTGTGCAGTTAAGCAGCTTTACCTTGCTGGCTAAATAGAAGTGGTTCTTTTTACCCTTTTCAGCCATAGTGCAGCCTCGTCTGGGATCAAGGTTCTCATATCTTCATGTAAATTAATGAGCATTTTCCCTGTCAACAAAATATATCTAAATATGTCAAAGATATCAATTTGACTTCTACTCATTCTCACATTACATATGTTTAGTTCTGCAAAGAAACCATTGCTACTGCCTTTTTGCTTTTCTCCTATGCTATATAAACTTTTCCTTCTAAGTTTTAGGAGTTAACAGACCCACACACAATTCTTCACTTCTTTGATGAGGTATGCATTGTATTTCCCATGTACAGAGGAGTTAAAACCCTTCCACTCACTGTTACTGGTCAGTGGTGCTAATTTCACACATTCAAACAGAAGACTAAAATATTAAAGCTATTTGTCTCTTTACTTAAAGAAAACCATGTTGTATGGACCTTGGCATCTGGAATTGGTTTTTTATCACTCCTATTCACATGCTTTTGGCAATGTTTGACCATCTTCATGTGTTGGCACTGTTTTTCTCATTCTTGTCAATCATTCTTCCACTCTGCAGCTTCAGCCTTTCGCTGCTCTTACTCCCTTTATACCTCAAGCTGTTTAGTTCTTCCAGACACTTCAAAGTTTCTTATTTCTAGCTGTAATATTAGTTTATGCAGTTCATGCTGTGGATTAAGACCACCTGTGAATGTACTAAGTTGAACATACCAAATGGAACCAGAGAAGACTGCTGCATTAACTTTGGTGTTTATTAACTTGGCTTTATGCATATGAGAAAGTATTTGCAAGTTGAAAGCTTATAATGGTTTCTGAATAAAAGTTTTGTGTAGCTTCAGAATTTGTAACAGTCTTATTAGGTAATATGTGAGGGTGCAGACTTGAAGTCTGTACCAGTGCCAGTAGTTAGTAATATTACTCAAGAGCTGATTGACCTAAAGATAGTATAAGAAAGTAAAACCACTGCCTTGGGCTATGGTTAACCCCAGTTCTACCCAGATGGACTATACTGTGCACAGCTAGAAGATTTCTTATCACTGCCTTCCCAGAGATTTACCAGTTACCCAGAGCCTTACAATGCTGCATTACTAAAAGTAGTTGCAGGTAGGGTAAAGTATTGTATTTGCAGTCACATACAGTTATTTCCAGGAATCTTGTAGTAGGACCACCTCTTCTTTCCTTTATGGCAACATGCTGCCACCATTCAGATCAGTCTGGCACAACAAGAATGTAATTACTATTGACTCTAAATGAACAAACTGTACTATGAATTTATGGTTGCTATAGCTAAGCATTCTTTTTTCAACAAAAAGGAGACAGAAACACTTAAAATGCACTGCATTTGTGCAATTGCAATTATCCTTATACACATTACTCAGCAATCAGTCTCAATATTTTTAATTAATGAAACTCATCACTAAACTATCCAATACAGTTTATGCATTAAGTACAAAAACAGTTATACACTTGCACAAATAAATGACACTAGAAAAACTATCTAGCTAGTTGCAACTTTGCATTAAGTGAAGATGACTATCATTTTTGCACTATCTAGCAAGCTCTCAGTTTGCATTAAGTGAAGATTACTATAGTTATGGCACTATCTACTAGTTCTAACTTTGCATTAAGTGAAGATGACTATCATTATTGTACTAACTAGCTAGTTGCAACTTTGCATTAAGTGAAGATGCCAAAAATTATTGTGCTTGCTAGCTAGTTCTAACCTTCCAATAAGTGAAGATGACTAGGGTTATTGTACTATCTCGCTAGGTGCAACATTGCATTAAGTGAAGATGGCTATCTTTATTTTACTACCTCACTAGTTTCAACATTACATTTAGTGAAGATGACAGTTATTATTGTATTATCTAGCTCATTCTCACCTTGCAGTAAGTGAAGATGACTAAAGTCATTGTACTACATAGCTAGTTGTAGCTTTGTGTTAAGTTAAGATGACTATCATTATTATACTATCTAGCTAGAAATATCTCACAGACAAAGTTCTTAAACAGTTCTTGGATGTATTGTTTTTATCTGAAAAAGTTCACATTACTTGTGTGAACAAAAGCCCTTATATTTTTTAAATAAATTGTGTGGATTGTTTTCTGTTGTCTGCATTTTTTATTTGGTTTACTTTCTATTTGTGCCGATGGATTTCTGTTGTGTTACTATCTAGCTAGTTGTAACTTTGCATTAAGTAAAGATGACTATTGTTATTATATTATCTAGCTAGTTGTAACTTTGCACTGAGTGAAGATGACAATTGTTATTGTACTATCTACCTAGTTGCGACTTTGCATTAAGTGAAGATGACTATAATTATTGTACTATCTAGCTAGTTCTAAGCTTGTTAACATTATTGTACTATCTAGCCAGCTGTAGCTTGGCAGTAAGTGAAAATGATTATTGTTATTGTACAATCTAGCTAGTTGTAACTTTGCATTAAGTCAAATAGCTATCTTTATTTTACTATATAGCTAGTTGTAACTTTGCATTAAGTGAAAATGACTATGGTTAATGTACTATATAGCTATTTCTAACCTTCATTAAGTGAAGATGACTAGTGTTGTTGTACCATCTAGCTAGATGCAACTTTGCTTTAAGTGAGAATTATTATCTTTATTGTACTATCTCGCTAGTTGCAACACTGCATTAACTGAAGATGAATACCTTTACTGTACTATATAGCTAGTTGCAACTTTGCATTAAGTGAAGATGACTATCATTATTGTACTGTCTACCTAGCTGTAAGTTTGCATTAAGTGAAGCTTTCTAATGTTATTATACTATCTACCTAGTTGTAACTTTCCATTAAGTGAAGATAACTAGCATTATTGTGCTATCTAGCTATTTGCAACTTTGCATTAAGTGAAAATGACTATAGTTATTGTACTATGTAGCTAGTTTTAAATTTGCATTAAGTGAAGATAACTATTGTTATTGTACTATCTAGATAGTTGTAACTTTGCATTAGGTGAAGATGACTAGCATTTCTGTACTATCTAGCTAGTTGTAGCTTTGCATTGTCAAGAGGACTATCATTATTGTATAATCAGGGCTATCATTATTGTACTATCTCACTGCCAGTTGTAACTTTGCATTAAGTGAAGATGACTAGTGTTATTGTATTATCTATCTAGTTGTAACTTTGCATTAAATGAAAATGACTATCAATATTGTACTATCGACCTAACTCTAAATTTGCATTAAGTGAAATGACTATAGTTCAGGGGTGTCCAACCTTTACAGTTGCAAGGGCCGCATTGTGTCAACAGAAATGGTCTGGGGGCAAACGGCAAGTGTGGACCAAAAAAAAAAAAAAAAAAAAAAAAAAAAAAAAAAAAAAAAAAAAAGTCTCTAACGACGCGTCGTAAGCCACAGGTATATGCGGACTAATACAAAGTCGGACCCACTGGCTGTATTTGAACAATGAATACATTAATAAATGCATAATATTTGCCCTAAAATTACCTAGTTTTCAAATAAATGCATAAATATATACATGCATACATCATGCTCCACCAAATCATGAGCGTACCTAAAGTTACCTGCTGGTATCAATTAAAAAAAAACAGAATAAGACACAATGCAATTTCTGTTTTGTTAACCCCTCACTTTCACTGTAATAGACTTATCTATAAAATACAAGAGGGGATAAAGGGAGGCCATACCTGCTTACAAATAACACTAAGGGCAAAAATGAAGAGCACATGCATTTAAACATAGGCAAAATATAATGTCCCACTAACTACAGACTCAGGAAAATGATGATGACTGTTTTGTAAAGACACAAAACGTGAAAGAAATAGCCAGTGAAAATCAACTGGTGAGATGTACATTTTGGGAGAGAATGAATAGTATTACTGATCTACAGCATACATTCTACTTGGGGAAGAAGAAATATAACAAAAAAAAATGTTCATTACAAAATGAGACTAATTCTGATGTCCGACGACATATAGAAACAAAACTCACGTTTCACAATTACCCAGTATTCTGCAATTAGTAATGGAATTGTACAAAATACAACTCAAATGAACTGGGAAGACTACTGTCCATAAATGACAACGATTTGTAGTAGACGCGTCTACACTGAAAACACAGCTCTACTACGTTTGCAAAACTATGTAGATCACATCAAAATTTCTAAAGCACAGTAATGCAAGACCAGAATAAACAGCAAACAACATTACTAATTAGGACTGCCGACGTACTTTCGTCGCTGCTAAAAGGACATTACAGCTAAAAACTAAAACAGTGTTTCAGTCATCTCATGGCCTTAGCAAAGATGTCAAATGTGACACGCGGCATCCCCGCAAAACTAATGTGTTAACTTCTGACGAAAAGATATAGACATCACAGTCCCCCAATTGACATAATTAGCACATAAAGCTTAAAATCACAATCTGTGTATAGGTTCATAGATTTATACTAGGCTATCTGCCCGAGGGCATTTACAAGCCTAGCCCATAGTTTTGTGGCTTACGCCACCCCTTTAGTTTGGAGAAACTATGCCCATTATTTTGCAGTGCCTCTGTTGAGCAGAGACACTGAGGTAATCCCTGGGGTATATCTGCGATCTCCCATCCATTGGTCAAGATTCCTCTTGAACAAAGCCAGCGAGGTGCTCTGCCTCACATATACTGGGATTTTGTTCCACAGCATAGGGAGTCTTTGGGTGATGAATCTATCCCTCCAGCACGTCCTATTAATAGCTGTGTCTAGGTTTAGGTCTCTTGCCCTTGTGGCTCTAAGAGATTTCGATTTTTTGAGGTGAAGCATGTTCATCAAATCTGGGTTTGACATGGCCTTGTATGTCAGGCACAGGTCACCTCTGAGCAGGCGGTAAGCGACTGAATAGAGCTGGAGTTCTTTCAGCCGGGCAGCATAAGACATATCTTTGAGACCTTTTATCCTTTTGGTGAGGAACTTTTGGGGCCTCTCCAGCTGCTGCAAGTGTCGGGTCAGATACATTCCGAATGGGGCATTGTACTCAATCATTGGTCTGATGAGTGATGAGTACAGGGAGACTATGACCTCCCTTGATCTAGATGTGAATCCCTTCATGATCAGGTGGGCAATGTAGAAGGTCTTCCTAACTATTTTAGCAACATGAGTGTCGAATGAAAGGTTACTGTCAACTTGGGTCCCCAGGTCCCTGATAACTTCTTCTGTGCTCAGTCGATTGCCTCTTATATGGTAGCTTGGGGTAACCTTGATTTTCCCGAAGGGTATGACTATGCATTTTTTGGCATTTAACTTTAGGCCATGGCTCTGGCACCAGTTATCCGTTTCTGTGAGGCCCTTCTGAAGGATATCTGTGTCAGATGTGTTTTCGACTATGGCGCCCAGTTTGCAGTCATCTGCAAACTTGGTCAGCCATAACCCTCCTGTGTTTCCTTGTACTTCGGAGAAGTAGATGCCGAACAAGAGTGGGCCCAGGACTGAGCCCTGTGGGACACCACTTGTGACAGGCATTGAGTCTGACATGGCGCCAGCAACTCTGACCCTGTGGGTTCTGTCACTCAGCCAGTTTGCAACCCATCTTGTGACGTATGGGTTTACCTTTAGGCTGATGAGTTTTTCAATGATACCCGAGTGGGGTATTGTATCAAGGCCTTTGCTAGGTCCAGGTAGGCTGTATGGACTGCCTTACCCTCATCAATGGCCTTGGTGACCGTTTCAAAGAAGTCAACCAAGTTTAGAAGGCATGATCTGCCTTTGACAAAGCCAAACTGGGTTTGATCCAGAGTCTGCAAATTCCCTATGTCTTTATTTATGAGATCCATTATGATCCTTTCCATGGCTTTGCAGATAAGGCTTGTCAAGCTAATGGGACGGTAATTTCCAGGGTCGGTGGAGGCACCGCCTTTGTGAAGTGGGACCACAGTCGCTGTGCGCCACTCCCTGGGTACGTATCCAGAGGTGAGACTGAGATTAAACAGCTGTCCTAACTGTGGGTTTAATTCCTCGTTGAGTTCGTGGAGTACACATCCGGGGACACCATCAGGTCCCATGGATGCAGTGTTTTTTGCCTTGGAGAGAGCAGTTTTCACCTGGGCATTTGAGATGTTTGGGGGGCTACTATCATTTGGTATAGATATATCTCCTTTTGGGGGAGGGTGGGGTGAAGTTTGCACTGAACCTGTCAGCCAGTATGTTGGCAATGTCTGTAGGATCAGTAATCTTCACATCGTTTTGAACTAATTCTGAGCATATCTGGGAGCTTCCTCCCAGGTTTCTAACATAGCTAAAGAAGGCCTTATGATTGTCTTTTGAGTCCTTAGCTATTTTTTTCTCAAAATTTGCTTTGGATGATTTTATGAGAGCTCTTAGCTTACTTATAATGATCAAAGGTGTCTTACCTCTTAAGGATTTAGCTCTATCTTGTAGTAGCTTCCTCCTTTTGTTGTAGAGTTTGTTTATGGCTGGGGTCCACTAGACTGGACGCCTGCCTTTGGTACAGAGAGTCTTTGTTTCGTTTGGGATTGCCTGATCCATGCAGTCCTGCAGGTGCTGGTAGAAGGCATTTGTAAGTGATTCAGCGGCTTGCGTAGTGTTTACCGCAGGCTCGGGGGCCTTAAAGGAGACCACACTAGTCTTTAGAAGTGTGAAGTCAGCTTTTGAGAAGTTCTTTACTGTGTTTTTTTTTTGTTTCAGGTGGGGGTGGGATGAGGACCTCCAGCAAGATTAGCTTGTGATCTGATCTCACCAGTGAGGGGTATACTTCAGGTGTTGAACATTGTGCTCCCATGTTCGTGATGATGAGATCAAGTATGTTTTCTCCTCTTGTGGGGATGGTGACTAGTTGTTCCATGGCATTTGAGTTTATGAATTCCAGGAACTTTTGGGCCAGAGTGTTTGGGCTTGAGTAGTGTTCCCAGTCTATATTTGGGTAATTTAAGTCACCTAGTATAATGGTGTTTGGAGATACATTTATCCCCTCCAGTGTTTTCAGGAAAGCCATGTGAGGTTCCTGGGTTTGCGAGGGTGGCCTGTAACATGCTACAAATTGCAGAGCAGTCTTGCCTATGGTTAATTGCACCTGGATGGTCTCCGATGCATCGTGCGTTGCCACCAATCTTGAGGTGTGGTTGTCCTTGATGAATATGGACACCCCCCCTCCTTTCTTGGTATTGTCCGAATTTTGGGGCCGGAACGCATGATATGAGGTAAAACCTGATAGTGCTGGGGTGCTCTCAGGAGCCTTGAACCAGGTTTCTGTCACAGCACAGACATCGATGTTCTCCATACTGAGAAGGGCCTCGAGTGCGTGCATTTTGAGATTGAGACTTCTGGCATTGAGCAGCATTACCCTTAGTTTTTTTCCATTATTGAATGCATTAATGCATTATATATATATATATATATATATATATATATATATATATATATATATAAAACTCTTAATAATTCTGGAATCTATTCTAAAGTAATGAAAGTTTGGCTTGATTTGCTTCCTTAGCGTGTGGAGTGTTTTTGTATCCTACCCTAGCATTTCATTTAGCTGTGCCTTCAAAATTGTTTACTCTTGCTTTCAGATCCCTTCCTTACTGGACCAATTCCAGAAGTCCAAAGATTTCAGATGCATGCTCTCTCTAATCCTCCGGTTTTAACAACTCTAGGATGGAATCTGCAAGCAGGAAGTATTCTGTAGTGTAGCCATGATTAGCACTTCACTCATACTTTTGTTATTTGCTTGAACATTCCTCTGGCAGCAGATGATGCAAATATGCAAATAAGCTAACTTTGGTTACATACAAGATCCTCAACAAGAAAAAGATTGCATAATGTCAAATTACCAAGGAGGGCTGTCCAGTTAGCACTCAGCAGTCCAAAGCAGTTACAGTGTGTATTACACCACTGAACTCAAAATACAAAATTACAGCTTTCATTTTGGATTATTCCCATAAATTACTGTGATTGTCTTACATTGTTGGCATTTGCATCCCCCACTAGACAGCAGCAGTTTGACTGCCTGTATAGTCTGACTCTACAATACATTTTCTACAAAATAATTTCTTTACAAAAATCAGTATATTGTCCCGCTTGATTAACGACTCAAATACCTTGGCATTTGCACCCCCCACTAGACAGCAGCAGTTTGACTGCCTGTACAGTCCGACTCTACAATACATTTTCTACAAAATAATTTCTTTACAAAAATAAGTATATTGTCCCGCTTGATTAACGACTCAAATACCTTGGCATTTGCACCCCCCACTAGACAGCAGCAGTTTGACTGCCTGTACAGGCCGACTCTACAATACATTTTCTACAAAATAATTTCTTTACAAAAATCAGTATATTGTCCCGCTTGATTAACGACTTAAATACCATTCCTCTTCCAAATATATTAATTGCGGTTTTGAATCTTACCTGCATGGCTTAATCATGTTACCAATCTTGCCAATGTACAGTAAACTTTCACAACCAGCTCTAGTTCTATCAATTATGCCGAGAAACAATGGAAACCATTCCAAACCATACAACCAAAACACTTAGCTTAGCTTACCTTTTACTGCTGGAGATGTAGTCACTGTGTAAATAAAATAAATCCTCCTTCTTCGCTGCGATCTCACTCCTTCCTTCAGCTGTTTACCGCAAATGTGAAAAACGACCGAACGGTGTTTTGGCACATGCGCATACCAGCGGAAAGACGCTGGCATGAAAAAAAACGTGAAAAAAGTAAGTTGGCGCATGCGCAGAACAGCGGACGTGTAAACACACGGAAAAAAAGTTAAATTTCAATTACATTTCAATTTAATGGTCGCGAGCCGCATGGAAGAGCTCTGAGGGCTGCATGTGGCCCGCGGGCCGCCGGTTGGACACTCCTGCTATAGTTATTGTGCTATATAGTTAGTTGTAACTTTGAATTAAGGAAGATGACTATCATTATTATACTATTTAGTTAGAAATAATTCACAGGTTCTTAAACAGTTCTTGGAGGGATTGTTTTTATCTGGAGAAGTTCACATTACTTTTTTGAATAAAAATGCTTATATCTTTTAATTAAATTGTGCGGACTGTTTTCTGATACCTATATTTTTGGTTTGGTTTATTTTCTATTTATGCAGATGGATTTCTGTTGTGGTAATTTCTAGTTAGTTCTAGCTGTGTATTAAGTAAAGATGACTACAGTTACCGGACTATCTAGCTAGTTGTAACTTTGCATTAATTGAAAATGATTATTGTTATTGTACTATTTAGCTAGTTGTAACTTTGTGTTAAGTGAAGTTGATGATTGTTATTGTACTTCTAAGCTAGAAATAACTCACAGGCAAAGTTCTAAAACAGAGGTTCAATGATGATTAAAACAGGCAGTGGGTGGAATTACCAAAAGCTTTAAATTATACTATATCTGAGCTTTCAGATGAAATATAGAGCAATGCAATGTTTTTGGAGTAATTAAAGCAGAGTGTATGTGTAATATATATAATATATGTATTGTGTGCCAGTTTTCTCTGGTTTTCTCTCTTGTTACAGAAACCTGCTAGATAATTGGCTATGTATGTGTGTGTGCATTTACAGGATACTGGACTTTGATAAAAAAGCAGTTTGCTGAAAAAAGAAAACACCTGTACAGCTGATCAAGTGTTACTAACTTTTTTCTTTCAAGATCGCAGTACAGTGGGAATTGGTGAAGTTGTCCTTTCCTCACTGTAGTGCAATCTCAAACCTGTTATATATAATTTGCAGTGGGTGACAGGGGTACAGTGGGGTTCATAACTCTGCAAAAAAAAAATTTTGAATTTTTTGTTTTGTTTAATGAGTTGTGGTTCGAGCATTTAGGCTTGGTAATATGTGGTTCGCTGTTACTGCAGGTTGACTAATTACCAAAGATATGTTTATACATATATATGTCTATATCTATATCTACCTATATCTATAACAAGTAACCTTAAGAAACTTACTACATCTTACCACAATATTGCCCGCTTTGCCACCACATCCCAGTTTAGAGCCCACCACTGTCTACACCTAAAACAACTACACTGGCTGGAACTCCCTAACAAGCTCATTTTTCAACAACTTTTAATAGCACACAAAATTCTATACCAACCTTCCAAAACAACAGCTCTTTGTAACCTCTTGACTCCCTATATTAACCTGAAACAACTACGTTCCTCTGATAAACTACTTGTTAATATTACCAAAATTATTAATTCTGCAGGCAACTGCCTTTTTTCTAACTCAGTAGGTAAAATATGGAATAATCTTCCATCTGACATTTCCTCTTTGCCCACTCTTCCACTCTTTAAGAAACAACTTTTAATACATCTTAATAACGTCTGGCTTTGCTCTTGTACCAACCCAGACTAACCTGTTTGCACCTTACTCTATCATAAACCTTTCTTAACCACTTGGATTTCCTCATCTACCTCAACTCTTCAACTGACAAATTATCCCTTTTCTTTGTAAATATTACTTTATTCACTATAATATTTCCTACCTTCTTTTTTTGTATTGCTAGTAGTTAACCTCTAACTTAATCACTTTCTGATTTAGCATTATTTTAGTTAGTTAAGATCTATAATATATGTAATAACATTGTATTTTTTCCGTTGCATAACACATTTGCACTGTCTCTTTGTATTTCTAAAATTGATTTTACCTCTGGAGCTTTTCTCCCCGGGCCTCCACTGAAAATGGACATAAATCCAGCTGGACTAGCCCGGTCAACAAATGTAAAATAAAATAAAAAAAATAAATCTATATAATTCTGTCTATTGATATATATATATATATATATATATATATATATATATATATATATATATATATATATATATATATATATATATATATATATATATATATATATATATATATTGGTCCCCTTCAGATTCTCAACTCATTGGAAATTCAGACATCATATGATCGAGACAATATGTTTGACTTTCCCAAAAGTCAAAGCATTTGCATGGAGATTGTGGTGCAGTGTGGATCTATACCTTTTTTCTTGTTTTTTGGAAAGATGAACATGCTGTCTCTACCAAATGAGTGCTGGCTTTCCAGAAAGACAATATATATATATATATATATATATATATATATATATATATATATATATATATTTATATATATATATATATATATATATATATATATATATATACACATTTATATATAGATAAATAGATATATAAATATATGGGTCTGCATCTGATGATCAAAGTTTCAAAACTTTAAGCATCATATGGTCGAAGACCAGATGATCAAAGTTTTGAAACTTCGAACATGAAAAAAAAAAATGTTTTTATGTTTTTACAGGGTCAAGCCCCTCTGCGCCTCCACACCCTCTGCTAATTAAATATACCAGCTCCAAGATCACGCTGCAGGGAGAAAAATGTTAAATTTCCCATTCCGTGCTGGACGGCAATCTCCCTTCAGAATGTTTGAAGTTTTAAAAGTTTGATCATCTGGTCCTCAGCCATATGTTGTTCAAAGTTCTGAAACTTTGATCATTTGAACGGGACCGATATACATATATATAAATATTTTAGCTAATCTCTGAACTTCACAATTGTAGGTTTAGAGTGATTCTACTAACCACGTATGAGCTGGCTCAGGGTTTCTAACCTATCAGATTGTAAGGTGTGATGTCAATTTGTCGTGCCCAATCACAATAAAGGTTTTTTCACCCACACTTGATTGGCTCCCACTGACACACCCCCAGGTACTCTTATAAAAGGAAATCCTCTGGATCACTCTTTCCATTAAGGAACTATGCTTCGATGGTGATTGTACTTCTGGTACTTTTTACTTCAATAAAGTACGACCTTCTAGAATCTGAACTTCGGCTACGTTAATTTTTTGCCACCACGGCGAGCAGAGCTCCTTAGCCGAGCCACATTTACGTTGTTTTGCCTGTTTTTTCTGTGTGTTTCATCTTTGATTTATAGCTGCCACACTAGCTGTTCCTCTCATCAGGCAACTTGACCAGCCAGAACTACGACCTGTTTACGAATCCTTTCTAAAGGCTTTACTCAGCCTTCAACCACAAGTGCTCGGGTATGCACAGCCTTTCTCAAGGCTTCACCGGTAGCCCAGCTTCTTCACCGACATTCCACCGTACCTTTATTAAGGCAGCCTACCTGGTCATCCATTTGTTCTTGGCTTCCCTAGGGTATTTTATTCGTGGACATAAATATATACAGAGAGATTTGTGATATATATATATATATATGTGTGTGTTTGTGTGTGTGTGTGTGTGTGTGTGTGTGTGTGTGTGTGTGTGTGTGTGTGTGTGTGTGTGTGTGCGTGTGTGCGTGTGTGATAATCAAGTTATGAAGTTGATGAGTCAATAACTTTGAAACTTACCCCTCCATACCCATAAAAAAGACTCTTTTGCGAGTCCTTCAACCCAAAAATGAGTCATAATATGGGTCTTACAGGGGAACAGTTCTGTTAGTCCATGTTAGCTAATTTTACTATTGAATTCAGCTTCAAAGAACCACAACTTCACATGACTCTCTCTCTTTACAGATGTATACATATATATTACCTTGAAATCCCTACTAGTTTGAATGCCCCCAAGTCTATCCAATCCAAACCAGTGTTAGCATCTTTTATTATATAGGTAATATAAATAATAGAAAGCAAGCTGCTAACACTTATAACTTTTGTGTAAAACAACAAAACAAAGTCTATTATTGTCCAGAAATTAAAATGTAAGTCTGACTTTAACAGAAAACAGACAAATAAAAGCCTTTCAAGGGCTATTTACATTTACAATTAAGAAAATCTTGCATAAGGGAATGAAATCATCACAATATACAGTCTCGGCTGCAAGTAAAACTTGAAGTCTGCTACTAGGACTTCCACTGGCACTTCTACTTCTCAGAATAGTTCCCTCTCAGTGTGAGCTCTCTGGCCTCAAAAAACTCCTTTTTACACAGAAATATGCCGACTTCTCTGGACCATCCTCTAACAAATGCACACACTTGCTGACTCTGGGCTGTATAGCTCCCTCTTTAAATATATTCTGATTCTTACCTGGAGCCATTCACAAACTTTCCCCAGGTATTCCAGAAAAAAGGAGAAGTAATACTATTCTTTTTTTATAGAGATGTGTTACACCACAAACAACTATCATATACGTATTTGTTCAATATATGTCATAAATAAGTGAAAAATAATGTATTATTTTCAGCAATGTACACTTCACCTTCACTTCTGTACACAAAATGGTCTTTCTGTAGGTTAAAAATGCTTATATATAAGGGCATCATTGAGATGGTCGAGTGGTGTGATCATTGCACCAAAACAAAGTTGGCAATGTTCTATCAGCAGATGTTTAATTAGCTGTGCCAGTTTTTTTGGAGTAAGATTGTGAACAGTAGGCATCAGGGAGTTTGTGTTGTCCCCACTGTGGTGCAGTCTCAGAGTTGGTATACATAATTAGCAGGGGTTGTGGGGGTACAGAGGTTCTTGCACCTTACAAAAAACTCAGCCGGATTCAATAAACTTTGTGTAGATTCCGCGCAGAACCTACATGGAGTGTATTTGCTTACCCGATACTGTGCATTGCATGGCATCGCCCAAACTCACTCTGTGAATACTAATGATGCACAACCCATGTAGGGAAGGTTTTGTGGCTCGCCCTGGTGTTACTGGCCATGAAACCTATATAGTGAATGTGGATCATTCCAGGGCAAAGGGTAAGCATACATTTTCTGAAAGATATTAAGTACGGAGCACAAACGCATACGTCATTATATATTGACTGCAATCTTCAGTGATTTCACAGTAAACCACCCACTTTACAAGGAAAAGGCCAAATATATGATGCCAATATCTGCATAATCTGTGAAACTGTTCCCAGTCTGCCTTTTGTGTTTTAATTAATTTTTGTGTCTTTTTTTTTTCAATATTTTATTCATTTCTTTTAAATTGACAGTGTTTACATGATGCGCCGCTTAGTATAAACATATTTAGCTATGCTCAGTTGGTTTTTGCAAAGTGCAGCCACACACAAACTGGAGGAATGGACCACTGAGGTTGTAGATAGGACCTAGACAGCCAGGCATATGAACTGGATGCATTCAATTAATGTTATATTGCATCATGCAATGGGATTGCACTTGGGTTAACACTAAGAACCAACTATTAAGATAGCATCTCACTAATCCAGTTGTAACAGGTGTTACATTTAGGGGTAGAGTGCAGATCATACAGTGTTCTAGTACAAGTTGTGCAAGTTTTGTTTTACTGTTGTGAGAGTACAGATTATAGCAATGAAGTGCAATATACACAACTGTTTTCAATCCTTCTTGTAATAGTCACAGGTGCAGAAGAACCGTATATATGATAAAATTGACTAGCCCATTTACACTAGTGCCCGTATACCTAATCAGCTAGAAATTGCTTTGTTTGCCACTGTTGCATATTGCTTACTATCATACAAACATGGTGCCTGGCAGTGCGCTCAGAACAAAGGAAAGTATGCAACTGCCATATCTTAAGTCTAGCTTGGACGGTGTCTGACAACACTTTATAAATGATGACATTAGCAGTGTCTCTTAAAAGACATGGGTAAACCATGCTGTTGTTAACTGCTCTAGGTAATTCTAAGTAGTAGCTCAATCTCACACACACACACACATGCACAGTTGACTGCAGTGGGATTAGAGCTCCTACCTAAATACAGTGAGTACAGAACACAGCAAAGTATGCAAGCACCTCAGCTCAAGTCCAGTTTGGACTGTGTCTGACAACACTTTATAGGTGATGACATCAGCAGTGTCTCTTAAAGAGAGGGCAATGGTAAACCATGCCATTGTAAAATGATCTAGGTAATTCTTAGTAGCGCACCCCCCCACACACACTTGAGTGCAGTGGGATTTGAACTCCGATCTATCTAAGTGCAGAGACTAGAGAACACCGCAAAGTAGACAAGCACCACAGATCAAATCCTGCTTGGAGTGTGTCCGACAACACTTTACAAGTAATGACATCGGCAGTGTCTCTTAACTCATTACATCTGAGTGACATCTCCAGGTGCATCTGCAGTTAACTCCTACTGACACCTTTAGGCATCAAATATTGCTTCTTCATATTTGCATCAATAATTCTAATACCATGTTATGTACAAGGTTTTAAAAGATTTCATCTTAAAGCTTGCACGATGGCAAGCTCAACTGCATTAATATTTGACATCTGTCTAGTGCAGGTAAATAGATATTCCCCGGGATTCATAAAGCTCAGCGCAAGGCCGGCATTAGGCTTGCACCGACCGTGTGGCGTGAAGATGGCGCAGTAGCGCCAAATGCATATTAATGAAGGTGCACTGCTGTCACAGCAATGTGCATAGGAAACAAGCACGAGTGCATAGGGTGTGCCGAAATGCTGCATGGAGGTGTGGAAATGTCAGCTATCGATGTGCAACCTAAAATGCTTGCATATAACAATTTGCAAGCAATAGTAATCACATCTGTCAGTGTCCGTGGATACTGAAACGTATGCAAAGCATGCAAGACAGTTCCTGCGAACACAAAATGAAGAAGCAAACACAAATGAATGGTAGGGAATAACGGGTCCCTATCCCTCGAACAAATGACATTGAAAACCGTGTGCCCATAGTCCAATGCAGTTTAGATAGTTATAGCAAGTGGAAGTGAAACGCATCATGTTAGCGCGCCGTCAATAGGTACGTCCAGCCCAATGGTCTGGGTCACCAGCTGACCCATATTGTGAGGGAGAGTACACAGCTGGGCAGATGTGTCCATAACAAATCTACGATAAATGTAAATATCTAGCGACCGTATGACAGAATTATATCCCACAATGCATTTAATAGTCACATACAATAAGTATGTCCGTATTTAACATGCCATATGTGACAGGAAATAGAATAAGCATGTAAACGAAACAGAAGGAGCATATAAACTGCTACAATAATAAGGCAACATGTAGGCTTAAAGGAACAGTATTATCCATAGCGTTGACTGTGGGTATGTGTTGTCCAGTACAATCAGATATGTGTCTGGAATATATCCCATCCTGGACATAGGAAAAGGTGGCATCCTACCAATGATCAGAACAGTCGGCCAAAATCCGCACATCTGCGGTCCAAGCCATACTTGTCAGGATGTGTCACAGTTGAATGGGTATTACCCGGGTGTACCAACCATGTCATGAAAGTTATGTATGGGCGTGTACCTATGTGCGTGATTTATAGCATGTGGAAGGTGAAACATGCCAGGGTAGTCCACACAACCATACAGGTACCTGACATATGTAGTGTACGCAATGTGTTACCTTGACCATGTCATGGGCCATCAACCAAAGCGGTGATGGATGGAGTGTCAGGAATATGTGTGTGTGGGGGGATGGGTAATGGTATAATCCTCAAAGGCGAGACTGTGTCATATGCAGAATAGGTGAACTGGAGGTGTATGAGGGAGCAGCGGGTGAATCAGAAAGAAACACAAAGAACATGTATACACATCTGCAATACAACCAGACAGGCCATACTGTAGAACACAATCCCACAAACATATGAATATTAAAATGTGCGATACAAATGTACAGAAATGTCACTGGCACATACCCACAGATTGGTCCTGATGGAACCGGCCAAATCAAATGCAACACACCTGGATGCATAATGGAATACCCAGCATCCCCTCCACAGCACACAACCTGCCCCCATACCTGAACGTCCACCAAATCCAGCCATACTTGGCCTACTAGCTTGGCGCAGCCACATCTACACATAGTGACTACTACTCATATGTAGTAGGCAGTGTCACCATAGGCAGTTTCAGGATTGCAAACTATGTATCCCTTGCATGTAAAACCCCCAGCACATTTTCGTAACGCCAAAAGAATGGTCGGTATTGGTCTTGTTCAATTTTTGGATAATTAACCTGTGTAAACATTAGAATGGGTATCAAGACATGATGTCCAGTCCTGTAGACATCTGGACACAAGTTGGAATGTGCAGTAGTGGTGCACGAGACTGTCCAGCCCTAGATGGTCATGCAGAACCTACTACCTAGGATCAAACACCTGCCCGTGACGCAAGTGTCCTGACATGAATAATTGAGAGAATATATTGTACACATTCGCATAGTGGCACATGGAAATAGGGTGATGAAGGCACTGACGTAAACAGGATACCCCCTGATCCACTGTGTGAGGGACAGTCACTGTGTGGGTAGGTGTGCCCTGACCAACAATGATACAATGCCAAATGTCCTGTGATTGTAGGAAATAACTATGTACCATACTGCATGTAACAGTTGCCTAAAGCCATCACGTCAGGATAGAAAATACATAATTCGTACAAGAAACAGACTAACAACTAAAGTGCTAAAGGTATAGGCTCACAGCTAGGAAACTAATGAATGTTCTAAACCTGCACTGACTGTGGGTATGTGTTGGCCTAAACAATCTGGTGTCCCTAGAATATATCCCAACCTGTACATATCACAATGTGTCAACCCTACCAATGGTCAGAGCATTCGCACAATAACTGGCCAGCCTCTTAATCACTCACAAAGCCAGTGACCTTTGGAGGAAAAGTGTTGAATGAGAATGACTACTTACAACAATGAAGAGTAATAGACGCATTTAAATGCAGACAATTAGTAGTAATACGAATCTGTCAACACATTTCAAGTTAATAGTACTAATATGGTAGAAGTGTCCGTGATTGTCCCTGTCACTGTAGAAACTAGTCCCCGAGTATCACAGAGGTCCGTACACATATGTACACCAACCAACTGTCACATTTGTTGACAGGACTATTGCATACCTGTAGTGAATTTATAACTGATGTCCAGAATAATATTCATTGTATCTATAAATGAATGAAATAGTCAAATGCGAAGGGAAACACGTGGAACCACCCCCACCCTGTATTATGTAGTGGAACCACTCCCCGCCCAATATTATTTAGCATCGACCTAATAATGTGGTCAGAGGTGCTCAAACACCTGCGTCTGTAAACACAGGTAGAATGTTAAAATCTGTACTAACTCTGTCCATGTGCAACGTCTGATATTTGAACAGTGCCAGGGCAGTTCTAGTCACCAGTTGGTCAAGCCTAAACCCGGACCAGCACATGAGCACCCTGACAATCAAACACGTGTATGTGCGAGGACTATAACCGTAGGAGTTCTGAATATCCTTGGAATGAGTAGACATGCAGCATGGGTCCAGAGCAGTAGGAAACAGGGAATGTTGGAAGTGTAGTACTGCGGTTTTCCCAGCAGGAAAATGGATGCCTGCTGTGTAAGGGAAGCGGTGAGGCATATGTCAGAGTAGCTATGAACCATGGGTATACATATAAATGAGGCAGAACAACAATAGTGTAGCGGTTAGAGCATCCGCCTAACGTAAAGGCATTCCCGGTTCAAGTACGACTATAGCACATATTAATTGTGTAATGAATGCCTCTGTGCTGTAAAGCCAACATTTATACATGTAAAGGTGACCACGTGTCTCGCATGGGGCCGTTAACCGGATTCCATCAATCAAAGTGGTACTTTCATAAGGAATAAGGCACATGTAATCCCAAAGAAGTGGCAGTAAACATATGTAACTCAGAATAAGTAGATGCAAGTGCGCCTGCGCGGGTGTATGCAGCTTGCAGCATAGCAAATGTATGTTGTCTTGTACAGCTGTAACTTTTATATATATAGATATATATATAGATAGATAGATAGATAGATGTGTGTATAGATAAATATCCACAGACATAACAGAAATATGCAATTATATATATATATATATATATATATATATATATATATATATATATATATATCTAATGAACGCCGAAAGACGAAAGCAAACATAAGAGTTGTGAAGGGAATCTAGAGCAAGTAAGGTATTATAAAGTGCTCACAGAGTATGTCAGATAAAGCTGCACAAGTGTGAGTAGGCAGTGTTATACCAGTGACCATAACATCGTTGAAGTGCTACGTCAACATTATACACAGATGGAATGTAGTACATGTTGCGACCACCTACACTTGTAACCCGCAAATCGTTCATAATCCATAACACCAGGAAAGGCACGTATGTGCAAATATGAATGGATGGTGACCCTGTGAATACACAAGGCGGTACAAAATGTGTGTAGGGCCCCAACACTCTGGAGAGGGCAATGTGTAAAGGTGTGTCATGGCTGCGATATCAGGTGTATATTGGCTGTTATGCATGGAAACTCAACATGGGTGTGCTGGAGAAACTATGGATATGCGATTATGGACACAGGAGTACTAGGGTATGTTGCAATGGAGCGGCCCATGGAGGTCAGCTAGTACGAAGGTGAGATTCCCAGATAGAGCATCGTCTGCGTGAAGACATGCATGAATGGGCATATTGTTGTCGGACATTGTGCATCAGGGCAGGAAGCCCGGCACATAAAACATATATGCCACCCATGAGCGGAATGGAGTTCTGCTGTGACAATCCCAAACCGGGAAAAGCAGAAAGACACAACTACATGCAGACATCAATATGTTGACGTACAATCTCAGTAACACAAACACTCATTCTATTAACATTAATAATATGAATGTGCACAGAAACAAACACAGTAGCAGGAATAACAGGCTGTGCATACGAGTAATAGGTCGAATGACACTGTATCACATCACACTTATCAGCGGCACCCCAGACATGAAAAACATGCGACATCTGTCCGCTGTATAACGTGCAGTATACTGATCACAAGTTCACCGGAGTGAAGTGTCGGTATCATAATGACTAAGGCAATAGTATGCTGTTGAAGAAGAGATAAAACCCAATACGCATGTGTAAGTGTCTATGTCCAGGAAATGTATAGATTAACAGACACACAGATGTATATATAGATAAAAACGTATATATATATATATATATATATATATATATATATATATATATATATAGAGAGAGAGAGAGAGATTTATATACACATATACATTTATACAGAAATATATATATATATATATATATATATATATATATATATATATATATATATATATATATATATATATATATATATATATATATATATATATATATATATATATACACACACACACACACACACACACACACACACACACACACACACACACACACACACACAAAGATATACTACAGATATATATAGATAGATATATATATATACACAAACAACAGGTATTGATATATACACATACACACAAAACAAATATATATGTCATTGTAGATATACACATGTACATAACTAGGTTACTTTACAGCAATTAGGGGTAACATATATACAGCCCGGGCATATGTGACTGGGAGGTCCAATAAATAAACATTGTACCCCCCACACCGCCCAGCTAGGCCGGTCAGACATACAGACAGGCAATAAAGATTAATACACTGCTGCTGTCCAAAACACCGGCCGGAAAGTAGCAATGAGAGAGATCTGCAAGGTCTACACTTTAAACATGTATAACGGTGTCCCTTGCGGGACCCCAAAAATTCAGTGTATGTGTCAACCTGTTGTCATCGATGCGAGCAGGATGTAGGTGTACATGGAACAGTAGGTTGTGCAAGTGTGAAAATACATGGGTTGACAAAATGTACGACATGTGTCCCGAGAAGGGGAGAGTGGGCAATGTGTAGGGGTGTGCTCATACTCCAGCTGCGCTCACAGTAAGTATATGTCATGAGTGCTGTAGAGGGGTGCCAGGTAGGTGGACCATGGGTATGGAATAATGGGCTTAAGTGTGCAGATGCTGGTTGGCAGAGATGTAGTAGGCCCGCCCAGTGGAAGTCATTAATATTCCTATGTGGGCATAGCAGATGCCTATACGTCCCAAACCTGAAGACCACATCTACCGTATAGTCTGTAAACCATCGGGGGAATCCATAGAGACCAAATCAGTGCTGTGTACCCGATTAGTATGGACGTCCATAGTTATGAATCAGAATGCAACAAAGTCCAACTAAACACTTCCAGAACTAGTGATATTAGGTGGACAGGTGGCGGAATACAGGTAATGACAGATGACAACATGTATGAGTCATAAATGGCATGTACCTTGACAAATGTGAATGAATACATATGCACTGTGACTGTCAATGTGTCTGGTTAATAGAACCAATCATCGAAATGTGTCCCACAGGGTGTTATGCAGTGTTCCTGATACAGTGTTCATTCTCCCCCATTGGTATGTGAGGTCTGCTAGTAACGGAAAGTGCATAATTTGATGACCACCTTAGGTAGATGATAGCATAATAGATGAGGTTCCACACCCGTACACCTTTGAGTGACACACCCATCTGGGCAGTTGTGTCCTGCAAAATGAATGTTATGGCACATGGCCTGTGAGTTTGGGAAAGGAGGCCATATATTGTGTGTAGTGGTGTCAGAAATTAATTTGTTGTATCAGAAACAGCTACATGTAATAGGAAACAGTATTAGCAATTATAATGCTACAAGGATAACCTTAATGTATGCAAACCATGGACGTAGTCAGTTTATTACTGGCTGTGGGTATGTGTTGCCTTGACACATGTGATAGCTCTACATATAGGGTCTATAGGGCCACCACCATTCTGAATGGCTAAAGTGGGACCTGCTCTGTAGAAATGTCAGACGTACCAGGGCAGAACATACCTACAGCCATGCATAGTACAGCAATATACATATCAGCACAAATCAAAGCGTAGTCTAGCAGCTATAAAGTTGCTTATGCTACTACATATAACATATCGACGTGTCAGATATACAAGACCTGTAACAAGCAACCACAACAGACATGTAGAATATGAGAATGTCTGCTAATCAGGACAGTTGTAATGGCTAAAGTATCATCACATGACATATGCCTAATGAGGGACTGTCCCATGCAAAGTGGGAAAGGTGTTATTCCTACAGTCTCCCGTCATGCAATCTGAAAGGTGGAAAACGTACAGTAGCTATGCGGTAGCATGACTCGCTGGACAGCTGCATTAACAAGATCATATTCACATGTCAGCATTGCAGAGTATCAGTTCCCATGTATCAGGCAGATGGGAACAGATCGTATGAGGAAAACGCATATAATATGATTATGTCACTGGACAGGCCACCGAGACCGTATAGTCGAATGCCTGCCGTCGCCAAATGGTTAGACATGCCCGATACTGTAGTCATGTAGTCCGATGTAATACGCATCACAAGGGATCACACACACCCAGCGTGAGTGACAAATGTAAGCAGAATTGTTGGTGAGCGAGTGGTTGTAAGCGTGTTTGTCTACCAGTATGCCAGTAGTGCACTGTCAAAGAAATGTGGAGTCTAAACGAGTAAAAGATGCTGTAACCAGAGATCAGCAGTGCTTAACACTGTGCAAATCCACGCACAACTGCTCCCACCTGCTGGAATGTTCCTTACCCAGTCCATATCCAAAGGTGTCGGTCTGTCCGCAAACAAAGAACCGCCCTATTCAAGTGTTGGTAGCAGTACCCTGCACACATAGCTCATGTGAATTAACAATAGACCATGGCATATGTACAGGCAATAGACCACACACACACACACCATGCAGCGCAGTCATCCAACAGTATAGCAATGTACTGGCAGATATGTCCGGAGAACTGGTGTATGCATGCCTGGCTGTCCTGTGTTTCAGTGTGTGAGCATGCCCAGTATGACTGTTACGCATGTTGTCGACCGACATTACTGTCATACCATCATGTGTGTGAGCATGCCAAGTATGGACAACTGTATCGCATGTGTCACATGTCCAGATATTCAGTACTGTGTTGCCGACCCATCCGTTCTACACAGACAGGTGTCAAGCTGTGTCTGCAGGGTAGCTAATGGTCATGTGGCATTGACAGTCGCTACATGTCTGCATAGCGTGGGGGGACATCCAACCGCATCCACAGTCCTACACAGCACCGTGGGTGGTGCACATGACTCTCACATGTGTAGGTTGGATGGGGGCACAGCTGACAGTTGTACACATCTGCCGCTACTGTACTGGTATGCCAGGTACTCCATGTCAGTGTGTGGACCTACCTAAATTGCCGGTTGGATGGATACCAGTGTACGTCAGATCCCAGCGTTAAATACCAGCACAGTGGTGTTGGACATCCTAGCTTTCATAACCTACATCAAACTGCCTGGCCTGCTGTAGTCTGTGTGTGTCTTTGGGGGTTGGGGTCATTCATTGGGCATATCCATAGGCCATTGTATATTATTTGTCTGTATTGGTCCACACCTGTCCAGCTGCATGGAACGTGTGTGGGCTGTATGGACACACATGATGTTCAGCCCATAACCTGCAGTGGGTTAGGACACCCTGTGTACTACTGGCTACCATTGTGACCCCCGTATGTGCTACAGATATCATGGTGCCACTATGGACGTGTACTGTCTTCTGCCCTAGCAGTCGGCCACCAAAGTCTCTTGTATGCTCACATACATACCATAGCAATGGATAAATACACATTCTAATACAACTGTCAATTTTTAGGTCGATAGACGTACCCTGGGGGTGTTCTGGACCTGAGGACGGTGCTGGAGGGCTGCCTATGTCAGATGCACACAGTGCACCTCCTATACATGGCCGAGCACAAGTAGTGTCATGTTTGGCATCCATTGTACTGTGTGCGGGTCAGAGAGGGGACATCCGTGGGTTCCTACTGTGTCAGTGCATATGCCTTGTGTTGTCTCTTTGCCAAGGGCAGGTCATACTGTGCACGGCCTTTCGCCAACTGAGCCCTGCTCAGGTAGTTCCTTCACCAAGTCACACTGTGCCTGTACAGGCCTTGGCAGTGGTGTTGGGCCATGTGGCCCTGCCCCATGCTGTCCCTGCTGCAACTGTTACTGCAGGATCAGAATGTGTAGCATAGCAAATACCATAACAAATTGTGTGCATGTAGCTAGTGAATACTGCAGGGCTCCACCACCGGATACCAGAACCATGAACTGAGCATCCCAAACACATGCTCAATTACATGTCTTGCCTGTGCATCCACCTCATTATGGTGTGAGTGTTCAGGTGTGTGTGCATTGCTGCTGGGTGTCATCAGCCACGACACCAGTGGTTACCCAGCATCCCCCACTAGGACACTGTAGGGGATGCCCATATTGGCAAAGGTGTGGTACAGCTGTGTCAGAAGCCATATATCAGAATCATCATAGCTTCCAGGGCAGACAGCACACACATTCAATCTAATGCCCTGGCCATCGCATATGGCCTAGCTGTTGGAGGGTATGCCCCTGCAGTGACTGTAGGCCCTACCCCGCTCACCGGGTGGTGCTTTGATGTGTATGTGTGTGCAGGCTATAGCACCCAGTACCCCAGGGTAGTCATCCATGTGGTTGAAGAGATGCATATTGCTGGTCTACTAATCACGTGTGTTGAGGACATGTACGTGCTCACTAGCATGTGTTGACATGGTGTCCATGAACTGGTGCAATACTCTGGATGCAGATGCCTGTGAGATCCCCATGATATCCCCAGTTGTGCTGTGTGAGGTACCTGTGGCTAGTATACCCAGGCCAACACATACCATGGTATCCACTGTGATGGGTTTCTCTCAGCCTGTTTGATGTGTCAGGTGTGGCAGGCACAGGTCAATAAGCCACTGTAGGAGGTCTCTGTCCACCCCATAGTGCTCCACCATCCCCAGCTCATGTAGCCCCTGGTAAGTCACCCTGGGTCTATAACGTCATATGTCACCCCAGTAAGGGATATTTGGCAGCATACACATCCTCACTGCCCTCAGCCTCCTGCACATGTTGGTCTATGTTGCCTGCTGTAGCCCTTCCCATTTTGTTGGACTGTGTCATGAAATGCCCCCGCAGGTATACACCGGTAGTGTAGAGTGCGGAATAAACCTGTGTGTATGCTGCTTGCTCACATTACCATACTGTTCAGTTGCGGGCTGGCAATGTCATCTGCTGATTGTGTGGATCATCACCTGTTTGTGCAGCCTGTCCACCCTGACTACCCCAACACTGCTGTTGTCCCTCCCAATGTCACCAGGCAGGTATAGACACCCCTTTGCTAAAGGGGGTCCCCAAGGCAAA
>NC_056725.1:889888410-889898410 GCF_019279795.1 Protopterus annectens
CACTGCACCGCCGGTGCAGACCTTACGCCGGCCTTGCGCCGAGCTTCTTGAATCCCGACGAGTATCTTTATATTCTCTGTCAGTCATACTAAAGGGACCCAAAAGCTGTTTATTTACATCATAATTTGTAATTATTATTATAGAGTTTATTCCAACTTTTCTCAATTAAATTTTTGCTGTAACCTCTCTTGACAAACAAATCAACAGTTCTACCTAGTTCCTGTTTGAAATCATGTACATTATTGCACAACCTGCATATTCTATGCATCTCACCATAAGGTAGTGCTTCCATGGTGTGCAAGGGATTGCAGCTTTGTCCATGAACAAACTGTGTACCTTGATCAAACTTTCTATGTACTGACGTAAATAAATCAGAGCCATCCCTAATGCCAATTACTGCATCTAAATAGGGTAACTGTATCCCGACATTGAGACCATCAAATTGAAAGCAATGTCTATTATTATGTAAGGAAGTAACAAAATCTGTAACTAATTCCTGTCCCCCTTCAGCTATAACAATTAGGTTGTCAGTATATCTATAGTACCTAATTACATGTTTATCCATCTCATTTAGCTTGTCTATCTTATTGTCTCAATTCATGTGTAGCCATCACTTTCTTGAATATCCTAATACTTTGCATTAAGTTGGCACAGTGAATATCTTGCCATCTGTCTTGTTTAGAGAGGTTTTGTGTCATGATCATCCACTGTTCAAAGCAATCTGTTTCTCTGGAACAGCAGTGGATGGCTAAAAAAGCATTGTGGGGATACTTTTAGCAAACACCTTCTTTGTCTTCTTCTCCTTCTCCTCTCTCTCTTCTTCTTCCTCTTCTCCTCCCATTGCCCCTTCTTTCTCTTCATCTCCTCTTTATTCCTTTTCGCTCTTTTCTCCATCTTGTTTTTCTCTCCTCCTTGTTCTTTTTATTTTTCTTATTCATCTTTTTCTTATACTTCTTTCTCTTTTTCTTCTTTTTATTCTTTCTTTCTCTTCATTTTCTTCCGGTTCTTTTTATTCTTTGGAAATTACAGTTAAATTCCTTCTGATTCACCACACAAGTAGGGTAACTCATTAACAACGCAGACATTTTGTCAGGATAAACACTGCCTTATCTGAATCTGGTTATATTAAATATCAGGAATGTGGGAGTGCAGTTCTACCCATGCATGCGCACATGCATACACGTACACAAACACTCACACACACACACACACACACACACACACACACACACACACACACACACACACACACACACACACACACACACACACACACACACACACACACACACTCACACACACACACACACACACACACACACACACACACACACAGACACACACACACACACACAAAATCCAATAAATCCAATTCACTATAGTTCTAAGGGGAAATAACTGTTTATTTATGAGAATGACATTTTCCATCTACTAAAATTGGAACTGACAAGTTTGGTTGACTGCTGTTTTAGTACCCCTGTTTGACTTAACCTGGATAACGTACTAACTTTAACTTAAAGATCAGTAAAGGGACATTAAACTCCTGGGTCACTGCTTTCCTTTGGAAATTAATGCTAGTGTGGTTTCTGTGAAGGTGCTGAGAGTGATTCTTTTCTGTCTGGGAGATGTCTCCCTTCTTCGAGTTTATGTGTCTATGGAGATGATATATACAAGTCTGAGGAATGTAAAAGTTATAAAAGTTTATTTATTTTTTGTTTTTCCATCAGGATAAGATTAGGACCAGTTGTTTTCAGCCAGTTGTAATTCCATCCAGTTGTAACTCAATATATATCATTGTGGAAGTCTGACTGCCATTTAAGGAACTCTACTAGACCTGAAAAAAGCCAGTTCATTTTGATATAAAATTAACAATGTTACCAGATAGAAGAATGCATTTTCTTCCATGATGTTATAATAGTCACTTTTTCATAGATATATGTGCCCTAAGAAGTATTTATCTAAGTCAAGCAATAGTTATCCTTTAAAGATACCAGCTTAGTTCAGCCATCCTATTTTTAACCAAACATATAATTTTGAAGAACATACTTGAAAAGGCAAGTAGGACATGAGGAATGTATAAAGAATGAAGTATTAGCATTGGTTTCATACATAACAGTGATGCAATACAAATGCAGTGTTATCTTGTTAACATATTTAATCAAAGCTTTGGTTATTTAGTCTTAACAGGCAAATCCACAAAACCTACCAGCCATGAATGGCTAGTTATATCCAATAATATAAATTAAGATTGTCTAGTGGCAAGTTAAAACTTGAAGACAATTGCATACTGCTGTCAAACTGCATTGTACTGTATTGAGCAGAACAGTGTGTTAATGATTTGCAGGAAACAAATTAATACAAGAAGATTCTCTAGTAAATATTTTCCCAGATAAAATTGTTCTAAATGCTGTCCGAAACCAGGGATAAAAAAATCCATATATTATTGGATTACATGCAGAATTAGAATATGCTAGCCAACTAAACATTTCATAAATAAATGAAGATACTGAAACACTGAGCAAAGAATCAAGTAGTAATGCAAAAGAATAAGGTAACCAGCAAAACAAAAATACACCTGTTATCAGTCCTAAGGTTTTTGCTGCTTTTGTTTCTACATTGGGTAACCCACTGCTGTGTTTTTCTGTGTTAGTGATAATATTGGCTGCTGTGTTGTTGATGGCTGCAGATTGACTTCTGGCTACAGCAAATATCTTACTGTATATACCAGTCATTAATGTGAATGGTATAAAAAAGAGCATCAATGATGTAATTAAAGACCATATTTTATCAAAAATTACAACACACAAATTTTTACAGTAAAAAGACAAAGTTGCCTCATCTGGATTCTTGCTTGAGAAAATCAAACTAAAGCCAAAGCATGTAGGTACTACCCAGCACACAGCCAAAAACACTGCTGTTACAGGAAATGTGATCTTTGATGAATAATGTAGGGGATCACATATGGCAAAGTAACGATCGATGGCAATAAAACACAGATGTAAAACAGAAACGGTTGTAAAAGCTGAATCTAATACTGAGTGGATTTTACAAAATATGCTGCCAAAATACCAACATGCTTCAATGGATCGTATCATGCTAAAAGGTAGGATAAGTGACCCTACAAAAAAGTCAGTAACAGCCAACGAAAGGGTTAAAAAGTTGGTAGGAGAATGAAGCTGTGTGAAGTGGGATACAGAGATAATCACTACAAGATTTCCACAAAGCGCTGTCATTATAATTCCAGTCAGCAATGTATATATGAGAACAGAAACTGATGTCAGAAGGTTGTTTTTTATACACGATCCTTCTATAGATGGAAAACAGAACTGTACTTCATCCAGACCCTCAGAAGCTGATTTATTCATTTGTATTCAGTGCATATTTGATTGTTTCCTTACTGCAATTTATTGATATGCAATACCTAGAAAGAGTTAAATAGCATTTTAATGAATATGTAATAATCATTTTAAACAAAATTTATGTTAATAGAATATTTAATAACTACAGTACATTCAGCAGTCTTGGGATCCATATTCTGTACAGTCATTATACTTTTAATTTAATGTGTTCTTTTGAATCTGTTTCATAATCTGTAAAAATTTTAATTTTAAATATTTGAAATACAGTACATATTTTCCAGAAAATGCTTACTGTGAATGCTGGACAGCAGAAGAGAAATAATATAAGTGGATGGACTTCTATATTTAAAAAGCTGTTGTCGTTCTTGATGCATATGTTTCTCATTTTATAAAAATGGTTTAATAGAAGTGACATAGGGTAAGACTCATGAATCACTTATGCTTACCAAAAAGCCTTTATTCCAGGTTTCTGATGTGTACAATAGATGTTGGGTCAAGGTGAATCATGATCCAGACATACCTTCTACTGCCAGTGAATAGCATTATGAATAACACATTTACAGATGTGCAGCAGGGGGTGGTAAGCAGTTCCAAAAGGATCTATATTAGATCACCGACCACTTAAAGAAGCGAACGGTGATTAATCGACCCTATGTAAGCGAAAGCTTACAATCTTGAACTGTCAGCACAGTGATTTTTTTTCCCCAGGGAAAAAAATCGCTGTTCCAAAACACATACACACAACACAAGCACACCAAATAAACAGCAATCCACACACATACACCTAAAATCTTACAACTAACCCTACACTAAACTATACACACACCACTAACTATCCACTTACCTTAACCCAAACCCTAGCCCTAAGGTCCATCACTATCGCACACTCACCTCACCCGCTCCCTAACCCTAACTCACCTAACCCGCCCTAACCCTCATGTCCACACAATTGCACACATACTTAACCTGCACCCTAACCCTAACTCACCTAACCTGCCCTAACCCTCACATCCACACAATCGCACACTTACCTGAACCTGACCCGTAACTTTCCACCACAGCACTGAAAATACCAAAGCAACAGAAACGGACAAGCAAAATCTTTCCCTAGGAAAGAATTCGGGTTTCTGTTTCTTCAATATTTTAAGCTTTCACTCCATAGGGTTCGATATTAGAACATTCGAAGGTTTTAAACCTCCATGTTCTAATATAGACCCTTCCAAAACACCTCTGTTGCTACAGATGGGTTGTTCGAAGGATGGAAGGAAAACCTAACACATATTGATTTGGCCATGCTGCTCCCTTTGGAGGACTCCCTCCAGGATGCAGGTACACAGTGCATCACTGCCATTTAATGGCCCACATATTTTACAGTGAGGTAGCCACTCCCTTCCTTCTCCCTGGCCCAGAACTAACTGGTACTGTGACCACCGCCATGTAAACAGTATTTAACTAATGATCAGTACACCCTCCCCACTTGCTGATCTACAGTAAAAACATCCTGCATGTAACTACTCATCACCATTAAATACTCTGCTCTCTCCACACTTCATCTGCTAGTAAATGACAGCCTCTAATCTATGCTTGCAAACAACATCTTTAGCTGGCCTCACCATCCTCTCCTCTTAATATAAGATGCCTTCAGCTGCTCACCCCCATAATCAGTCTGTAAAATATCAGTGTTACTTGGCTTGTTTCTTCCTCTCCCTGCTAGTAATTAGTATCTTATGCCATCTGTAATTATGCCTTCCTCCCCGTCCGTCTTCCTGTTCAAACTTAGCATCACAGCTCCTTTCTACATATACACAGCCAGAGATTGGAGACATTGGTCTTCATCTCAAGCAACACCTGTCTACCATGTCTAGCACACTGTCAACAAATACAACTCCCAAGTCTCCACCCAAGCTTACCATCTGTGATCAAAACATTCAATACTAATCAGAAGACCACTGTCAATAAATGGAGTGGCACCCTGCCATGGAACACCAGGTCAGAGAAGGACCACAAAGACTTCCATGATGTTGACTGAAGTTCCATTTCCACTAACAAGGGTCCAATTTCTGTATAATACTCCCAAACCTGCATAATATTGACATATTGTAACATATAGTAATAGCCTCACTCCCACCCAGCATTGGGTGGGTCAGACAACCATAATGCACAGTTTTCATGTCAATGATTTTTTTTTCCTAATTTCACAGCATAGTCCACAGATCATTGTTCAAGAGACAATGTGAACTCCTGCAGCTATGTCACCCCAACATACCTCTCAACTCTCTGGATTTTCACAGAATGTCCAGATTTTGGCCTCATATTTTTGGTCTGTTCCTCATAAAATCTGTGTTTTTTAACAAATCACTGAATATCGAAGTCTCAAAATAATAACACATCGTTTCTGACTTCAGATCCTTCAGAAAACACATGCTAACACAGACGTGGTTATTCTAGCAACTTTAAAAGCTTATAAGAGCAATATTTAAAATCTGTACTTATTTTTGCGCCTTTGTCACCCATTATTTTAGGCTTTGTCTATATATCTTTTGCTAAGAGATTAAAAGGTAGTGATCCCAGCTTTAACCACACTTCCTGAAATGCATTCTACTATGCTCCATCAGGTAGCAGTACTTCCATTTTAAAGGGGACATTAACAACTCAGAGCCAGGGAACTCATATAGGAAACAAATTTCTAACTTGGACTTTACCAATCACAAAACACACAAGGACAGTAATGAAAAAACATTAATGAGGGAGTGATTTCAATTAGCTAGTAATAAGTCATCAATATCTCAAAAGTTGGTTTTGCCCAAAGCTTTATAGATTTAATAAATGATAATTCCCTGCAACAAATAGTAAAACCGTCCATTAGAGGCTGGAACATTCTAGATGTCCTCCTTAACACTATAGTCCACACATGTTCTACTGCTGTAGCATCTCTATCCTGGGTTAAATCCAATAACAAATTAGTGATTTCATCTTTTAAAATCTCAAATGCCTTCACAGTGAACAATTCTGACCTCATTGAATTCAAACAGACAAACATACTTAAACTTTATAAGAAGTTCTCAAAATGTACTTGCAATACAACCAGTACCATGTGCATCCTCAGCTACTACTTATTCAACAGAGTTCAACTTCTACATAAAATATGGTTCAGATCTGGCAACCTTCAGTAGAACCAAATATAATGGGAAATTTAAAAAAAATTGGAAAACACTGTTGGCCAGCAGATACATGAAACAGTACAAAAAAGATACTATTACTCAAAAATTACTGATTATACATGATTTTAATAATCAGACCGGTTTCGGCAAAAAAATGCCTTCTTCAGTGATACATAGCTAGGTATCACTGAAGAAGGCATTTTTTTGCCGAAACCAGTCTGATTATTAAAGTCATGTATAATCAGTAATTTTTGAGTAATAGTATCTTTTTTGTACTGTTTCACGTATCTGCTGGCCAACAGTGTTTTCCATGGTTTGTTCCGGCCGTGCAGTACCTATGCGCATAGCATAGTGTTTGGTTGCAAATTTAAAAACAAACCATGTTGGAGGTCCACCAATAAAAATAATCTCTATACTTAAAGTATAGTAACTTCTAAAATCAAATAAGAAATCAAAATCTACTCACGTTAAAAACAATATAAAAAAAGCCAAAGTGTTAAAAATGACTATCAAGAAGCTCAAAGCAAAACATGAAATGAAGCTAGCATACTAAGGATAATTCTAAATATTTTTTTTTCAGTTATATCAGAAATTTAAAGAATAGCATCAAACAGTGTATAGAAGTAATCCAAAATGGCTTCCCCCACTCTGACCTAAAAGGCATCACTAATATATTTGAAGACAAATTTAGAAACCACCAACAAGAGGTTAACTTACACAAAAATAATACCAAGAAGAGCAACACCGTGTGGTTTGGAAAGCCAAAGCATACCAATTCCCATCTGCCGCCACATGATAAAAAAATAGATAAAAAATCAGAAGTAACTAAAACCACTTTAATAAAGAAAATGTACACTGTTAAGCACTTTCATCTGATTCCCCAATCAAATGCCCTTCATTAGAACAAAGTAAAATTAACTTGTGTGGTTAAAATACAAATATATCACGTAAATAACTAATTAATTTTTTTAAAAATCGATAAACAAATGAAACAAATTAAACACAGGAAATACAAAAAAAACCATCAAGGGACTTGAAACAATATGTAAAAAGGACAGCATTCAACATCAGGGGGACCTCTATTAATACCACACCTGGTACCCAGAATGAGGTGGGCACCAGTTTTGGACAAGGAGATATGTATATGGAAGTAGCGAACCCCGAGTTTGACAACAATGATGAGGTACCCCAGAGAGATTATCATATAGTCAATGTCCCTTTAGTGTTTCCACCACTCTGGAGGTCCCAAGAAACTGGAGCAGAGAACATAATTACAGGCAACATCAACAGGAAAGAAGCAGAGGTCAGAACACACCCAGGAAGAGACACTGAGAGTGGTGGACAAACAGAGTACTGAGGATTCACCTGTCAACATCATTGATGGCTTTACATATGAATGCAAGGGGTACAAAATATTCAATTATAGAAACTTGCCCCTAGATTCAGCAAGCAATCATGCAGGAATAAGTTATTTCTGCACGGCAGGGACTGTTCCTGTTCAGCATGGCAGCATATGTATGAAGGCGCACTGCTGTGCTGTAAAATGGGCACCGTTCCATGTATGAGCACAGGGGGTGTGTCTGACAGCAGAGCTCTCACAATACACATGCTCCCTGCATTCCAGAATTAAAATGAGTGAGAATGCTCGTAACACCCCCAACCCGTCAGGGTAAGAAATCTGGACAAAGCCATAAGGGACAATCATCCCTACCAAGCCAAAAGTTGATAGAATAACAGATTTTAGCATAAGCACATAGCACACATCTCCCAGCCTGTCAGATTAAGGAATGTAGACAAAGTCATAAGGGACAATCAACCCACAAAGCAGAAAGTTGATGGAATAACAGGCTCAGCATTAGCATTGATATTCTGAAGGGTACAAATAAAAAATACCCACAATAAATAAACTTTTTTATGCATGCAATAAAGTTCAAACATAGCTGTGCTTAGTCCAGCTGAAACAGCACAATAAGTTAAAAAGAAATAGCCATCCAGCATAAGCATAAGTGAAATAGTATAGCAGTTAGAGCATACACCTTGCATGTAGTCATTTACGATTTGAGCCTGATGAAACCCATTTCCATTTTGTATGTGTAAACATTAAAATTTTTAATTTTTTGCATGTTTATGTAAGAAGTAACTGATTTTTCTCATCCAGAGTAGTGTATTAGGCCCAGATGTGAGGTGTCAGTGTAATAAAGTACTGAAACCCCCATATAAACACAAGTGCCCTATATAGTATAGTCACACAAGAATAAATTAATCACAGCACATTGGGGGATGTCAGGGAAGGTAAATAAATCTATATTATGTAATGAATGATGACTCAATCCAATACAGGTGTTAGACCAATATAATAAAACATAAGCAATGCTAAGCATTGCACAGGTATGCTGACCGAGTGTAAGCATTGTGTACATATGAATACTAAGCAATGAATAGTCCAGCTAAGTGGAATTGCCCATTGGTAAGCAATGTTGAACCTGCCCTTTTAAACACTGCCAACTTTACCTAAGCAGCTTTGCCCATAGCTTAGCTCACCATTTTCAAAACTGTCCAATCACGGCAAAGGGCAGGAAACTGTCTGTATTTAAACCTCTCAGGTGGGAATACAGCTCATAACTGGTTGTAGCTCTCTACTGTAGGCAGTGTGGCAGGAGATGAAGAGGGCATGCGCTTCCAGGCACAGTGCTGGAGCATAGAGGAGTTCACGGTCATGGTAGGACTCCTGGTAAAAAAATATGACATAAGACTGCTGCAGGACCAGTACCAGGGACCCCAATATAAAGCGGAAGCCTGGGAAAGTCTCACATGTGATCTCACCAGTGCCACTGGTATCCCTCAGACTGGTGAGCAGGTCTGGCACTACTATGCTGACTTGAAACTGAGGAAGAGGGAGCTCTTGGAACAGGGGGTCCAAGAAGCAAGAGACAGGGAAGATGTCCCAGCAGTGTGTAAGTATTCATAACAATAATTGTTTACCAAAGTCCATCCTGTGTATGTGATGGATAGGTATGCATAAATGTTTCTCTATTCTCATTACAGCTGAAGCTGAGCAGACTGTGAACCAGGAAGCCCATGCCAGCAGGTTGCAAAGGCTGCATCCTGAGGCTGGTGAGTAATAATCCTGCTTGTAGTAGTCATACCAAATAAATATAAAGGAGTAAAATGTCAACTGGCACTATAAAAATGTGTATGGTTTCCACTGAATAAACCAGATAATATGACAGTAATAGTCCCATATAGGGCATATTTAAATAAAAGTGTAAATACCTGGCAATAAAGTTCTAAATCCTGGACTGGTTGTGTTTACTCTGGTATTATATGGCCTCAATTATTGCATTCACCAAGATCTAGTATGTGAATAGTACTGCTGTGTCAACTGTTTCTCACACTGTGCTACATAAAAAATATGTCTAGAAATGTCTGTTTAAGAATGTTGTAATTACAAGGTCAGATTGTACAACCAAGAGAGACTTA
>NC_056725.1:889903410-890010910 GCF_019279795.1 Protopterus annectens
TATGGCTGCTGAATCCTATACAAATGCACTTTATAAGCACTTACATGAGTGCATGGATCGTGCAATCCCTAACAGAACCAAGATGCTATCCTTCAAAAAAAGGAAGCCAATCTGGTGGTCCCCTGCCATAAACAAACTCTACAACAGAAGAAAGAAACTGTTGCAAAAAAGAGTAAAATCCCATGATTGGAGAAACTCCCTGGTCAGCTTCAGTAAGAAGCTGAGATCCCTCATAAAATCCTCCAAAGCTAGTTATGAAAACAACATCGACACTGACTCTAAAGACAACCACAAAGCATTCTATAGCTATGTCAAGAATCTCAATGGCAACACTCAGATCTGCTCTGAGTTACAGCACAATGGCACTAAATATACAGAACCAATGGATATTGCCAACATCCTGGCAGATAGGTTCAGTGCAACTTTACCCCTCTGTCATCCCCTAAAGGGCCCATCTCTATACCAGAAGAATGCAAAGTTCCTGTAATCACGGCTGCACAGGTAAAAAACACACTATCCAAAGCCAAGAACACAGCATCCATGGGACCTGACGACATCCCAGGCTGTGTTCTACATGAATTACAGAACAAACTGGCACCCCACCTAAGTACCATGTTCAGTCATAGCCTCACCTCAGGCTATGTGCCCACTGAATGGCGCAGAGTGACAGTTATCCCACTCCACAAAGGGGGAGCCACCACAGACCCCGGAAACTACCGACCATTAGCCTAACGAGCCTGGTCTGCAAGGCTATGGAGCGTATCATCATACAACTTATAAACAATGACATTGGTAATTTCCAAACTCAGGACCCCACCCAGTTCAGGTTTGCAAAAGGCAGATCATGTCTCCTAAACCTGATAGACTTCTTTGAAGCAGTCACCAAAGCCGTAGATGAGAGTAAGGTGGATCACACAGCCTATCTAGATCTTGCCAAGGCTTTTGACACCATCCCCCACTCTAGAATTATAGATAAACTCACCAAACTAGGTATAAATCCCTATGTCACAAGATGGGTTGCCAACTGGCTCACTGACAGAACCCACACTGTGAAAGTAGCAGACTCCAAATCCAGCTTCAGACCAGTGACAAGTGGAGTACCACATGGTTCAGTCCTGGGTCCTCTCCTGTTTGGTATCTACTTCTCTGAAGTACAGGCCAAAGCAGAAGGTCTTTGGCTAATGAAGTTCGCAGATGACTGCAAACTAGGAGCCATAATCAAAACTCCAAAAGATGAGGACATCCTACAAAAGAGCCTTGCTGAGACAGATGCCTGGTGTCAAAGCCATGGCCTCAAGCTCAATGCCAAAAAGTGCATTGTCATTCCCTTTGGTAAAAACTCAGTACCCATGAACTACCACATAGGTGATAGTCTACTTAACACTGAAAGTGTGACAAGAGACCTTGGGACACAGGTGGACTGTAGTCTCTCCTTTGATAATCACATCACCACAGTAGTCAGGAAATCCTTCTATGTGGCACACCTCATCACAAAAGGTTTCTCATCCCAGGAAAAGAGGTCATTGTTCCCCTCTACTCATCACTCATTAGACCCATTATTGAGTGCAATGCCCCTTTTGGTATGTACCTCACAAGACATCTACAACAACTGGAAATGCCACAGAAATACCTCACAAAGAGGATTACCAGCCTCAAAGAGATGCCCTATGCAGACCGTCTAAAAAAACTGCAGCTTTACTCCATTGCATATCGCCTACTCAGAGACGATCTCTGCCTAACACACAAAGCTATGTCAAACCTAGAGCTTTTAGACATGATCCACTTAAAGAAATCCCAATCCCTACAAGCTACACGCTCTAGGGACCTTAACCTCGTCACCACAATAAACAGAACATGCTGGAGGGATAGATTCCTGTCCCAGAGATTTCCTATACTCTGGAACAAACTACCTATCTATATCAAACAAAGCTCCTCATTAGCACTTCAAAAAAAAATCTTGATGATTGGATGGGAGATAGGAAATTCACCCGGGGATCACTTCTGTGGCTCTGCTCGACACTGGCACAGGAAAATAATTTTCTTGGGTGGCAAAAGCCAGGGTACCTTTGGCTAAACTTATATAGGCCCTAGGGCCAATAGCCTAGTACCTACCTATGAACCTATAATAACTGATTAATGCAACTGTCACAGAAAACATATGATACAGTAATCTGGAAAACATAACATACTTTGCTGTCTAGGCTAAAGCCTTCAAGTAGTACAACAGTAAAAAACACACTTGCCTGGAAGACAAGAATCAATCAACACTTAATTACAGATGTAGTTCAACAGCCTCCAATTACACTCTGTAGTCAACCCCCTAGGGGGAATGTATCAACTGTCACAATGCAAATGTATCCATTACATAACAATGCTTAACTTAAAACTTCACTATGACACTGACAAATAGAACTGTGTGCAAGACAGTAAGCTCTTGCCCACCACTGTTCCCATGGTGAAACGTATGAAAATGTACAGCCATATACCTTCATGTGTCTTACTTCTGATATCCCTCACATGTTGTAATGGCCTAGGTTAAAAACATTTAATACCCCTCCCCATAAAATGTCTTACTAGGGCATATAACAGTGTTCTCTAGACACTGACCTCCAGACTGTACAGTGTCACACATGTTTTGTCCAGCTGTATCCCATATATATATATATATATATATATATATATATATATATATATATATATGTATATATACATATATATAGACACTACTCCACAACTTGTGTGGGAGACCACAACATTACTGGAATGATAGCAGGAATGTCAGCCCTAAATAATGATAGACCATACCTATCAACCTCTTACTGTATGACATCTGGACAAAGCCTGGTATTTAAGTGGAAGACAGAGGCTGAAACACAGGGCCATATTTGAAATATTGCTGTTATACACTTTGAAAGTTCCTGGTGTTACAGAACTGGTTGCAACATACCCTTACTCAGGAATATGAAGTAAGCAACACAAATGGATGTTGCCATGTACTGATAGCAATCAATGGAGAGAATGCCACTGATATGTCAGGGGCAAGACCTGTGTGGGGAACAAGCAAAACATAATAGCCACTCCTCAGGCATCATGTGGATAGGCCCACAGTTGAGAGCTATGCAGACAGACTGCATTCCATGCAAAACTAGCATGTACACACAAACCCTGTAAAACTAGCAGTATTCAATGCATATAACAGCAATAATCACACACTGTCCCTAGGTATGGAACCTTATACAAACATGTAGTTGGCTGTGTCCACAAGTCCTGTTGTAAGAGGTATCCCTACCTGCTGTCAGCAACACTGGTGCCTCCACACATGAAGGATGTTTTCCATACAGGAAAGGTAAAGGGACAACGCCTATATGATTTAGATATTTAGCATCACCTAAAAAAGCCAGGCTTCAACCTCTTCAAACAAGCTTGATCTCAGTAGTGGAGAGAGAGAGAGAGAGAGAGAGAGAGAAACCACATAAACAAAACCAAACAAGAAGACATCCTTACATAGAAGGAACCTGAAAATAAACCAGGTATGTGAAACATGTAAGCGCATAATTGAATGTACTACTTGGTCTGTAATAATGGGATAGATGATTATGAAAGATGTATATGTACCATCAATACTTGCTGTAATGATGCCTTGCTGAACAAATGCTATGGACATAGCATCTGGCTCAGTCTGCAGTGGGCTATACCTGTCAACCATGCAGATCTTCACAGAATGTCAAGATTTAACCATCATAGTCTTTGTTCTGCTCCTCCAAACACCTATAGTAGTCTGGGAAATAGCTGGAGATGGAAGTAATGAAGTCATGACAGACACATGGGTTTCAGACCCCACCACCTTCAAAACAGTCATGGTAATGCGAAATGTATCATGCAAAACACTTCATAGGTTTGTGATAGGCATATATACGATCTGTCCCTTTATATCCCCCCTAATGTTAGGCTTTGTCCACAATTGATTCTCTAAGAGGTGGATAGGTTGGGTCACAGCTGAGGAGTCTGACACACCCTGGGAAAGGACAGCTCACATATGGCAACCACTAGAGTGTCTGCAAAACAGTCATGTCTGTACCACTGCTAGGCCAGTTAATGGGATGTTACCCATATCCATATGTTACCTGCGAATATGAGTATTATACATGTTTGTATTGTAAATGTAGGATACCTATTTAGGGCATGAGCATAGTAAAGCACTGTCGCAGATGTGTATGGTAAACTGCATGTGATATATTGAATTAATAACATTCAACTGTATAGTGTTCTTCTGGACAATGTTCACAGTTCTGACAGATATCTGTAGTCACCTACACATATACTTGTGTTATGGCAGCGATATTAACACTTTATCAAAACTGACTTCCCTGTTTTGTCACCCAGTGATGTGGAACAATGAGCAGAAGTCCTGGTATAACAGGTCGAGACGTATGATTGAACTGCAAGACTGTAAATACAGTGTGCCATAATGACATAGAAGACAATGTGTACCAGGAATCCCCTGAGCATGTGTATGTATGTGTATGTTCAGCTGAAAGGCACAGAAGTAATAACATGGGTCACAAGCAGTCCGGAAAATAGGATATGCATGTTTCACATGTGTGTAATCTAACTGTCACTGCATACAACAAAATAAAATGTGTACTGCTACTGGCTGTTGCATTTCAATGACACTGATACTGGTACTACAGTAGGCATGCTTATCACGTAGTAATCAGAGAAGTGTACAACTGTGTTATGACCCACTGTCCATGCCTACCACTAACAGCTATATCAACATCCATATATACTGGATATCAAAGTGTACACACCCCTGTTGGAATGCCAGGTCTGTGTGTTGTATGCCAATAAGACCACAGAAAGTCATGTCCAAACATTTCTCACCTCAAATGTGACACATAACCTGTACAATTCTATTGAAAAAGAAACAAAGCTGTTTCATGGAAGGTGAGCAACCATTGCCAAGTGAAGATGTGATATGACGTTAAAGTACAAACCAAGACAAATGGATGCTGTAATCATCACAGCAGGTGTTTACACAACATATCAGTGTAAGGGTGTGCACACACATTCAACTGGCTTACTGTACTGAGTATTAATTCCCATATGTTTCCACAGGACAGATTGTTATGTTCCCTATTGAACTGAGCAGGCTATAGGACACATCACAGGTGGGGATTGTGATGACATGTGCTTTTGTGGGGTCATGTTCCAATTGCACAAGTACCATGCATTGTAACATGGGTGTGTACACTTCATATCCACTGTAGCTATATGGAATCAGCAGTACCTTACCTGTTACAACCATCCTCCACCAATGATAGAGTAATCCCCCTTGGTGGGCAATACCAAGACACAAATCACATAATAGGTTGCTATAGTGGCTGTAGAGGGACACATAGGTGCAGACCACAACTTGGAAGCAAGTGCACCTCAATCTGAGCAAGCATGTAGGTTCACAGGTGACTTCCTGTAAGGCTGACTATGACTAGAAATCAGACATATCCAAGCCACCAAGGCCAGTTGCAACCATGCACCCACATATGTATGCAGTGTCAGAGCCAGTAACACAAGTCAACCTGTACTGGGGGTAAAGCACACCCCATACACACATGCCATGGATACAGGCAACCTGCATCAGATAGGATAGGTGGAAACAATGGCACCCTGTCCACAACATTAGTACAGGGGGATATTCACATCAACCACACTCCTGCATGCATCAGTGGTGAGCATGGACATAATGCTGACTGATGGCAACAACAGCAAGTCTCCATGGAACATGAGAACATCACAGTTTGCCTCCTACATGAACACAGGCATGTGCTCACAGTTCCATCACACACTACAGTCAAACACAGACATGCCACCATCCACACACCATCCACATGGAAGAGGGCCACTGTCATCCTTCTACACAGAAATGAATGGTGAATAGTGGATTATGCCATTGTGTCCAGCAATGGGGGAACTGGACAGGTCAGGGACAGGAGTGTAATTCAAGATGTCAAAGCCATGATAGCTTACAGTGTTATGGTATAGTCTTGATTATTTGCAAGTAATATCCACTGTAGCTATACACATGGCCAACCGTATGAGGTCCTGTGACCTTTTATCCTGTTTATGTCTTCCAGGTACAATGCCCCGGGAACATCTCATCACATTTACAAACCGTGAAAATGAGGCAATCATCCAATACCTCATCATGCATCATGCCATACTATTCAGCGCAGGGCCCAGGATCTGCAGAAAAGGACAATCCTGTGGAATGAGCTCGTCCACAGGGTAAACAATGTTGGCCTGCACAACCAAAATTATGAACAGGTGCAGCATCGTTGCACAGATCTGATCCACCATGCCCGTCATAATGCTGCTGTAGTTAGGAGGGACCAGCTAGCCACAGGTGGGGATCATGCCATCCAGCCCCCACTGACACATGCTGAGGAGCTCCTCGCCAGCACTGGGGCACCCGCCCAGCAGACAAGCCAGCAGGCTGAAGACAGCATTGTGGAGGTGGGTGCCACCCAGATAATGGATGAGAAGCATGCAGGTAAGGTGCCAGGGCACATTAAAAACAATAAAAGTGAGTAACACTGTAAACGGAGTCAGAAAACCCAGATATAATCCACAAAACACGTTTAATGAGCGCTTTCGGTAAGATCAATGTCCCACCTTCATCAGACAACAAGAAAAAAACTATGACACCATTTTATATACAATTATCTCAATTACTTAATTATCAACTAGAATACTAGAAGCTGCCTGTCCTTAAAGAAGTATTGAACCTAGGCAGAAACAGGGTCAGTACTAAGACAAAAGGTAAGCAGTATTGTAATACATTAAGCTATTAAACCTAAGTAGAAATATAAATAGAACCTAATAAATACATTTTAAATATTATAAATAATAACTTTTATAAATAGTAATTTTCATAAAACTTCAAAAGTTAAAAATTGTCGATCATAATAAAAACTATCAAAATGCCATCAAGAAAAAGTGCCAATGCAATCGAAAAGGGATGTTACTAGGCTTATCAGTGCAAATAGCAACTAGAAATATAACTAAACTTATTGACGCTTATAATAACTGTATTATAGATGAATTACAAACAATGAAAAACTAAAAGTATTACCACAAATTATATCATCTATTCAGGGCTAAATGTTTTAAAATACATTTAATAGAAACCATTTCGTTTAGACCAGGAAAAATGTAAGCTTCTGTTTTAATCTGCCACATGATTTCATCTATTTCTAGAAGTAATTACCATGGTCCACCTCTTGGATCAACATTTCTCTGCTGCAAAATAGTAAATCTAAAATTATGCTCAGGGAAAGACAACACATGTCTGGCTAAAGCATTATTTGTATCCTTCTTATTAATTGCATAAATACGCTTTTTAATTTTTCTCTGTTTTTTCCAATATAAAATGCAGAACAGTGGGAACAAATAGCTGAAAAGACTGAATGTCTTCTCCTTAAAACTATGTTTATCAACAGAGGCTATCCCGAGGCTATGATAGATTCAATTATACTTGAAGTAAATTATAAGAGGAGCACATGTTATTTTATGCCTTTGTTGGCTAATAAGCCACAACCAAGAGTTGATGGGTCTGAACTGCCACTTCGTGTGGCCTGAAAAGAAGTGAAACCTGACTACAGAGTCAGTTTTCTTTGTACTTGCTCTATTGACCATTATAGAATGAAAGAGGTATTGTATAAAAATTGGTCTTTCATTTTAGAAGGCAGTGGTCTATTAAAAATATTAGGAGTGAAACCAAAAGTCACTTTTAGAAGAGGAGCAAATCTGAAAGCACTTTTAGAAAGAAAGAGTAAGCCTAAGGTTGTTGGCAAGTTAGGCATGTCGAAATGTGGGGCATGCCACCAATGTAGATTTATTATGGTTGATAACAAGATTCAAATTAACAATGCCACATGGCACATTAATGGGAAGTTTAATTGCCTTAGTAAGGGAGTTATTTATGCAGCTATTTGTTCCCACTGTTCTGCATTTTATATTGGAAAAACCGAGAGAAAAATTCAAAAGCGTATTTATGAGCATATTTACGCAATTAATAAGAAGGATACAAATAATGCTTTAGCCAGACGTGTTGTCTTTCCCTCAGCATCATTTTAGATTTACTATTTTGCAGCAGAGAAATGTTGATCCAAGAGGTGGGCCATGGCAATTACTTCTAGAAATAGATGAAATCATGTGGCAGATTAAAACAGAAGCTTACATTTTTCCTGGTCTAAACAAAATGGTTTATATTAAATGTATTTTAAAACGTTTAGCCCTGAATAGATGATATCATTTATGGTAATACTTTTAGTTTTTCATTGTTTGTAATTCATCTATAATACAGTTATTATAAGCGTCAACAAGTTTAGTAATATTTCTAGTTGCTATTTGCACTGATAAGCCTAGTAACATCCCTTTTCGATTGCATTGGCACTTTTTCTTGATGGCATTTTTGATAGTTTTTATTATGATCGACAATTTTTAACTTTTGAAGTTTTATGAAAATTGCTATTTATAAAAGTTATTATTTATAATATTTAAAATTTATTTATTAGGTTCTATTTATATTTCTACTTAGGTTTAATAGCTTAATGTATTACAATACTACTTATTTTTTGTCTTAGTACTGAACCTGTTTCTGCCTAGGTTCAATACTTCTTTAAGGACAAGCAGCTTCTAGTATTCTATTTGATAATTAAGTAACTGAGATAATTGTATATAAAATGGTGTCATAGTTTTTTTCTTATTGTCTGATGAAGGTGGGGCATTGATCTTACCGAAAGTGCTCATTAAACATGTTTCGTGGATTATATCTGGGTTTTCTGACTCCGCTTGCAGTGTTACTCGCTTTTATTGTTTTTAAACAGTTTAGTTGTTTGCTTTAAGTCTTTTGTGCACCAGGGCACATTACTTGTCCACTGTTGCTTATCCATTTTCATCTGTAAAGTATCTACATGCATATAACAGATTAAATAGTCTGTTGCTGCAGTGTAGTAATGAACAGATGTGCATAATCTCTAGTATTGTGGGTTTGTACTGTCAATGTGCTGAAATGCTGCTCCCATCCTGTACCAATGCCACAGGTGTGGCTACTGACATTACTTCTCTCACACAACTATTTAGGTCCCTCTGGTATACAACTGGGGCAGAAGCCTGTAGCTGGTGAGAATGGAGTTGTTTTGTTCAGGTTTTCCAATACACTGGCCATGTTATGGCCATGTTATTTGCCATGCACACATTTAACACACCTACCCATAATGCATGTTGTACATGTTCACTTATTGTTGGTGTTAACTGCACTGCATCTACAGTGGTCACTATGGTGGTATATCTGAAGGGTATGTAAGAGTCCTGCAGTATACCTAACAACCTGTCAGTGCAAGATGTGTGGACAGAGATGAACATAATGGTGGGACAAATGGCCTACAGTATGGAAATGTCTGAAACATTACCCTTATACAGTGGCTATAACAGTGTATACACCACTATTACAACGGCAACCGTCCCTGATATAAACAACAGCAAACCACAATACCACATTCCACACCTTTTACAACCTGTAATGTGATCCTAACACGAGCAATGAATGTGTAATACTGAAACTTATGTTAGGACAACAAATATGGGGAATACATACTTTAACAAACACTGGAAGCATATGTGTGCACACACTCCAAATAATATATTGTGGAAGTAGCTTGTGATGTACTGACAACATTCACTCTTCTTGAGTACACATCTTCCATCAAATGCAGGGCCTCAATGTCACACCAAGTAATGCCCTGCTGTACAAGAAGTATGTCTATGGCATTTGCCCACTCACCTGCAACAGAGACAGCCATGGCTTGCACATATCTTACAAACCATGTAATGGATCCCATATCTGAAAGGTAGCACTTAGCAGTGGGAAAAGTAGGTAGCACTCAGCAGTGGGAAAAGTAGTCTTTCCTCACCATTGCATATACCATGGCAAACAGTGCAAACAGTCAAGTATGTGTGTATAAAGTATGGGACAATATTAATGTAGAAAATAAACAGATGCCATTCCAAAACAGATGACAAAACATGTTGCAAACTGGTCATGGATGCTGCCCAGAAACATGCAGCAACACTGAGGGACTTGCAGGAATGTCTATCAAGTACTGCCTGTTCAGTACCTGTGTCGACAGTTGCCTGTATTCTGCATATGCGTGGCCTATGGGTTAGGGTAATCAGATGGAAGAGTTTTCCCACATGATACATCATCCGGGGCTCTCTACAGGTAGCATAAGCATAACATCAAGTCTCCCAAAGGCATGTGTTGCAATGTGTAATGGTGTCATGAGACCAAGGTTCAAACCTAAAGACAGTATTCATAAAGATATGTGTGGTGCACAAGCAACACCTCACTCCACCTCAGGGCCACCATCCCCAATTTTTAGTTTGCTGGTGCCAGTGTGCACCTTTAGGTTTGCTGTTCATTAGCTGGAACTAGGCCAATAGACATGGTGTTTGGAATTTGGAACAATGCAAAATAACACTCATGTGTGGCCCATAGTTGTCAAGCATTTGCAATAAGGCTGAGGATGGGGAGGGGTGTCAGCTTGAAACAGAACAGTGAACTGAAGAATACATCCAAAGCTTGCTAAGAATGGCTGTATCTGAACACAGTCAAGGTTATGAGTTGTGCCAGACATAACCATGACTCTACAGCAATAGTGAAGCCACTGTGTGACATCCAAGGGCTGTGCAGATGAGATGACCTTGCAATCTGGCAGGGGTGGGGGACATTTGTAGGGCAGAGTGACCAAATAATGGCAAATGAAGATGGAACATGCTAGTATACCCTTTCCAGGAATAGTGACTGCTGTAGTTCACTTAGGTGCTTCAACAAACCATTGTGTTAAGGGTGTGCACACTTATGCAAACCACATATTGTATGCATCTCATTCAGCATCTGCACAACTAACACATTTGTTTGATAATGCACTGGATTGCATAGGTCATATGTCACATATCAAGTGTGTGTGTAATGTTAATAAATGCAGTATTGTGTCCCCATTGCATATTATAGAAGAGGCTGGCATGTGAACAAGGGTGTGTACACTCCTCATATCCACATTAAGCTTTGAAGGTTGTCAGTGTAACCGGATGTTATTGCACATACATACACTGCTGATGATGAGATCTGCAAATCAAAGGCAGGCATTAATTATCAACATCAGTCCTCATATCATCCCAGGTATGTATCAGATAAACACATTGGGGCTATGAGCAACAGAGCAAACATAACTGCCACACATATACACATTCAGCAGTGGTGTGTACATTTGTGAAGTATGGTGTACAGTACATGCCAGTGTGCTGTACAGGTGCATAGCAATACTGTGTACATGGGTGCAGTGTATTCCAGGGGAAGGGGCATCACCTACTAATACAACTCATGCATCACAGCGATGTATAATGTTGGCAACAAGGACTGAGTATGGCTGCAGTGCATGCTGAGTGCCATATGTCATGCATGTTGACTGTAGGGTAATGAGAGGTCTGTCTAATATCTTTGTACTACCTCATCTGTAAGTAAATGTGTGTGTGTGTGTGTGTGTGTGTGTGTGTGTGTGTGTGTGTGTGTGTGTATGTGTGTGAGTGTGTATAAAAGTAAACCATAATGTACAAGTCTTAATTTACATTTCTTGTCTGCCTGTGGCGAGGTGGGTCAGGGTCACTCCTGCAGGCAAACTGATGTTAGTGTCCATACAGACTTTGACAATGATGATAGGCATAGTGAGGCACAGTCAAAGTTGTCAGGGTTTGAATCTGTGCCAGTGGTTGACATTCCACTTTCATCCACCCCATCCCCACACACAGTCACAGTGCCAATACATACCCCATCACCAGTGGCCATAAATGAGGGACAGTTGGCAGGTGGTGGCATGGGACAGGAAAGTGTGTTGACTATGGTGAGTGTGTCTGTACACAGCAGCCATAGCAGGATGGCCAGTGAGGTCCCACACAGGCAGATGTACAGGGGTGCTCATAGGAGGGCTGCTGGCCATCATGCCCCTGGCAGAAGTGCCATAGCAAGTGTCACCAGACACATGCTTTGGGCCATCATGGAGGCACAGGCACATATGGAATATTACACCAGAGATGGTCTGAAGCTGCATTGGGCTACTCTTCCTGCTGTACATAACTACATCCATTATTTTGCAGACATCATGGATAGACTGTTGGGTGAGATAGTGGGAATCTTCGACTGTGTGGTGTCTATGGTAGAGCATGTGGTGGAAGTTGGGTGTCGGCCATGTGGACATAGGTCAGCAACACCAAGAGGTGGAGGTCTATGTGGACATGCAACAACTCACGGCTACTCCCATTGTGGCAGTACCAGCACCAGCACTGTGGGGGGTGCTGCCCACACCACAATGCAGTAGACCACGTGCACATGGCCCTGGCTGTTCCCAACAGGGATGCGGATCCAGCGGACAATTGTCATCATCAGGGGAGAGTACCATATCTGGGCTTCTGCCTGGTAGTGCCTGTGCAACCCCTGGCAGGCACAGTTCCCATGTCCGTGGCTGGACATGGTGAACTGCACACCCTGCCTTGTATGGTCTGCAGCTGTCCAACATACTCCTGTGTAGGGCAGCCACATGGCAGAAATGTGTGAATACATACACACACACACACACACACACACACACACACACACACACACACACACACACATCCCCAACACAGCTAGGGCACTTCCATACCTACACATACCACATCTGCAGAGCCCATTTAATAAAGAACCCCCTAAGCCACACACATGATGTCAACCAAACAGCTCAGCATAGGCCTTTGGCAAACCCACAACACACCTTGTGCATATGATGATACGTGTGTCACATCACTGTCATCCATGCCATCAATGGAGTCACATGCTTATATGGTTCTGATGCACAGGGTGAATGCACTAAGGTTTAGCATTGTAATGCTGTTTAACATGTTGTCAGCTGGAATGATAAATGGTTACATGTCAGGGTGTGTAGCTGTCCAGCTATGATACATTATAGCTGTTATTAACACTGACTGATTGCCATCTCCATAATGTATTCTGTTTGTGATGTGTCAGCAGGATGTTGGTCTGCTGTCCTTTCCTACAAGGGGTGTGGCACTGTGGTGACAAATTGGCTGTGTCATATCCCGGGTACAGCTGAACACAAGTAACAGGTATGTATAACAGTTACTGCATGTTCCACATGGCTGATAGGTCTGAGGGGTGTATACAGGTGATTGCATGGTGAGTACATAGTGTGATTAACAACTACTTATCATGTTAACATATACTGTACAGTATAACAGCACACTAAGTGGGGGGGTATGCACATCAATAACCCCAATGTGGGTGGCTGTGCCCACAACCACACCCAACTATATATACCAACTCCAGTATCACTGTACAGCTGTACAGTGGGGAAGAGGACATTTACCCATCCACTACTAGTTTTGATGGAATGAATTTCCATGAGATGATTGCTTTGAAATGTTACCTTCTGCCTGTTAGTTCTCGAACAAATTATCTCCTGGGACATATATCTTCCTCAAACTGAAGTAGATCCTTTCACATACATGCACACTTACTTGGCAGCACTGATAGTAGAACCCCTACCTAAGTACTTATTGCTACTAATGTGTTTGGCCTAAATTGCACACACCACAGAACTTTTAGGGCGAGGTGTGTCCCGAGTTACCTGCTAAGTGAAGAACATCACCAGGCCTTGTACACTATGGTAATGAGGGATGTACTAGGTGTTAATGGACAATACATAGTATGACATACTGCCATATACACATTGAGAACACATAAGTCACAGACACATTTGACAGACCTGGGTTTAGCAGTGCTAACTACCTTGTCAGTGAGTCCATACTGCCACAGAGTTTTTGCATACAGCACATGCATCATTGGGCTGGATAGTGTAATCAGTTACCTGTATGTTTGATGGTGACAGCGGTCCTCATACAATGGACCTTGGGACATGTACTGGGGGTACCATGGTGTAAAGACAGTATACCCAGCACCCACACCCCACCTTGGATATTGTACTCATTGAAATCCATGATAATGCTCTGACATACCCACAATCATAGACTGACCAGGACTGCAATACAAACCCTTGTCTATCTAATCAGTGCTACTACAGGAATATGTATTTATTGCACATGCCACAGAGATAGTAGGGTGAGGGTTTGTCATGGCTCTCCTAATGTCAGCAACTTCACCATCCCTTATAATGTATGACAAGGTTTATTGTATTTAGAGAATGTGGTCTCAGAATGCTGTCTCCTACAAATATGCACACTCACACGCAGTTGCACACACATACATACATACTCACATTTGCAAGGACTCAGAGGGTAACCCACAGCTATCTACCCATTTGTAGAACAGTGTTATGCTGGTACTGCAAGATCCAGGTAGCCCATAGGAGGAAAACATGTAAGCGTCATCAAGCAGCCAAGATGAATACCTAACATCTGCACATCTGTACAGAGGACCGACAGAAAGAAGCTAGCCAACAGGTTATGCATTAGGCTGAATGTTTTGACAGATAGACGTCTGAAACTGATAGGTATGCCATTACTACATAACAGCAGTCCTCAATGATATGTCCTAAAAACATAGTAGTCTACAATTAATATCAACATATCAGATCAATATCCAATAGGAGATGCATAAAAACATGCAGGTCAAACACCAAGAACATGATACTCACTACTCAGTGTCCAGCTTTGCATGTAGGAGTGTATGGTTCTAGTACTACAATCTGCAATCTACTCTTACTTGTAAAAGCACAGTTAAAAGTAGTAATGCAATGATACAATACATGCATGTGTGACTTCATATAACCTGGGATACTACCCAAGTATGAAACACATACAAAGAGAAAAGATTGTGGTACTACTCATGTGTACTCAGGTGTTCCATACAGTATACTCACACCGCTTGCTACTGTAATGACAGCACGTAGAAGCATGTTATGTACATGGAATTAAATACACTAATTAAAGATGTCATTACCCTGCTATTTTATCAGACTAGAATGTGATCACTGGTTACCAGGTCTGAGCTTTGCTTAGCAGGTGCAAGCATTACTTAAATGTAAATGCAAAACAGTTTTGCGCACTGGTAAGTGAAGCCTACACAGTGTAAATGCCTATTCATTTAACCATACGTTAGCACCGCTTACCATCGGGCAAACTCACGCAAACCTGCTTAAAGTTGCTCAAAACTCCCTTAACCACTCTGTATCCAGCAGTCCTTGTTCTGCCTAACAACAAAATAAACAGCCCTTACAGGTGTTAAACCCAGGACCCTGTACAATACAGTCAGAGCAGTTAACCACTAAGCCATCTGAGCTGTGGAGATGTCTGTTGTTTTTCAAATATATCATTCAGTACACATGAATGTTAGTGAACAACTGCCTTGACTACTACAATTATTTAGTACCTGTAAGTGAAAATGATGTTGAGTCAGTCATGTTCTTATATGTAAATATACACATATCAGATTAATATGGTGGGATACATCTGAGCAGGTATATACAACACTCATGTTTACAGATAAAAGGATATAGGTATATGTTTATACATATTATATATATATATATATATATATATATATATATATATATATATATTCATACACACATATATATCTATATATCCATCTCTCTCTCTCTCTCTCTATATATATATATATATATATATATATTGGTATAGCTTTCTCTCTATATATATATACATTTATATATATATATATATATATATATATATGTGTGTGTGTGTGTGTGTGTGTATATATATAACATATGCCCATGATATGTAGTGGAGTCATACCTCAGCACCATCAATCTCAACCTGTCAGTGCAAGGGAACGTAATGTATGTATTGCAGTTATAAATGTAGAATGTTGCTACTGTGACAGGGGTTGTGTCAACATACATGTTGTGAAGGAATGCTCTTCTCAAACTGACATGTACGCCATCAGTTATTGACAGACATCATAAAATCATCATAGTGAAGTGCTACACAAATCATAGTAAAGATCCTATGGAATACAGAAGCAATATGAGCAATAAACGCGGACAGTCTGAAACAATCTGGTCAGTCAGGAGGTATATACAGAAAGCCTTAGTACAAGAAATGTAGAACAAGCCTGACAAAGGGGATGTTTAAAGCCATGAAAATGGGTATATATCAGAAATACTGGACTAGATAAGCTCACATAGTTGATGCATTTACACCCTCCTGTCTGTCCTAGCAGATATTAACTGGAGGAGCAGAGATCCCAAGCCACATAGTTCACACTAGTTAATGACATACATGTTCACACCACCCCACAACACATATGGTGGCCAGGCAACAGTACATCTGAAAATATCTGGACATAACATCACACTAGGGCAAACACACTGCGCTGCTGGGTTTGTCACCAAACACTGTCTACACTACAGGCAGACTGCCACAACACTAACCCAATTTAGGGTTAGTGCCTAGAAAGGAGTTGTGGTATTGTATAAAAGGACTGTGTGAGTGAGCTTCACTTTTTTACTCTGTAAAGGCTTGCAGCCGAGGCGCTAGGAGAGGAGAGACAACTAAAAGGTTTTTATTAAATTCTTATTTTGGAAAGTAGAGCTGTTTTCACTGGTCTTTTGTGTGGTTTCAGAATAATTTGCTTTTGGATAGTGGTTAAACTAACCCAATTTACCTATGGGGGAATACACATGTAATTGCAAATATAGCAGGCACTACGGGCATGTAACAGCATGGAGTAACAGACACCAGTGTGAAAGTGCATACCCACAAATGATCTCAACACAGTCACAGTCACATAATGGTAAGCCTAAGTAATAGTACAGACTATGACCTGTGTGAACAAAAGGCAGCATCATGTTTACCACTCACACACTAATGCTGCATATCCTGGCCCAATTCACAGTGTAGTCTGATGCCTGACTGTGGTATGGGACATGTCTCAGTCTGGTCCTACAAACATATAGGCTGATGATCAGAAACTGGAGCAGCATGCACTGTCATACAGAACAGGACCAAGAACATTGGCATCTACCCCAATCTGTACACAGGCCAAATAACATGATCACAATACACTGCTACATAATACAGACACTCTTGTCAACAATCACCATAAGTACACAGACCTCACTACTGTACAGACTACCACAGAATATCCAGGTTGTCTCCTCAACTATTAGGCCTCCTATGCATTACATGTCTGTCAGTCTGATATATCATTGGCTTTATATCAGGAATTATGTCAGTAAATAATTGTATACTGTACATATCCACCTCTTACTGCATGACATATGAACAAAGGGTGACAGACTTGGGGGGCAGAGGCACAAACACAGGGCCAATATTGACATATTGCAGTTATAAACTGAGAACATTGCTGGTGTAACAGGGGTTCTTGTAACATAGCTCTGCTGAGGGATATAAAGTCAGTAACACACATGGATGTTATCATTTCCTGGGTACAATTATCAGAGTATGCTATTGCATTTATGAAGACAGAAATTGTGTGAGTAACATACTAAATCTCAGGCTCCAAACTCAGGCCAGTCCTACAGGTGAGAGTTTTCTCAACCACATAACACTATCATGCCAGACTTTAAATCATGCAGAACAGCCATATACAGACAAACCCTGTTAAACAAACATTACTTCAAATGTAGAACAGCAATACTTACATTCTGTCTACATGTCTGGAACATCCCCCCTCCAGTTTGTTGGCCTATCTCCACAGTATTTCTAACTACCTTCTGTGATGCTGTTTGTCACACACCCACATGAAGTCCTGCTCACAGTGAGGGAGAAGGGCCAACACCCACTTGCATTGCTTACTTATAGGAGTGTGTTTCCATACAGTTGGCTATAAGAATGATACAACAGTTGTTCCACATGCAATTAGCAAGTGGAGGACTCCAATTAGTGCACAGGCCATCAGCTGATCATGAACATTACCTACCAAAGTCAAGCTGCTGCCTGTGCAAAACAGATGCATTTTTCCACATCTACCAGAGAGGGGGAGACAGAGAGAGACAGAGAGTGGTCTCTCGGTATTATAATGGCTGCCTATATATTAATGTATGGCTGTGTATTATCTACAATAGTCTCTATGGTGTTTAACAACTGATGGCCTTGTAATGTGACATTGGGACATATGGGTCCTCAATATGAAAATGTAGCATACCCACCCTGTAATGGATTCTGTTATTTACACAATCAGGCCAACACCCACACAGAATACTGATAACCCACACATACACACACTTGCTAGTACCGAGTTTCAAACCTCTACCTAGCTATGTATTGGTACTATAGTAGTTACGCAGTTATTGCAAGTGCCATGGAGCTTATATGTTGGGGAGTTGTCCAAAAGTATCTTTGAAGGTGAATGACATCAGCTGCAATGCTAAAGGAGGGGTAAGGGAAGTGCAGTAAGTGTGACTGACCACAAAAATCATGTGTCAAAGACTCACACACACATTTTCACTGTTGCCAGGACCAGGATTTGAGCTAACTAGTTAGCTACACTATGGCACTATGCAGTTATCGCAAGCACCACAGATCTGAAATGTTGGAGAGTTGTCCACAGGTATCTTTGAAGGTGAGTGACATCAGCTGCAGTGCTAAAGAAGGGATAAGGGAAGTGCAGTAAGTCTGAATGACCACAAAATCAGTTATCAACAAAAAACTCACACACTCTCACACACATTTTCACAGTTGCCAGGACCAGGATTAGAACTCCTAACTAACTATTTTGCTACACTATGGTATTACGCAGTTAGCCCAAGCACCACAGTTTCCATACCTGGGATTAGAACTCCTACCTAACTAGTTTGCTACACTGTAGTGTTACACAGTTATCGCAATCACCACATAGCTTACAGGGCTGAAATTTGGCCAAAAGGTTGTTTCAAGGTGACTGATATCAGCAGGCATGGTAAAGTGGGCAATGGCAGGTGTAGGGAATGGGGCCTCAAAATCATTCACCTCCACATACACACACAATCACAGTTGTCATACCTGGGATTAGAACTCCTATCTAACTAGTTTGCTACACTACAGTATTACACAGTTATCACAAGCACCACAGATTATACAGCTTATACGGCTGAGATTTGGCCAAAGGCTTATCTCAAGGTGACTGACATCAGCAGGAGTGCTAACATGGGCAATGAGAAGTGCTGTGTGTGAATGGACCATAAATCATTTCTCTGGAAACACACACACACACACACACACACACACACACACACACACACACACACACACACACACACACACACACACTCAGTCACACACAACTTTACATTTGACAGGACTGAGTATACAAATGCTACAAGAATACTGTTTTTTGCTATTGTGTTATGCAGTTATCACAAGCACCACAGACATTATAGGGCTGAGGGCTACCAAAAGGAATGTTTACAGTGATTGACATCAGCACATCATGTGATATCGGCCAATTGGATATGTAGTGGGTGGGACAGGCCTCATAATAGAATTGTATCTGTCACTGTCTGTGTCTCTCTTCCCCACATCTCTGTGTGTGTATGTTTGACATATTATAGATTGTTGGCCTTGGATATGTGTGAGAATTTCTGTCCAATGTGTATGTGAAGCATAAATGGTGTACAATTTGGTGTGTGTGCACAGACATCTGCAAATGACATATATTTATACTTCACTGTGTTGTCAGGCATGGGCTTTGTTTCTCTAAGTGTAGGAGCATACTCAGTATGACCTTCAGTATTGAGTGTGTGAATCCATTCCAGGTAAGGTTGTACTCCAGTCCAGGGTTTGGTGTTCTCAATCTACAGATAGCAACCTATTTCTGCAGCATATCTGTAGATAGGTTGACAATATGGAGTCACAATGAGAGAGAGAAGGTTGGATGATGTGGGGATAGTGAATCAGGAAATGAAACAGATTAGCAAGGAGGAAGTAAGGACAGCTATGAAAAGGATGAAGAATGGAAAGGCTGTTGGCCCAGATGACATACCAGTGGAAGCATGGACATGCTTAGGAGGAATGGCAGTGGAATTTTTAACCAGATTGTTTAATGAAATTTTGGAAAGTCAGAGGATGCCTGAGGAGTGGAGAAAAAGTGTTTTGGTACCTATCTTTAAGAATAAGTGTGATGTGCAGAGCTGCAGTAACTACAGAGGGATAAATTTGATCAGTCACAGCTTGAAGTTATGGGAAAGAGTAGTGGAAGCTAGGTTAGAAAGGGAGGTGATGATTAGTGATCAGCAGTATGGTTTCATGCCAGGAAAGAGCACTACAGATGCAATGTTTGCTCTGAGAGTGTTGTTGGAGAAATACAGAGAAGGTCAGAAGGAGTTGCATTGTGTCTTTGTGGACTTAGAGAAAGCATATGACAGGGTGCCTAGAAAGGAGTTGTGGTATTGTATGAGGAAGTCGGGAGTGGCAGAGAAGTATGTAAGAGTGGTACAGGATATATACGAGGGTAGTGTGACAGTGGTGAGGACTGCGGTGGGAGTGACAGATACATTTAAGGTGGAGGTGGGATTACATCAAGGATCAGCTCTGAGCCCTTTTTTATTTGCAGTGGTGATGGACAGGTTGACAGATGAGATCAGACAGGAGGCCTCATGGACTATGATGTTTGCAGATAACATTGTGATCTGTAGTGAGAGTTGGGACCAGGTTAAGGTGACCCTAGAGAGGTGGAGATATGCTCTAGAGAGGAGAGGAATGAAGGTCCGCAGGGCTAAGACAGAATATATGTGTGTAAATGAGAGGAAGGGTAGATGAATGGTGAGGATGCAGGGAGTAGAGTTGGTAAAGGTGGATGAGTTTAAGTACTTGGGATCAACAGTTCAGAGTAATGGTGAGTGTGGAAGAGAGGTGAAGAAGAGAGTGCAGGCAGGGTGGAATGGGTGGAGAAGAGTGTCAGGAGTGATTTGTGACAGACGGGTACCAGTAAGAGTGAAAGGGAAGGTCTACAAGAGGGTAGTGAGACCATCTATGTTATATGGGTTCGAGATGGTGGCATTGGCAAAAAGGCAGGAGTCAGAGCTGGATGCAGCAGAGTTAAAGATGTTAAGATTTGCACTGGGTGTGACTAGGATGGACAGGATTAGGAATCAGTATATTAGAGGGTCAGCTCAGGTTGGACAGTTTGGAGACAAAGCAAGAGAGGCAAGATTGCATTGGTTTGGACATGTGCTGAGGAGGGATGCTGGGTATATTGGGAAAAGGATGCTAAGGATGGAGCTGCCAGGTAAGAGGAAAAGAGGAAGGCCTAAGATAAGGTTTATGGATGTGGTGAGAGAGGACATGCAGGCGGCTGGTGTGACAGAGGAAGATGCAGAGGACAGGAAGAAATGGAAACAGGTGATCCACTGTGGTGACCCCTAATGGGAACAGCCAAAAGAAGATGATGAATGGGTGACAGATAGGGGGATACTGTAACTATTGCTGTCTGTGCTGCTTGTGTTACATGGTTGTTGTTAGCAGAGATATTCAGACATATGTTCTGTTTTACACTGTGATGTATTATGTCATCGACTACTGACAGATATAATTATTTGCTCACAGTTATTTACTGGGAAATACAAGATGAATGAAGCTGAGTCCAGTATTGTGGTCCATAGCCTACACATTCTTGCACACTCCTGCCATTCTGGAGGGTAACCACAGACACTTGCTGATGGGTCTGTGTAAATGGTCCAGCACCTTGGTAGTATGGTGACTGAGGATCCCCTTCTTATACATATATCGACTTAACAGAATGACCATATCCTGCTGTGGCCATACCTCTCATCTGTACAGATTCACCCAGGTTACTCAGATGCAGGGCTCACAGGGCTCATATATCTGATCAGTTCCCCTTCACATTGTGGTTTACGAGCAGGTTTGTAGCCACCCATTACTGGGTTTGCAGGTAGGGATAGTATGGACAGACATCAGAGTTTCAGACTTCATGCACTTCATGACGTCCATGCATCTACATCCCCCCAATCTGTTATTCTATCCTCGTCCTAACATTATTCGAGTGATATCTGGGAAGTATCCCTATAGTTGGCCCTTCATCCCAGCAGTATTTATGGATTGGTCCACAGTTCATGCAGTAGGACATGGGGGGCATGCTACTAGGATTTGTCAATGTGGCCTTGCATTTCTGTTCTGTTGACTACGTTAGTTTGTTATTTGGGACTCCATGAGATACCATACATTGGAAATACAGTTGAGGCACAGGCCTTTGTCAGAGGACTGTAGGCCATTTGGTAGTGATGCAGGCCATCTGTAGCAGAACAGTGCATTTTGTTATGCCTACAATTCCAGGCTGTGAGCCAGTGGATTCCCCTGGGGTGACAGGGTAAGTGTGCAAGGTGTTAATGCCAATAGTTCCCATACATATTGACCCATAGGTCTGGATGAAGGCAGGGTGCTGCTTACAGCAAGGGACACACCTGCACAGGACACCTCTTCAGCATGCTGCATTCTGTGGGTATTCCCATACAAAAGTGGGGTCATACTGTACTCATTCCCAACAGCAAGGATATGACCTGTGATAAACCTGTGGCTGATGGTGGGGTGAGTTGAGTGCATGTGTGATATGGAAGCTACTTACAGCTGACTCACAGACATACCTGGGACATTCCCCTTATGCTGCCTTGTGCAGGGACATAGGCAGCCTCTCATTTCTTCATAACTGTGCCTTTTGTGGTCTGCCAGTGATTGGCCAGAATACATCAGTATTCCATACTACACAGACAACTAATGTGCTGCTAACCTGTATGTACAACTCCAAAGTTGTGTGCAGTTGGAAGTTGCATTTTATACACTCTGTCTAGGGTACTTCCACTGTGTACTGTGTGCATGTATGGGCCCACATTGATGGCATGTCCATCATTCAGACAGTGACAGATATTGACATCTGGAGAGTGAGTATGGATGACTGCTGACATGGGTATTGCTGTGAAGCATTGCGGTTGGCACTGCAGTTATCAGAACATGGCCATGTCATCCACAGTACTGGCCATAGGCCACAGAGACACAACCCTCCATGCCTCCATGCTGACCACTTCCAGACAATATTGAACACACAACAGTCTAACACACGGACCCCTGCATATTATACACATGAAACAATCTATCCTGTAGATTGGGCCAGCTCTGGTAATCTGTGCTCCACTGTTATTACACCTCACACTAAAATGTTACAGCATTTCTACATAGGATTCTGGGGGGGGGGGCATAACTGATTACTTTAAACATTTGCTATGACTGTACTGGTATTTCAGGTACTCTATTGGCTTCCCATTTCATTTTGTAGTATGACCTATCATGTAGATTGGAGGCATATCAGTAGAGTACAGATCTTAGGTTTTATTGACCTACACTTCAGTTTCAGACTTCTTACCCTTCAGAACTGACATACAACTGCAAGACCTGTTGTAGTCTGTCTGTGTAGGTCTGGAGGGGGACTGTTAACCATTGCCATCAATTGGAGGCCTTAGCCCAGCCTTTTTTATGGCCATCTACACCTGTCCTGCTGGCTGAGGCTGGTGGTGGTTATGTGAGCCTCACTGACATGCATGTGTGTGTTCTATGGGCACACATTTGGGCCATCACATATACTGCAGTGGGATTTGTCACCTTATCTAGTACTGCCTAGTATATTGACAGCAGTATTTGTCATGGTTTCATGCTGCCCATATAGGTGTACACTATCTACTGCCATCCCATTCAGCCACCCGATTCCCTTGCATGCTCATGTCTATACCATAGATACAACTACCAGAACATACTACTCCATTCAGCAATTGCTATGAAGACTAACTTACCTTGCTGTTGTGCCAATATTGAGGATGGTGGTGAAGGGCTGACTATGTCATTTGCACATAGTACACTCCCTATACATGGTAAAGCACAGGTAGTGTCATGTTTGGCATCCCTTTTACTTTATGTGCAAGTCAAAGAGAGGTGTCATTCCCTGGGTCCCTATCGTGTCAGTGTAAGTGCTATGGGTTGTCTCTTTGCCAAGGAGTGGGCATACTGGGCATGCTTACTTCTGTCTACATGGGGCAGGCTCAGGTAGTTCCTCCTCCGAGTCCCTCTGTGCCTGTGATGGCCTTGGCAATGGTGGGGGGCTGTGCAGCCTTGCCCCATGCTGTTCCTGCTGCAACTGTTTCCGCAGGATCATATTGTGTAGCTTGGCACATACTATGAACAGTTATGTACATGTAGCTGGACAGTACTGCAAGGCTCCACCGGATATGTCCAGGCAGCAGAACCATGACTTGAGCATCCCAAACACATGTTATGTTAGGATTCTGGTTTGTGCACGTGCCTCATTATGAAGTTCTTGTTCAGGTGTGTGTGCATTTCTGAGGGGTGTCCTCAGCCACGGCTCCAGTGCATAGCCAGCATCCACCACTAGGTGGCCATATGGGATGTCCTCACTGGTAAATGTCTGGTACAGCTGTCATATGCCAGATGCAGGAGTCGTGATAGCTTCTAGGACTGCCAGCACACACATTCAGGATAATGCCCTGGGTATCGCACATGACCTGGCAGTTGATGGAGGGGAAGCCCTTGCAGTTTATATAGACCCTACCCAGCTCACCAGGTGGTGCTTTGATGTGTATGTATGTATGTATGTGCAGTCTATAGCACCCACTACCTCAGGGTATTCTGCTATTTGGTGGAAGAGATGCATATTGCTGGTCAATGCCTCATGGGTGTTGAGGAAATATATGTGCTCACCGGCATGTGCTGACATGGTATCCAGGAACTGGCGAAGTAACCTGGATTCTGATACCTGTGAGATCCCAATGGCATCCCCAGTTGCCCATTGGAAGGTACCTGTGGCTAGTATTCTTAAGCCTACATATAACTTGGCATCCACTGGGATGGGTTCCCCTCTGTTGGTTCTGTGTGTGAGGTATGGCTGGCACAGTTCAATAATTTTCTGTAGAATGTCCCTGTCCACTCTATAGTGCTCCACTATCTCCAGCTCATGTAGCCCCTGGTAGGTTACCCTGGGTCTGTACACTCTTCTCCTTCTCCTCACTGTGGGTTGGTCATCAGCATTCACATCCCCACCACCCTCAGCCTCCTGCACATATTGATGTATGACAGCAACAGCAGCCCCTAACATTTTGTTAGTTTTGTCAGGTAAAATTCCTCCTGTCTGTGTACACCGGTGGTGTAGAATTTGTGCAAAAAAACAGACTTGAAGGTGTTTGCATAGTTTATAGTAGTGTGCCAGGCTGTTCCATGTGTAATTGTATGATTCTGATACATTTCAGCTGCCAGCTATGCTAGTTCTGCTTGATTGCCTTCCTACTGCTGTTTTCCATTTCCATTGCCTTCCTATTTAAGCCCAGTGGAGCATCGCGCATACCCAGTGTTCAAATGTGAACAGAGCTGCTATTTCCTGTTTTTTTTTTTGGGGGGGGGGGGTTAAAGCCCGGTGCACAGCGCGCATACCCGTGTAGGCAGTGTAAACACTGCTAGGTAGCCTCAGACATACCTCTTTGCTTAGCTAAGGGCAAACACGGGCCCAGAAGTCCAATAAGCTTACAGCATGTATGACACTCCCCCTTTTGAGGTCATCTACTTCTTATACTTATAGAATGGTGTTGCTGCACCTACACGGTTGGGTGCAAGCTAACACTGAGAGGAAATTTGTGATTCAGTATCAGTCCCCTCATTTACATAAAACAGAATGCTAATTTATAGTTACCAAACTCACACTCAACCTTCTCCCTTAGCAACCACTATTGCCTGGTATTGTTGTTTTATACATGCCATTGACTATTATGGCAAAATGCTGATTTGGGTTTAAAAGCTTATTTCCAACTTTTTTCTTATTTTCGGGCCAGTCTCGTTTGCGTACCACTGCCATATGCTTAAACGGCTGAAATTGGCCAAAAGAAAATAAAAGTTATTTTTTATAATTTTGCAACTATTTTTCATACCAATGACCATATATGAGGCCATTGGCATGCTTAGTATGTTGAATACATGCTTTCTTTAGAGCTGTCATGACGCTGTTTTGTAATTTGCAGAAATGTTTTCGGTTAGTAACTGAATACATTTCTGCAGGTTATACTATTCCTACACAGATGCCTGCCTGCTTCCTGGATCACTAATTCACCTCATTTGCATGGTTTTCACCAGCAAATGAGGTAATTAGCATATAGCAGTGGTGTCCATGCAGGAATAGTGTAGGAGCACTCGTGCACGTCCCTGGAGTGCGTTCCTGGATCACTCATCGACCATATTGCATGCAGCAGCTCTTGCTCTATTCCTGCAGTCTGTGCAGAGCTTGCTGAACCCAGGGGTTGGTTATTACTTTAGATCACTTTCCTCTATTATAAAAAGTCTTCACTTTTATACCCAGTCAGAAATTAGACCCAGCTGATACTCTAACAGGGTTAACATTTTTCATTCATAAGTTGAATATAGTCATCATTTTTTATGGCCACCAGACCATCAAAGCTGACAATTATTTTATTTACAAGAAGAAAAGTGTTTTTGTACCAACTAATGCACCCACATATAAATACTTTCAAGAAAGCCTGTAAACTTGATTTGTACCGGCTGTAAAAAAAAAGTTCTCCTATGGGAACTTATCTGCCAGTGAAAGAGACACTCTCAACTCTCTTTGGAACAAAAGATTTGTCAGGGTTTTGAAACTGGACAAAAAGGGTGGTATGGTGATATTTGACACTACTGACCATATAGACCAAATATTTATCATGCTATAAGATTCACATGTCTATAAATGTGGTCAACATTGCCTACAGGAGAACCAACATCTACCTCCAGGATCTGTTATTCCAAGGGGTAATCAATAAAAATCTTTACAATTTCCTTAACACCACCCACCCATTGACTCCCACCATTTTCAGGATACCAGAAGTGAACAAAGATTTTGGTGACTCCCCTTTGAGGCCAATAGTAGTGGCACAACAATGGAAAACTTAATCATTGGCTGTTTATATAGACCTTGATTACTCAAGCCTATATTTTCCAATACTCACCACTTACTAAAGGATTTGCAGGATTTTTTAAGAAGTTTCCAGCAACACTTTTGTATTGACCATTTGAGGTTTCTTACCATAGATGCCATCAATTTGTTAACCTAGGTACCCCAAGACCTTGGTTTGAAGTTTTTGTTGAAATCCTCTTTCAATATACTGTTTTAACAGGAAAGAACATTAGGCTGCTCACTGAGCTCATGCATCTTAGACAATTTTTTTTTATTCTTTGAAGGGAAATTTTACAAGCAGATTTGGGGTATTGCCATGGGAGAATCTTTTGCTCCAACTTTTGCTAATCTTGTCCTGTACAACTGGAAACTATTTTTATCTTTAAAGATGATCACTACTTCCTTTACAGCAAATTATAATTCAGGTACATGGATGACTTGCTTATTTTATGGAATGGACCAAATGAAGTGATGGAACAATTTGTCAGATATTTAAATTCTACTACTGAATTCCTAAAATTCACCTACACTTACAATGAAGAATTTGTAAACTGTTTAGATGTCACCATTTATGTAATAGAAGATAGATTCATATCCAATATTTATTGCAAACTTACCTTCAGTAACTTACTTATACTACACAAGTCTTCATCCCTATAAACAGAAGGTGAGGTTGAAGAATTAATAAATTATTTGGATGCCACCATTTGCATAACAAAAGGCAAATTCATATCCAGTATTTATCTCAAACCCACCTTCAGTAATTCTTACTTATGCTACACAAGTTTCCATCTCTATAAACAGAAGGAGAGGTAGGTGAAAGGCTGTCCTGCATGGTCTCAGATAATGTGCTTTTTTTAAATTGAGACCAACAAACTCAAGAATATGTTTATAGAGAGGGGATATCCTGTTCTCTTTTGGATAAAATCATTAAAGAAGTGTCAGACAGTGGACTCTTTAAATTCAAGCCCTTACTTGGAAAGAAATTTGATGGTATGAGCCCCACAAATACATCTGCTGAAATAATGAACCTCAAATGTTGAGACAGGGCCCTCATTTTAAAATACCAATGGGCAACACAAGAGGTTCCAATATCATTTCGAGCAATTGGAACACTTTTTTCAAAACTAATGTAGATGTCTTTAACAATCTGGGTGACAACCTGTTTTTGTCTACAAGTTCAGCAAAAAATGTAAAGAATATGTTGGAAAGAGGTTCAACCAGTGAAAATGAGAACACCATAGATAAAAAGGGTCCTATCAAATGTAGGAGGTTTGCCTATTGTTCCTATATATTTGAAGGAGACAGTATAACTTTGAACAACATTTTGTCTGACAAGGTTTAGTTAGGTAGAGGCAACTGTAACATGAGCAGAGTTGTATACTTAGCAAAATGTGACTGTTGCCTATATTCTACAGTGGCAAGAGTGAATGTACTCTCAAAAAGACAATTTGTGAACATTTATATGATGTTACAACAAAAAAATAAAAAAATGTCATGTACAAGCATTCTATGTTGTGGTTATTTTAAAAAGTCTTTATTTGGGATCTTGGACATTGTTGAACCCAGTTTAGGGGTTGTGCTTGGTAAACAAGCCTGGAATATAGAGAATTTTATTGGCAGATCAGTTTGGACACCATCTGCAAACCAGGCATTAATGACCACATTTCTATTTATCCACTCCTAAAATTGCAGGCTGCTAAACTTTAATTTTGCTATTATCACTTCCTTAGCACTTCTTTGTATTCCCTCAATGTGTTTTAATGTACTGCTGAGCCAGTTCAGCCTTTTTATGTGCCTGTGTTACTTATTTATGTTATGTATTTGTCTTTTAACCAAACAAGTTCATTTTACTTTGTTCTGATGAAGTCTGTTTGATTTGGGAATAGGATGAAAGCACTTAACAGCATACATTTTCTTTAATAAAGTTATTTTAGTTGCTTCCAACTTTTTTATCTCTTTTTTTTTACCTTGTGGTGGCCATTGTAAATTGATATACTCTGGCTCTCTGAGCCACACAGTGTTGTTCTTCAAGATAAATTTAGTGCTAACTTTACCCCAGAAACAGTGATCATCTTTCCACAAATCCCTGTGTCATTTAATATCAACAAGGAATATGCCTCAAATGCATTTTCAAAAACTAAAAATACCACTTCCATGGGTACAGACAATTTTTCTGTATGCCTAATAAATAACCTTAAATATGCTCTCATGCATACTTCAGGATCATACCAGGTGGCTATACTTAAAATCAATAAGTTCTTGAAGGATTTAGTGAGGGCATATTTAAGGTTAACCTGCTGTTATAGGACCCCTTCATAAGGGATTCCCTCCCACAGACCCCGGGAACTATAGACTCATCAGCCTAATCAGTATAATGTGCAAAGCCATGGAATTCATCTTATCAGATTTCAGTAAAAATGTCAAAAACCTAATACAATTAGACCCTTAATACTCTGGATTTGCCAAGTGGAGGTCATGTCTACTTAATTTAATTAACATTTTCAAAAAGATCACAGAGACAGTATATAATGGTCATTTGGTGGAAAAAAACTTTCTCGATCTGGCCAAGGTATTTGACAAAACCCCAATGCTGATATTGCAAATTACTATGAGATGTAAATACTGGCCCTTACATGGTAAGTTGAATAGCAAACTGGATGAAAGCTAGAACCCACATAGTTAAGTTAGCAAATGCCACCTCAGAAAGTGAGAAGATACCTGGTGGTGTACCTCAGGACTCTTGGTAAGAGCCCTCCTTTTTGGCATATAGCTCTCCAACCTGCAAACTACATACCTACACCTATGACTAACTAGGTTTGCTGATGACTGCATGTTAAGTGCAGTTGTCTGATCATCCTTGGCTATAGATTTGCTACAGCAAAAACTAATCTTTAAACCAATGGTGCACTGAAAAAAGGCTAAAATGTAATGCAAAAAAGTGAAGAATTGTCACATTTAGTCAAAAAACTCTCATTATTAACTTATATCACAGCCATTATCCAACTTTAAACATATACAGTAGTCAGGGATCTTGGCACTGTGGTCAGCTCCCTCTCTTTTTATTAAATGTAACATTAATAGTTAGGAAATCTTTCTAACACAACTAATATCTAACTGCTTCTTATCCATGTCTAAAGTTATCATACCACTGTATTTATCTCTAATGATGCCAATTATAATGTTCAATACCCCATTCAACATGCACCAATCCATACACATCATACTGCAAGAAAGACCCCACACGTTCCTAATTAAAAGAGTTGACTTGTCTAAAGACCTTTGGCTAAAACAAGTGTGATTCCCCATCTCTAGGGTCTATATTACATGATCGAATGTTTAGTTAGTCGAATAACTAAATGTTGATCATTAAATGCCGAAGACCCAAAACTGTAAATGGCAGTTTCTACACAGGGAAACAATGCCATTTTCCTACCTAAAAAAATAAATAAATAAACACGAATCAAGTGGGAGGCTTCGCCCCCACACCCCCTAACTAAATATACCAACTCTGAGATTACTCCACGTTGTAGAAAGGACAAAATCCGCGTAACAGCCAAAGGACTTGTTTCCCTATGTGGAAACTGCTGTTCACAGTTTTGGGTCTTCGACATTTATTGATCGACATTTAGTTATTCAACTAACTAAACGTTCAATCATGTAATATAGACCCTGTCCCTATACACCATCTCTTATAGACTCCTACATGGAGATCTATGTCTTGCATTTCATGCCATTAAGTACCCAAACCCTCCTTGATCTATCTCATATCCACAAAACAAACAGCTCTACAAACACTATAAATAAGGGTGTACTGCAAATCTATACCAGCATATAAATAAACATAATCGGGGAAAAAATATTATCCAATGTCTACCTCATCTCTATTACAAATTGCCCTTAAATGTAAGCAAACTTTCATTCACTGGATCATAAGATCATAAGCTATAGAAAACATTCAGTCCAGTGGCCATGTGCACCTTGCCAAATAACTGTACACAAGCTTTAACACTCTTTTCAATGAGGGCAAGGCTTGGCGATTCCATTGTAAATTTAATGCTACTTATCAAGTTGTCCAAGTTACATCTGAAGGAAGACAAGGAATCACATCGCTGGACTTGAAGAGAAAGTCTATTCTGTAGCAGAGAGGAAACCAGGACACAAACCTATTCTCATGTTTTTATTATTTAGGTCATAATGTGGTTAAGATCTCTGGTAAGTGTGGGCTAGACTATTTGACTTTCTGAGAAAAAGGAGGCCCAGGATAACAGGATCCCTAAGGATGTGTTTCTTAAGGCACAAATCTCCCCTCAGGAGTCTATAAGCTCTATAATCACTGTTTTGCTTGACAATGGTGTACTGCCATGCTGCAGGCTTCAGTCATTTGCTTTTTCCCAAAAAGGATAATGTTACATTTGTCGGCATTTAGTTTCGTCCCTTTACATATATACCAGGAATGTACTTGTGTTACCGCATTTTGAAGGTTAAGTGTATCATCTGAAAATTTAACAGTTACACCCAGTTTGCAATTGTCAGCAAATTTTATCAATCAGAGATATTTTATCAGTTTTGAGGTACTAGAAATAAATGCCAAACAGGAGGAGACCATGCACAGAGTTTTGTGGCTGGGGACACTACTGGTCAACTTCTCTCTGCTTGAAGAGGCATCTTCTGTGTGGACAGTGTGCATTCCGTCATTAAGCCAGTTGGCTATTCATCTTTCCACATAAGGATGAATGCATAAGGCTGATAGCTTTTTTACAATTCCTCACATGGAATACCTTGGCCAGATGGAGATAAGCAACATGGACAGTGTGAGCACTGTACACTGCTTGAGAGACCTTCTCAAAGAAACTGAAAATGTTTAGCAGGCACAATCTGCCTTATATGAAGTGAGTCTGTTGTGGGTTGGGCCTAATGAGATTTTTAATGATGTATTCCATAGCTTTACAAATCAGACTCATAATGTTGATAGGCTGGAACTTTCCAGAGACAATGATGGGTCCACCCTTATAGAGAAGGACCACTACAGCAAAGTGACTGAATTCAGAAACATAGCCTGTAGCTAGACTTACATTAAACAGTTTAAGGCAGGGTTCTTCTACTATGTGTTTGACATTATTTATTAGGCAATCCAGTATGTTTTCAGCACCCATAGAAGAAATGTTTATGATCTTTGAAAAGTACCTTTAGTATATGTTCCTTAATAAAGGTGGGGTCAGGAGTGACACAGGGATGACTGGAGTTTCAGGGAGAACGTTGGCAGCAAACTTGCTTGCCAGTATTTTTGCAATTTCATTTGGGTTAGAGTGTGATGTTCCATACTGGAAAACTTCAGAACAATGTTAGTTTTCTAAAGCAAGTGAAGAAGAAACTGAGGCTATCCATGGGATGCATTGTTGGCCCTTATACTGGACTTAGTTTATTGATGATGTTTTTATACTGTTCTCAGACTAGGAGGTTATAGCCTTACCAGCTGATTTGAGGAGATTTGTTCTTTTATTATAAAGCTTGTTTATGTCCAACAGACCCTGTGAGTGGTTTATTTTTGAATTCATCAATACACTTGGTACCAGCAAGGACTGCTAGATTGATGTATTTATCTAAATGTGCATAAAAATGTTTAATGTAGCTAGAGGCATATTCGGGATCAACTGTTGGGATGTTATGGGTAAATTTAGAGAATTTGTCATACAATTGAATAAGGATTGCTTTGTTGAAGTCTCTGAGGAGACAGGAGTTGGATATTTGTGAAATGGAAGTTCTGAGGGTAAAGATCACAAGTCATTGGTTTGAAGAAACCAATGAGGGGTAGACCAGAGGAGTAGAGCAGGCAGAGGCTCTGTTCTTGTGCACCATGTCAATAATGTTTCTGCTCCTGGAGAATTGGAGGGCAATTTGAGCCAGGAAGTTTTTGCTTGCCCAATCCACAAATCATTGTACACATCCAACATGAAAGGTTTAGACACTCCAGTCTATGGAGAAGTAGGTGAAATCGGTAAGGATAACAGAGTTTTCTTATACGGATGTCATCAAGTAATGACAGTAATTGCACATGGATATCTGTGATTATGAATGTTAGGGGAACTCTATAACAAGCTATAAGTCAGAAGTTTGCCTTGCCTAAGGTACGATGATGTTCTAATACTTCACTGGTGGAATATCGAGGTATTAAAGAGATATAGTAAGTAGCAACAGAGACACTCTACTATTGTTTCCAATGGACATAAAGGCATGGCAGGAACAAAACACAGGCTCAAAGAAAATGCTTTCCTTACATTTGAAAGACATCTCAGTAACTACACAGACATGAGCATGCTCCAGATACAGAAGTGTCCCCAGATCAGGCAGTTTGTTGTTTTGACATCTGGCATTGAGCAAAGCCACCTGATGTTGTCCATTTCAAGATCTGATGCGTTCTTAAGAGAAAATGACCATTAGAAGACCTCTGCCTGAAAAAACAGTATGGGTGCAGAAAAAAAACTTAACCAGTATGTAGAATATCCAAACTCTATGAAAGTTTATTTATTTAATTATGTAATTGTTTAACTATTAGGTTGTTATCTTTGTTATATAAGGGTGCATTTTTCCTGTATGTTTTTATACTCTGTAAAGGCCAAAGAGCCGAGGCACTAGAGAAAGAGAAATAAATTGTTTTTGGATTATCTTGTCTGTGTTTTGGTCGTGTTTGGTTTTATCTTTTGGTTATTGTGGTTGTGGAGCAGTATGTAGAAAAGCTTGAATGAGAGATGCAGGCCATACTTTACAAAGGAAGTCAGACTGCTGGCCATTGCATCCCTCCTAGAATGACAACAGCTATTTAGCCAATTGTTAAAACAAATTATTTTCTCCTTATATTTAGGCATCATTTTCGATGAAGGGATTATTCTGTTCAAAAGTAGGGTTTTACCCTTATCTGATACTTGCATAGCAAGTTCCTGATGTTTTTCAGCATGTCCCTCAAAGTTTTGTGCACCAGTATGTTTACTCACAAGTGGACTACAATCATGTTGTAGTCATAACTTCTAGAAGAAAAGGTCTTAATGGACCTTGTTATGTCAGCAATCTTGGTTTCTGAGAAGTAGCTCTAGCCTGGTGGACATAGAATCTATACGCCTAACAACAGAGTCACCATTTACTAAGACAGTCTTTAAAGACAAATCTTGTAGATCAGACATGCAGCCACAAATTCATTCCTAGCCTGATCTTTTTGTCTTTCTAGATGCAGGTGGTACATATTAAGTGAGGGTTGGACATTGGCAATCTGCAAATCGTGGCTTAACTTACTTACCTTGTAATTCTTATGATCCTATGGAAGATCTAGGGTGAATAGTAAAGACATGGAGGACCTCTCGGATCATGTAGCCCAGACAGGTATGCCCCTAGCCCTGAGCAGCATTCTACCATCACCAAGAATGATACCACAGTACAAGCAGAAAATTATTGATTTCAACAATTGGCTTAAGTTTCTGGTGTCATTCTAAGGAGATCCAGTATCTGTCTGCCTGGGATGACATGATTGACAGACCCCGATGCTTTGCCAGAGATGACCTACATCTGTCACACCTGGGCTTCCGGATACTGGTCAAGGCTCTTGCCACCCCTATAGTGCTTTTTTAGGTGGTGTTCCAAAGACCAAATTACTGCTGTAACAGCTACAAACAAATGCAATCTGAGGATCATGTTGTTCAACGTTAGAAGTCTAAATCTCAAAATGCACTCACTCAAGGCACTCCTTAAAATGGACATTGACATTTGTGCTGTAACAGAGACCTGGTTCAAGGCAGCAGAAAGCACCCCTGCACTACCAGGCTATAACTCATTCCACACCTTTCAGCCCCAGAACTTAGACCGAAGCTCCAAAGGCGGTGGTGTCTCCATATTAATAAAAGATGCGCACACCTCCATACTGGTAGTCCAACATAACGCATCAGAGATACTTCAGGTGCGGCTAACATTGGGTAAGACAGTGATTCAGGTCACAGCCTGCTATAGGTCCCCAACCATTTTCCAAGACTCGCACTCCACATTCCTAAGCACCCTAGAGAATATTAGGGTCCAACCTAACACTGTCTTACTAGGCAACTTCAACTACCCCTCCATTAACTGGGTAGACTACTCATGTACGAATACACTTGCCCAACATTTCCTGGAGTTCATTAATTCCACTGTCCTGGATCAGCTCATTCTCACCCCCACTAGAGATAGCAACATCCCTCACCTGGTCATTACTAACATGGGTGACCGTTGTTCTATACCAGTAGTCAGCTCCTCCCTGGTTAGATCCGACCTCAAACTAATCACCTTGGAAATCCACATCCCTTCTACCCACCCAGCAAGGGTAACCACCATGAAAAACTTCTCCAAAGCTAACTTTGGGATCCTAAAAACAGAGGTGGCTAAATTCACGGCACTCATGCAAATGGAGAATAGTTGCGTGACTGCAGAATCATACACCAATGCACTGTACAAACACATACACAAATGCATGGATCTCACCATACCCAATAGAACCAAGACACTCTCCTCTAAAAAAGGAAGCCAATCTGGTGGTCCCCTGTCATAAACAAACTCTACAACAGAAGGAGGAAACTGATGCAGAATAAGGTGAAGTCCCAAGACTGAAAAAACTCCCTTATCTGCCTCAACGAAAAGTTGAGATCCCTCATCAAATCCTCTAAAGCTAAGTATGAAAACAGAATTGCAGCAGATAGTAAAGACAACCACAAGGCCTTCTATAGTTATGTAAAGAATCTCCACAGCAATACCCAGATTTGCTCTGAGCTACTACACAATGGTACCTCCTATACCGAGCCAACAGATATTGCCAGTATACTGGCCGGCAGATTCAGTGCTAACTTTACCCACCCCCCCAAAGGGCCGATCACAATACCAGTAGATTGCCAGGCACCCAGTATTACTGATGCACAGGTTAAAACAGCACTGTCCAAGGCCAAGAATACAGCTTCTATGGGACCAGACATCAATTTGTAGCTGAAACTGAATGAGACTCTCAAAAGTGATGGCAAACAATGTTTCAATGAACTGAAAAAACAACAAACTGGGAGAAAATGGCAAGATACTAAAATAAAATTTAATGATTAAGTGCTTTCAGCCACTAAGGTCTTCATCAGAACAATCATATAACTAATAAAACTACTTTCTTGAAATAAAATACTTGACCTTTAAGTTGAATGTGAAAATATAATATTGCTTTTTAAATATATATTTATATATATATATATATATATATATGTATATATATATATATATATATATATATATATATATATATATATGTATATATATATATATATATATATATATATATATATATATATATACACATATATACATATATATATATATATATATTTATATAATCAAGTTATCATAACCTCATCCTTAAGAAAATATATATACTAATCTATTTGAATTTGTTTACTTTTTGTTTCTTATTAAGAAACACTTTCTAATTAACATTACTGTACAACTCTGGTGAGTTACAAGCATTAAACAGAATCAGAACGGTTGCAAAAAAACAATTGGCCTGAAGTTAGACTTACAGATTTTTGCTGCCTGTCTGCAAAGTAACACTTGTTTTATTGTTTGAATACTTTGTTTCATGATTCTTTTTTTGAGCATTTTATATCTAGGAGATTTAATTTAAATGAATTGAGCATAGATATAGACATAGATATAGACATAGATATAGATATAAATATATATACATATATATATATATATATATATATATATATATATATATATATATATATATATATGTGTGTGTGTGTGTGTGTGTGTGTGTGTGTGTGTGTGTGCGTGCGTGCGTGCGTGTGTGTGTGTCAGTTAAAATCTTCAGTGTGTGTAATTTTGATATCTGAATATTCAACTGCATATGGTCGACTAGACAGTTGATCGACAAGTGTGTGAGATTGACAGTCTACAGGAAGGGGAATATTCCCATTCCCGAGGGACTGTGCCATCTCAGAGTTAGTATGTATAATTAACATGGAGTCCCTGCAAAACATGATGTTATCTTCTGTTTGTTAAAAGTTTGAAATTGTATGTGCCAAGGCTGTTTCATGGTTTATGCATAGTGTGGTGATGATTTCCATATTTTTGACATTTATAGCAAGCTCCTGCTTCAGTTTTTGCCTGTACACACATGGAGCTTTAAAACACTTCAGTTCTGACTATAACTACAATAACAGCATTCATATACTGTTAATGCAGCAAATATATTGCAAATTAGGCATTGTTGAGAGAATGTATTGCAAATTAGGCATTGTTGAGGGTGTTTGTGCATGTGTGTGTGTGTATGCATCAATGAATGGTATGGGGGGGGGCTGCCATACCTGCATGATCACTTTATATATTCAGCCAATCCTGCAACACTGGGGGAGAACACTAGCCGCCAAGAAAAAGTCTTTCATATTGTCCTTAATGATACCTAAATGTGCGATGGAGTAAACACTAGCCACCATGGATAATTCTTACAAATTGTGCCTTAACAGCACTTAAATATGAGTTGGGGTAAACATTAGACCCCAGGGATAACACTTAACATTGTTCTTTAATAGCACTTAACAAAGACTTGAGTAGGGGAAACACTAGCCACCAGTGATAACTACAGGCATTGTGCTTTAATGGCAGCGGTTCAAGGATTCTCTTCATAGTGTGCCTTAAAAGCACTTATTGTAAAAAATTAAAATAAATTGGGTTTTGAGGAACACTAGACACCAGGGATACTCCATATAGGGTTTTTTAAAGGCACTTGAAAAGATTCAAACCCTGCACCTTCCCGCCAAGGATATTAGTCCTCTGTACCACCACTATATACCAGGGAGGGTATGAAATAGCAGTTAAAAGTGGAAACAATAATTTAAAGTATATGGAGGGGGATTATTGAAGCTCTGCACCCTTAACACAGGGGAGAACAGCATTAGCCCATTATAGTGACAGATAAGGTAGTTAACACTATGTTTTAAAGCGATAATGAGGCGCTAGGGCATTATGTAAGGACTGCATTAGTTTGTGAGTCATGAGGGAGAGGACAGGGCACCTATAATCATACCTGTCAGCCTCAAGTCACAAGAAATCTTGACAAATCCAGAAACATCTGCAGGACAAAGACCTACCACCAGGGATGCGTTTTAATTATTCTTCTTATAATCATAGAATGTTGCTAGAGAAACAGCTTTTGCATTACTATATATTTACTGAAAGATATGAGGTCTGAAACTAAAAGGTATGTCATTTGTACAACCTGCAATCCTCAATGTGTTGAAAGAACAAGAAATCTGCATGAGAAAAAAAGCTATGAGGATAAAATCTGGGCATTCTGCAAAAATGTGAATAGCTGAAAGGTATGCCTATAACAGGCAACAGCAGATTCATTCTGGCAAATTAAGGACAGGTTGACAGGAATGAGGGAGTGCCCATGAGGAGGGCAGGCTTCATGCAAAGCCAAGAGGAACACTAGATGACACCAGGGAGAATTCTTCAAATGTAACTCTGAGTCACATAAAACGTTAACAGAACAAAAGGTCTGGCATTGTAATCCAGTTTCTGCACAATAAGAAATATGAAACGCTAATGTCTGGCATTATTGATTGTAACCATCTGTGACTCACGAGGGCAGGAAAATCATGAAAGCAGACATCAGGGGCATTCTGGTAACTCAGGGACAGGTATAAGATATATGCTTTATGTGTGTGTGTGTGTGTGTGTGTGTGTGTGTGTGTGTGTGTGTGTGTGTGTGTGTGTGTGTGTGTGTGTGTGTGTGTGTGTGTGTGTGTGTGTGTGTGTGTGTGTGTGTGTTTGTGTGTGTGTGTGTGTGTGTGTGTCTGTGTGTGTGTGTGTGTGTGTCTGTGTGTCTGTGTGTGTTTTACTGTCTGTAAGTGAGTGGAAAAATGAATGGGGTGGGTATCTTTACCACCATTCTGCATAGGCTAGTAGTGTTAATTACCACAAGAAAGTGTTGGTCTGCAATTGCAGTAGTTAATGATGATTCATAGACATGCAAATAAGCTAATAATGAGGTATTTCCTTATTGTAGCTAACATACCTCTAAATCAAAAAATGCAGCATTGCTACAGGAACAGTCCCCTCTTCACCGCTGCTCTAAACATGAGCAGTCAGAATTTTCCTGGTCTATATCACGTAGTCGAAGTGCCATCATTTCGACTGACATATGTTCAAACGCATATGTCCGAAGTTATGGAATGTCGACTATCTGTAAAAAAAATAAAAACACAATGGAAAAATGTGAAACTTGTTTTATGCTTGGGGCAAGCCCCCCCCTGCAACCCCCGCACCCCCCACCCCCCACCCCCGCTACTTGAATATGCCAACTTCAAGATCGTACCACATTGAAGTGAATTGAAACCTCCACTTATGGAGATTTCCATTCACACTCTCGAACATTTACAAATTCTAACGGTCTCGACCATATGTCATTCGAAATTGTAAGTGTTCGACTACGTGATATAGACCCGAATTCTTCTGACTCCATGAGATTATATCTTAAGCACCAAAAAGAAAAAGAATAGTACAGTTCAGTGTCTGTATATAACAAGGGATACAGTGACAAAGCTAAGAAACTATATGCATGAAATCACATCAGATATTAATACAGAAGAGCGCATAAATAACTTGACAAAGATGACTCCACTTAGGTTTAATGGGGAACAATAAGTAGGGAGAAGTGATGGGTGCAAAGAGAAAGAGTTTAGTGAGGGAAACACAGGGGGAGAAGGGGGAGCGTATATTAGTAGTACATGTAGAGATTATATAGTACTGTCACAAAGTTGTCATAGATGTGTAAATGATAGCAGACTAGATTGTTAAAGTAACATTTGATGCTAAAAATCAGATATAATATTATACCATCAGAAAGGTGTAGCAGATATATAAAGGAGTGGAATAGGAGACATGGATGCTGAGGACTTAAAGTAGCCAAACAAAAACAAGACAAGTGACAGAAAAGAAAGCTGTTTATTTAAGAGGGAATTTGGGTGTTTTCACATATGTGGCAGGATATGGTTTTTGATGATGAGACTTGCAGAACATGTTATCTCCCCAATCTAGTTTCAGTTTTGTTAATGTGAAGGAGGTTCTTATAGCTTGGTACCAGTATAAAAGTATGTCTAGGGCTGGACATCAATTGCCATATAGCAGTTTATTCGTGAAAAGAAGGTGATTAAATTAACTTTGTTTTCATTATTCATCCAACATATGAGGTTTCAGGGCAGTGACTCGGATTTAACTTGAATGGATTTATTAATGATATCCATGTCATAACTTACTTAAACAGTCTGGATAAAATAATGCTGTTAGCTCATGTTGTTTCTCATTAAGGTCTGTTATACTGGTGTTGGTGTGATCAGAGAAAGTAAGTTTTGCCAGCAGTAAGATGAAGATATTTGTAGTATTTGACAACCTTGACTGCAATATTTATTTGAATTGTATTTGTTTTTTGTGAAATCTGTCCAAAAAGCACCATTTTAGTTTTTATCTCATTTATAATTAAATTGCAGTCTTTTTAGCCAGGCAGGTATTTTGCCAATGGATTGCTGCATCTAAGTCACTGTCACTGCATAAGATGGTAGAATTGGCTTCATACTGTGTAGATGCAGCTCATGGATAATGTTAGAAAAATGTGTATTTGAATACATGAGAAATGCTAGCTTAAAAGCAAAGTAGTATATAATGCATTTTATTCTATTAATCATATAGTAGTAAAATTAATTCATGTCTAAATGTGAAGTAGTTTTGAAACTGCAGTGTGGCTTGAAGCAAAAGCTGATCTCTGACCCTGGCAGAATGCTAGCTTAGCAAGTTTTAATGTTTATGCTTTTCATAAATGATTATCTGCTGGGTCAGGAAATTAAATGTGTGAAATAATGAAATCTTCTGCTCTTTCCTGTTGGGATGATCTGGCCTTGTATATGTGTTACTTAGATAGCACACAGCTGTGTGAGAAAGTATAACAGAGAACAAAGGCATACATTAAAAGACTGAAGCTGCTATTGTATTCGAACTGATATGAAATCTTGAACAAGTAACTTTACAGAAAGACATTATGACTGACCAGCTGGATAGCAAGGCCGTATTGTATCTAGAGGAAAAGTTTTTTAAAATATACTACATCAGCAGATTAAAAGAATAGAGGCTTGTAAGCTAAAGTGATGTAGATGCCCTATGACATATCACGTCAGTAAGGTGGGCATAGCTTGAATGTTAAACCTATATTAAAATGTGTGCTTCCTGTTTCATGTCAGACAAAATTCTGTAGTTGTATGTTTTTTTTTTCCTCCTGGTGTACACTAGTAAACTTTTGAATCTGAACCTCCTGTGTATTGAATTCTTAATTTTATTTAACAGTTTGGTCCTTCGGACCGGAAAATTCCCTCAGATAGCTGCAGATCAGAGTCTACCGGTGGTCGAATACTGCGCAGGAGAAGTTACCAAAATGGTTCTTCTTGGGTGAAAAGACCTCCGACTGAATTGTCATGTAAAGAGGCTGGCCACTTTCTGATCTGTGGCTGAAGAGTGGACATTCGAACAGTTCAATACCGGAGGCTCAGGTAGGAAGAATTTGCTTTTTTTCTGTTTTAGATCAGGGACTAGGTTACAGTATATTGTTGACAAGATTTGTTTTGCAGATCAGGGACAAAAGGAAGTACTGTATATTTGGTCATAGATCAGGGTAACAGAATAAGGTAGGCAGTTATTCTAGATAAACTGTAAACAGGAACTAAGAACTTGATATCACGTGATAAAAAAGGGTTACGTAACATTTTCTTGGACATGGGTAATCAGTGCACTAAAACCTTGCGAGATCCGCCCCTAACCGAAGACACAAAATACATGCAATTACAATGTTCTGATAATGTTAGGTATTATACAAAATGGGTTAATAAATATGAATTTGATGGTAAACTAGATAAACCTTCACTAGTTAAACTCCTTAAACAGCTTAAATCTGATGCAGGAGGTCAGGCAAAAAAGCAACGCCAACTAGGCATTCCTCAAGCACACAGGTGGATTGAGGAAGCAAATTGTAGAGAACAGAAGCTTAAAAATTCAAAAACATTATTTTTAGACAAAGAGGATAATAACTTGGTAATAGCGACAGCTCCTCCTCCTCCTCCCTTACCCCCTCCCTTACCCTTTTCAGGATATGAAGCGAGTGGACAGGCTGGTCCGCCTCCGCATTATCCTGAAGTTTCAGCAAAACCACCACTATTTGTTAGAGATCCTATTGAGACTTGGTCCCGAACACGTAAAACACATAGGGACACAGAATCATACCAAATAGAGAGAAATCTGCAGGATGAGAGTGAGGAAGAAATATGCCCACTTATAGAAGTTCCAAATCCTCAGGCAGGACAGGAAGGGCAGGATCCAACACTCTTAGTATATAGACCATGGACACCGGAGGGCATCCGGAAGGCTACTGAGGGAATCCCCCATCCGAAAGTTAATTTTTCGAAATTTTTAGAAGATTTACAAGGCATGAGGTTAAGTTACCACTTGAATGGGGAAGAAGTAGAAAAAGTAGTAAGACAAATTATAGGTCCGGATTGGCACATGATTTGTGGCGCCTGGAATCCTCGTTATGCAGAGCTTAGGCCACTCCCACATAGTGATGCAGAGTTAGACAACAGAGTGAAATGTCTGACAGACCGAATCTCTGAGAAATGGAAACCTAGAGCAGACTGGACTTGCATTAATCAATGCATACAACAGGAAAATGAGAAAACAGACAGATATTATGCTAGATTATTAGAATGTTTTAATAATCATAGCGGTATGTCAGTTCCTGAGAACCAAACAAATGATTCCCCATATGAACAACAATTAAAAAATGCATTTTTGAAAGGTTGCATTGCACCTATTAGTAGCTTCATTATGAAGCGTATGCTAGATCATCGAACAGGGAGGCTACAAGCCTTACTCGAATACGCTAGACATGCTGAGAGACATTTTAATAGTAAAAAGAAAAAGAAGGCGCAAGTCTTCACTGCTGAAGACGGAGCTGAAGTGTTTGTATTACAGTCAGGTAAAAAGGGCAAGAAAAATGCCCAGGGAAACAAACAGTCTGACAAACGATCAGAAGATTTTGAAGAAAGGAAAAAGAGAGGTGAATGCTTCAAGTGCGGGAAGAAAGGACATCTAGCAAGGGATTGTAGGCAAAACAAAAAGGTAATTACAGAAGATAAGGGAGATGAGGACTGACTATATGATAGTGAGGATACATCAAGTGAAAGTCAGAAATCATCAGGAAAAGTTAATAAACAGAAAACAAATGTAAATGTGATAGAAGGAGTAGAGGAAGTGCAAGTAGATATGGAGGATGAAGAAATTTAAATTTGGACTTAGCATTATTGAGCTTAGAGCTCTACTTGGCAGATACGAAACCTGAAGTTACACTTCTGGTGGAGGGAAGGGAAGTCAAATTCCTGTGTGACTCAGGAGCATCACGGACTTTGATACACCCCTCCAAGTTTCCAGAACATTACGAATCACCTGATTATATACTAGTAAAAGCCGCAAATGGACAGTTATACAGGGAACCACTTTCCCATGATATAGCAATAACTGATCCTGTTTCAGGTATGACCCAGAGAAGTAAAATAGTTGTTTCTGCAAAGTGTCCAGTAAACCTATTGGGCAGGGACCTTATGCAGATATTTGGCATAGCAGTAGTTCCAATTGTACAAGGTATGGAGGCACAGAGACAAATGGATACCTTTGTAGTGCGACCGGAGGGTGAAATGTTTTACTGGTACAGCCAGGACCTAGTCACGACTGGTCCAGGGGAAGTAACCGAGGAACTGATGAATGTAGCCATCAGTAAAGCCCCCTCTCTTGACACTGATCGACAGCATTTGTTACACTGTACTCTATACTACTGTACTACAGCAGGACCTGATAGAGAGTATGAGCGAGAACTGTTTAGAAATTGTGCAACTAGATTGGTTTTGCGTACTTTGTACTGGGATACTGAGGGGAACAGTGTAGTTAGCTGTTCATTACCTCAAGAATTCCTTGCATTGTATAGATCAAATCGGTTGCCACATGTCAGCTTGACAAAAAACAAAAGTGTTAAATGGACAGACTTAGGAGAAAAAGTAACAAGATTGGAGAAACAGACTGATTTAGAACTATCAGAACAAGGGATACAAAAACAAAAAATTGAATTGGTTGACACAGACACATCCAGCTGTACACTTGCAATCTAGTGAGGACAGCTGATTAGCATTTTTATTAGAAGAAGAAGAAAAGGCCTTATGTGAAATTTCAACAACTCTCTGGTCAACAGGCAAGTCAGATGTAGGACTTATTCGAACAGCAGGACCAGTTACAATTACCCCAAAGTCAGCTTTTAGACCACAGAAAAGATAATACCCTTTGAGAAAGGATGCAGAAATAGGAATTAAGCCTATAATAGCAGCATTACTCAAAGAAGGAGCACTGGTAGAATCTCCTGATTCACCATGTAATACACCCCTATTTCCTGTTAAAAAAGCAAATGGGGAATGGCAGATGGTACAAGATTTACAAGCTGTAAATAATGCAGTAATACCTAGAGCACCTACGGTGCCAGACCCACATACCTTGTTAAACGATTTAAAACCACAACAGAAGTATTTCTCTGTGGTAGATATTAGCAATGCTTTCTTTTCAATACCTATACATCCTGATAGTCAATATTGGTTTGCATTTACATTTCAGGGTAAAAGGTATACGTATACTTGACTACCGCAGGGATATTGTGAGAGCCCAACAATATTTGCACAAGAAATGACTAGCAACCTGGCAGGGTTTACCCCACCAGGAGGTAGTCAAATTCTACTTTATGTAGATGACATCTTGCTAGCAGCCCCCACTCAGCAACAGTTCAGAGAGGATACTGTAGCATTGTTGAAATTTTTAGCAACACAAGGACACAAAGTAAACAAAAGTAAGTTACAACTTTGGAGAAAACAAGTTAAATACCTAGGATATGTAATATCCAGTGAAGGTAGAATAGTAGATGAGGAAAGAAAAACAGCAATTTTGCAAGCACCCAAGCCAACGACCAAGAAAGAGATGATGTCTTTCTTAGGTACAACTAATTTTTGTCGGAGCTGGATACCAAATTATGCTTTGGAATCTGCTCCACTGACTGACTTGATATATATAAGACACCAATGGCAGCACAAGATATCTTACAATGGACAACCGAAGCAGAAACGGCTTTCTGCAGGTTGAAACAGTTAATAGTTTCTTCATTAGTTTTAGGGCTTCCAAATTATCACAAACGGTTCTTTCAGACCGTAGATTGTAAGCAAGGGTATATGACGTCAGTATTGACGCAGCAACATGGGGACAAGCAACGCCCCATAGCTTACTATTCATCACAGTTAGACCCAGTGGCACGATCTTTGCCTCACTGTGTACAAGCAGTAGTTGCAGCCGCAATGGCAGTACAGGCTTCAGCCTCAATGGTGTTATTCCACCCGCTCACATTGAGAGTGCCTCATGCAGTTGCAATAATTTTACTGCAAGAGAAAGTGGCATACCTTTCTCCTGCTAGACATCTTTCATGTATGACTATACTGCTGAGCCAACCTCTTATGACAATTGAATGATGTACGACATTGAATCCATCAACTTTACTTCCAACTCCTGCGGAGGGCACACCACACAGCTGCCTGCAGGAAATTGAACAGTTAGTTTTACCTAGACAAGATCTTACAGATATGCCCTTGGATAATGCCGAGGTGACATATTACGTGGACGGCTCATGCAGAAGGGGTTCTACAGGGAAGAATCTGATGGGGTATGCAGTAGTTACAGACACTGAAATTTTAGAAGCTCAATCCTTACCACACAACTTATCTGCACAAGCAGCAGAATTGATAGTTTTGACGAGGGCATGTACTTTAGCAAAAAACAAGAGTGTGAACATATATACTGATAGTCAGTATGCTTTTTCTACAGTACATGTATTTGCACAACAATGGAAAAATAGAGGAATGATAACATCTAGTGGAAAACCTATTAATCATGCGCAATTTATTTTGGAGTTATTAGAATCTATTCAGTTACCTACCAAAGTAGCTATTTGTAAATGTGTAGCTCATACAAAACAATAGGATAAAATTTTGAAAGGCAATGCACGAGCTGATGCAGCTGCAAAGCAAGCAGCCTCAGACTCAGAAACTTTACTTCTAAATGAGGAATTACAACCCTCTGCGATTTTAGATTTAGACATGTTAAAAACAATGCAGACGCTTACTACAAAAGCAGAAAAACAAAAATGGGTAAAACGAGGTGCAATTCTTGAGAATGGACTGTACATTTCCAAAGAAAGAAAACCAATATTACCGTCTAATTTATTTAGATATGCAACTTTGTTGAGACATGGGCAGTGCCATGTCTCAACAGGGGGGATGGTACAGTTAGTAAATCGAATATTCCAAACATACGGATACACAAATTACACAAAAAAATTTTGTGCAGCTTGTCATACTTGTAACAAGCATCACACACAAGGGGCATTTAAAACCAAGCAAGGAAGCTTTCCTATACCACCATACCCGTTCCATACTATTTGTATGGATTTCATAGAATTGAATAAATGTGAAGGGAAAAGGTTTTGTTTAGTTATTGTAGACATGTTTTCTAAATGGGTAGAAGCTTTTCCAACCAGAAACCCAGATGCAGCAACAGTGGCAAAAGCCCTGATAAAAGAAGTAATCCCTAGATTTGGCATTCCGGAAAGGATTTATAGTGACAATGGCACACATTTTGTGAATCAAACGATTCACCAGCTTGGGAGATTTTTTGGTATCTCCTTAAAGAACCATTGTGCTTACCACCCACAGTCAGCAGGACTGGTGGAAAGGTACAATGGTATCCTAAAGAATAAACTTAGGAAGCTAGTAGAGGAAACCCAAAAGAATTGGATATACTGTCTGCCTTTAGCACTGCTGAGTATGAGAATGGTTCCAAATGTAAAGGGTTTGACTCCCTTTGAAATGTTTTTTGGGAGAGCATATTATGTGCCTCAGTGGAAAGCTCTCATGCCTGCAGAGCAGGAGGCTGACAGTTCATTAGCTAGTTATATGAGGAAACTGTTAACAAATAAATCTGTTTTGCAGTTTAACTCTTTTTCAGATAAGGAACAGACCAGACCGGTGGAAGCAGTCTTGGTTCCTGGAACAAACGTCTGGGTAAAAGTGATGAAAAGGAAGAATTGGGCGAGTCCAAAGTGGGAGGGACCGTACTAGGTTCTGTTGGCAATGCCTACTGCAGTCAGAGTGGCCAAGAGGACGTCCTGGGTTCATTTGATGCAATGTAAAATGGTAAAGAACTTTCAACTTGATAAAAACTTTGTGACTGATACACAACCAGACCAAGATGGCCAAAAACAAAGTGAATAGAAGTTTAGATCAACCCCAGAGATGTTGCATAATCATTTTGTTGAATGTACATTTATTAACTGTAATCGTGACAATTTTCCTCTTGCTGTGGTTTATCCTGCACACAACCACACAAGTGAAAGTGGGAAGGCATGATGAAATGTCTATAGACTGGCATCCAAATTTTAACACATACCTAGCCATGAAACGTGTATATGCAGAGACTATGAACATTTCAAATTGCTGGGTTTGTACAGCTATACCAACAGCATATGGAGGACTGATAATGTCCGCTGTCCCTTTGGGGATAAATGAGACTTGGGAGAATTTACTTTTCGACACAGGAACTGTGAGATCACAGGACAAAATAGCTTTATTTTTACCTGTCACACAAAAAGGAGTTGTATGTTTCTATAAAAATGACACTCTCCAGGTGGGCTGGAGCAATTGTAACATAACTATTTCTTCATAGGTTCATAGGTTCATACTAGGCTATCTGCCCGAGGGCATTTACAAGCCTAGCCCATAGTTTTGTGGCTTACGCCACCCCTTTAGTATGGGGAACTATACCCATTATTTTGCTGTGCCTCTGTCGAGCAGTGACACTGAGGTAATCCCTGGGGTATATCTGCGATCTCCCATCCATTGGTCAAGATTTCTCTTGAACAAGGCCAGCGAGGTGCTCTGCCTCACATATACCGGGATTTTGTTCCACAGCATAGGGAGTCTTTGGGTGATGAATCTATCCCTCCAGCACGTCCTATTAATAGTCGTGTTGAGGTTTAAGTCTCCCGCCCTTGTGGCTCTGATGGATCTAGATTTTTTGAGGTGAAGCATATTCATCAAATCTGGGTTTGACATGGCCTTGTATGTCAGGCAAAGGTCACCTCTGAGCAGCGGTGCGACTGAATAGAGCTGGAGTTCTTTCAGTCGGGCAGCATAGGGCAGATTTTGAGACCCTTTATCCTTTGGTGAGGAACTTTGTGGCCTCTCCAGCTGCTGCAAGTGTCGGGTCAGATACATTCTGAATGGGGCATTGTACTCAATCATTGGTCTGATGAGTGATGAGTATAGGGAGACTATGACCTCCCTTGATCTAGATGTGAATCCCTTCATGATAAGGTGGGCAATGTAGAAGGTCTTCCTAACTACTTTAGCTACATGGGTGTCGAATGACAGGCTACTGTCAACCTGGGTCCCCAGGTCCCTGATAACTTCTTCTGTGCTCAGTGGATTGCCACCTATATGGTAGCTAGGGGTAACCTTGTTTTTCCCGAAGGGTATGACTATGCATTTTTTGGCATTTAACTTTAGGCCATGGCTCTGGCACCAGTTATCCGTTTCTGTGAGACCCTTCTGAAGGATATCTGTGTCAGATGTGTTTCACGGCCAGTTTGCAGTCATCTGCAAACTTTGTCAGCCATAACCCTCCTGTGTTTGCTTGTACTTCGGAAAAGTTATATTAAGAATAGTAATGGCAATACTTTTTGCAATACTAATTATGACTCGTATTTGAACTCATTGAAAACAACTATGAGTGACATTAAAAAAAATCCAGCTCTGTTTAAACAATTGTCAGTTATAGATCAGAAAATGTTCCATGCAGGGCTGATGCATATTAGTACTAAAGTAGAAAACTGTTATTTTATTTGTGGGAAAAAGGCATATAAATGGTTACCTGAGAATTGGTCCGGCAGTTGTTTTTTGGGTTACTTGGTTCCGGCAATAAGACATACTGCAGAATTACCTTTGGGTAAGATACGAAACGTAAGAGAAACAGCCCGAAAATCTGAAGGTCCAGTTAAGAAACCTGTGAATCCAGTTGGAAAGATCAAAGCTGGTTGGAAAGACCATAATTCAGTAAAAGACAAAAGCGAATTGACTCATATGGACTTGAGTGACAGTGTTATATCCTGGGCAGGAATATTCCCAGCCTATGGAGCAGTCAAATCGATCTGGGAGCTGAGGAAGTTGTCGAAACTTCTCGAAGTTATGAGTAATGCAACTTTTTCTGCCCTAGAACTGGTGACTGATGAACTGAATGCAATGAGAACTGTTGTGCTACAAAATCGGATGGCTCTTGACTTCACCCTAGCGGTGAGAGGTGGTACGTGAGCGCTTATCAAAGAAGAATGCTGTGCTTATATACCTGACAATCGTCATGAGATAAATAATCACCTAGAGGTAATTCAGCAAGTATCAGCCATGACTGAACCAGGCCCAAACCCACTGACTGACTTCTTCCAGAATCTATTTGGGGGGTGGGGTTCCATCCTAATGAATATTCTGATTGCCATTTCTGTGGGTATACTCCTAATAGGAGCATGTGTTTGCTGTGGAATTCCCTGCATGAAAAGATTAATCAAAGATTTTGTTGATGTATCTGTTACTGAAACTTTCTACCAAGATATTGAAATTGAAATGTTGATTTCAGATGACGCTTTTCTGAAGTATAAATTGAATGACTCATCTAGCTGAAAGTCCTGAGTGGAAAAGGCTAGGAGATGAAATGACACTATGCATACTTCAAAATAGAATAAAAAGTATTAATAGGGGGAAAATGTTAGAAAAATGTGTATTTGAATACATGAGAAATGCTAGCTTAAAAGCAAAGTAGTATATAATGCATTTTATTCTATTAATCATATAGTAGTAAAATTAATTCATGTCTAAATGTGAAATAGTTTTGAAACTGCAGTGTGGCTTGAAGCAAAAGCTGATCTCTGACCCTGGCAGAATGCTAGCTTAGCAAGTTTTAATGTTTATGCTTTTCATAAAAGATTATCTGCTGGGTCAGGAAATTAAATGTGTGAAATAATGAAATCTTCTGCTCTTTCCTGTTGGGATGATCTGGCCTTGTATATGTGTTACTTAGATAGCACACAGCTGTGTGAGAAAGTAGAACAGAGAACAAAGACATACATTAAAAGACTGAAGCTGCTATTGTATTCAAACTGATATGAAACCTTGAACAAGTAACTTTACAGAAAGACATTATGACTGACCAGCTGGATAGCAAGGCCGTATTGTATCTAGAGGAAAAGTTTTTAAAATATACTGCATCAGCAGATTAAAAGAATAGAGGCTTGTAAGCTAAAGTGATGTAGATGCCCTGTGACATATCACGTCAGTAAGGTGGGCATAGCTTGAATGTTAAACCTATATAAAATTGTGTGCTTCCTGTTTCATGTCAGACAAAATTCTGTACTTGTATGTTTTTTTGCCTCCTGGTGTACACTAGCAAACTTTTGAATCTGAACCTCCTGTGTATTGAATTCTTAATTTTATTTAACAGATAACCATGGAACAGTGAAGAGGCCCTTGGTTAGAGTTTTGTAGTACCCTGATGCAACAGCTGAAAGAACTAGGTTGACAGTTTTGGCAAGCACCTGTTTGGGTTCTTTCTGATCGGTTGGATTTAAATGAGTCCAAAACATTTAGGGAGCAGCTGATGGCTTTCAGTCAATGTATTGGGATACTAAGATTTCCTTTATCAAAGGCCTTTGAGAAATCTATAAAAATGGCGGCTGTAATTAAGCCACTATTTGATTGGAAGCCAAGGAGATTTACCATTTTCACTAGTGCTCTTTGTACTGCAACCAGGCCTGAAATCATGCTGAGTAGTAGTGATTACATAGGTGATGATAAGAAGTATTTTGATCTGACCATGTACATTTTTTCCAAGTTTTTTTTTTTTAGAGAGGAGGCTTATATAAAGTTAGGTGTATAATTTTCAGTTTTGTGTTTGTCACCACCCTTAAGGAGTGGGATGATTTTGTCTTGTTACTTGATGGTGGGAAAATGGGTAAATGAGGCCTGTATTTAATTATTAAGGTGAATGGGCTATACTGGCTGAGATTTATTATGATAATGCAGCTGTCTGTTGATCCACACAGGATTAGCCATGACCTTTTATTTTAAGCATTTGACAGTTACAGGTTTTAAGTGGAAGTGAAGAGTGGAATAGCTAGGCCTGCTATCTGGACTCTTTTGTGAATGGTTAGGACTAGGAGAACATTTCCATCTTTTATTTGAAGTGATGGGCAAATGTGTTTGCCATGTCTTTATAGTTGTGCAGATTTAATTGGGCAATATCTGTTTACTGAGTTACCAATGAGTTTGTTAAAGATTTTTTTCTGAAGGTTACTGGGTTTGTTTTTATTTTTGTTTGGTTGGATAAGGTAGAAGATTTGTTTAGCCTGTCCTAGTTGATGGCATTTGTTTTTAAAGTCTTTCTATAGTATATGTGATTTCAAGGAGTATTGTGATTTATATATCTTTCAGGTCTTGGTCCAGAGTTTTGTAAGATTGCAGATGGCCCCATCTATCCTGTGTGAAAATGAGGATTTCATTCTGATTAACCTTGAAAGGACATATTTATCTAACAGTTGTAAGACTGTATTGTTAGGAAGTACAATGGTTTCTTCAGTGTATTGGGTCACATTAAGACTGATCCTATTACTAGCTATAGAGATAAATTATTACAATTCCATCCCAATTGTGATAGTTTTTGTTAAGACTAATGGTGATTTGTTTTTCCATGTATGGAAAATTGGGTTGTGGACATTTAGGTCACTGGGGATCATGCTGCTGTGAAAGAAATTATTGGAGTTGTTTTTGGAGGGCGTCTCATAGCACAAATGCCATCCCTGTTTTTTTTTCTGTCCAGACTAAGTAATTTATTATATAGCTAGTATTGCACTTCAAAAGTTCAGGAAATAGTCCCTTCTTGTTGGAGCACATAAACCACAAGGAATACAGCCTCTATTCAATCAGACAGGGGTTTTGATGAAAGTAGTCCCAAAAAGATCCCTAGGGTACACCAATTGTGACATGTTTCCTGGAGGACAATGTGCAGTTACCTGTAATAGAATGGTGTCTATTAATAAGCTATTTAACAATCCATTGCATTGCAACACAATTTATAAAAAGTATAATACATTTTTCAATGATGGTATAGCAGAGTGCAAGTCAAAATCCTTATCAAAGTTGGGGTAAGCTATGTGCATGGAGCTTCCCCCCATCTAGTGCTACTGTGACTTTTTCAAAGAAATCAAATAGGTTTAATAAGCATGACCTGCTTTTAGAGTATGGCCTGCAGATTACAGGTTCCCTATGTCCTGTTTATGAGGTACATCATGATGCATAACATTACCTTACAGATGAGCAATGATGCTGCTAAATCTATAGTCGTCAGGTTGGCAGTGGGGCCTCTCTTATGGAGCAGAACTATTCCAGAATATATTCAGTGGACAGACTATATTTCTTTGTTAATGGGTGTGGAGTGAGCTGGGTTGTAACCTCTTTTCAGCCACTCTCTGGAGTTGAAGCATAAAATAGATAGACAGGACAATGAGCCAAGCAAAAGGTTCACATTGGATATGATTAGGTTAGACATTAGACATAATGGATTACACAGGTTAATCTATAGAAGATTACAGAACACTATACATGACTGAACATATGTGAATCTACAAAGTTCTATCAAAGAATCATCCACTGAGTGAGCAGTGGGAGACTGATAACATAAATGGGCAGGTTGTGCTGCAGCCCCATGTGGGAAACTGCCTCATACCACCATTAATTAAATATACCAAGTCTACTCTCACATAACCATGAGAAAGGAGAAACAACCTGAAGGTGTGAGCACTGTATGCTCATGAAGTCTGATGATGCAGTTCAAATATAATACAGCAAAGAGAGCTGGCAAAAGAAACATAGAGATTATTGCTTAACAAATTAGGCATCAAGGACATGTAGAGAAACAATAGCAGTACTATATAATATTAAAGCTTTTCTTACTATATTGTTCAGTTATTTGGGATCTAAAGTCATATAAATGTTAATATTAAATGAGTTTAGACTCATAACATATTAAATGTCAAACTAAATGCAATGTATAAAAATGGAAAATTGGTCAGTAAGCACCTCATTCCGTGTCCCAAAATGTCAAGGAGATCAACCCATCTCTCTGAAAAGATGGAAAGAAAAGGATGGTTGATAATTAAACCTGGGATTCAGAAATGTTACCTTCAGAGAAAACCTCTTTACTATTGTTGGTAGCTGTTTCCGATTTAGAGACAGCCATACCATAGTGCTTTAGCTCAAAGAGATGCAGCACTACAGTGGGTTGTCTCCTTGGCCTACTACAAATGTAACAGAGGCATTCTGGGGGAGTAGCATGGGATAATTAGCCATGTGCTCTCACCTAGAAATGCCTGCAGTAAATAAATAACACAGCCATGTGATTCAGAGAACACATTACCTGTATAAATCCTTATCAACAGCTACATTAGTCAACACGGCCAAAAGTTCACATTCACACATTACTCTTAATGAGATAAACTATATTAGAGGTAAGTGCTGAAGTTTAGTAATCAGGTACTGATTGGCGATGTGAGCACACACTTGCGTGCATATGTGTGTGTGTGTGTGTGTGTGTGTGTGTGTGTGTGTGTGTGTGTGTGTGTGTGTGTGTGTGTGTGTGTGTGTGGGTTTGTGTGTATGTGTGAGTGTATATGTCTGTTTTGAGCTTATATCTACCTACGAGGTCATAGTAGGTTGGTTAGCTAAGGAATAGGAAGGGTAGGAGTGTGTGAGAGGGTATATAAGAGTGGATGAGTGTGTCCATGAGTGGGATCAAGTGAGGGGGATGTCTGTGATGTACATTGAAAGTCTGTGTGTATCTTTGGTTATGTCTGTGAGAGTCTGAGTGTGCATGTTTGTGTGGAGGGATAACATGCCTCATAACAACTTCTTGACTTGAACACTAACTGTAACAAGCTGGGCAAGACAACAGGGACATATTTTAAATATTATTGTAAATCACTTAAAAAGTTAAAAGATCTACAGATTTTGCAGCAGGAAGCTGCAAATAAGATTAAACAATATACAGATATAATGTCCGGCATTAACCATCTTATGGACTGACTGTAAAGGTCTGGGAGATGGGACAGGCAAAGTCATGAATGTACTATGACTGGAGAGGAAGTTTACAGGTATGGAGATGAATGTGTGTCTGTATGTGTCTGTGTGTGTGTGTGTGTGTGTGTGTGTGTGTGTGTGTGTGTGTGTGTGTGTGTGTGTGTGTGTGTGTGTGTGTGTGTGTGTGTGTGTGTGTGTGTGTGTGTGTGTGTGCCTGCATGTGTGTATGTGTATGTGTGTGCACGAGCATGTGTGTGTGTGTGTGTGTGTGTGTGTGTGTGTGTGTGTGTGTGTGTGTGTGTGTGTTTTTGGATCTCTGCATGTTTGTGTGTGTGCAGGGGGGTGAATTAGCAGGGTGCCTATGCCAAAATGATGCATGGGTTAGCAGTTGAGATTACCACAGCAAAGTTCTTGTTAGCAGTTGTGGTGATTAATGATTTACTCGAAGACATGCAAATTTGCAGATAATCTGTTCTTTACTCATTGCAGCTAATGCATCTCCTAATCATTGATTTCTGAGATTGCACTAAAAGGCACTTTTTGCCACCGCCTTAAATTTTGGGATTGGGCTTGTTTCTAAATACTGGCCTCAGTTTCAGTGACATGAGATTTGTTGATAAAAGATTTGTCAATGTGTTATACTTTCTTTTGCAGAAGTAGATGCAGATATGTTCCCTTGTGTGGCATGAAAAGGCACATGAACAGGCACTTGAACTGCTTTCCACATAAAACAGTTCATGTTGTTAATGTTTCTACTAATCAAATCTGACAAAGATCAATTCCACTGTAGTTGCATTGCAGGAAAACTGTTAATTAAAATGTTTTCTAAGATTTTGGCACATTTTAGGCTACAGTCTAATACTTTGGGAAAACATGCAAAGGACAAACAATACATCAAATCAGCAAAACTATGTAGTGCATGGAGAGCTGAGATTATGCTCTGATATCCAGAAATAGACAAATCAATGAAGCACTACTATAACACTAGTCCCAGTCTTAACAACTGTTAAGCACCCCTTACTTAACTTATTAAGGTTGGGTCTTGTACTAGGCAGACAAATCTGCCGGTACTGACCAGCAAATGACAGAGACAGAATAAAAACAGATTTGCTTCTGCCTGTTGTGTGTACTAGTAATGGGTTCCTTACTTATAAAATTAAAAAGTTGATAGCATAACAGGATTTGTATTAACCTGTATTTTCTGATAAATATGAAGTCTAAAACTCAAATATATGTAACTATTTAATGACTTCAATATTCAGTTGTTGTTGTTGTGTCTTTCAGCTTTTCCCGGTTAGGGGTCGCCACAGCGGAACTCCGGTCCGCTAATGATTGGCAGTTGATTTTTACGTGCTGAGTTGCCAGCCCTAACGCACAATCTTCAATGAAGGTACGCCCATTCACGCATGTCTCCACGCAGAAGACGCTCTAGCTGAGAGTCGAACCGGTCAGCATCTGTACTATGAGGTGACAATGCTACCGCAGCACTACCACAGAAAACACAGGTTTTATGAGGAACAGACCAAAATATGTTAGGCAAAAACATGAGCATTTTGCAAATATCAGGACAGTTCAGAGGTATGGCAAGGTGACTGCAAATATATGAGACATTTTTACACTTACTTTCTGACAGTGCTTGCTAAGTGCTTCATGGCTATGAAAGCCAGCATAATACTTAATGCCCCCCCCCCCCATAATTAGTAGTACATGGAGCAGATAAAGCTCCATGCACTACAAATAATTCTTGTTGGGTCTGCAATCATAGCAATTAATTATGTGTTCTTGACATGGATGCCAAGATTCACCTCTCAAAACTTAATCTTGAGGTGAAGTTTTTGACATTCCTGTCTCAAACATATCCTCTATATTATGAAATGTTTATAGTCTAAGCAATAAGATTTATTGAATTATCTGGGCCGATGAGTGTCTGAGAACTATGACATCAGAGGATGAAGTTGTCAGATTTGTTCATGACTCTATTAATGTAAATTTGTTATGGCATTCACCTGAGACAGAATCTATTCTACTTGAATTTCCAGCATACTCTAATTGCTGTTATAGGAGCCCAAACATGTATAATGATCAACTATCTTCATTTTTTTTTTAATTTTGTGATGTAAAATGGAACCCAAATGTGATTATTCTGCCTGAATTCAACATTCCAAATATAGATTGGAAAATAAGTGTATGTGGTAGCAGTCCAGATTATGAATGTTATGACTTTCCTGTGAGAAATGGTATCACATTGGATATATTAGTAACAGATATTTGTAATAAAGATCATTATGTTACATACCTGCCCCATTAGGCACACCTATCCAGTTAGCTTTTGAATTCTCCTTAGACAAGAACTGTGATACTGGTATCTTAGTACTGAATACTTGTGACATAACTGATCATAAAACTTAAAATAAATCTTTTTATATAGTTCATTCCAATAGACACATTCATAATCTTCTGTTCTCGTTCATTTGAAAGCAAATATGAAAGCATTTTGAATTCATGGAAAAGGGATGTTTTTGGTGGGGAATTTTTCCAACAGGTTAAGGGAGTGGCCATGGGGGCTAACTGTGCTCCCACATATGCAAATATTGTTTTATACATGTGGGAGCATAAATACATTTTGAATTCTGACTTTAGGTCTTGTTGGATCATGTATAAATGATTTTTGGATGACATAAGTATTTTTGGAATGACACCCAGAGTAAGCTTTCTGAATTTATGGAGTACTTCGAAACTACTACTAGTTTTTTAAGATTTACGCATCAAGTAACAATGGACAGGATGAATTATTTAGATGTCACCATACATACGGTTAAGGATGGTTTGAAATCAACTGTTTATAGAAAAGAAACATACTTGAATTATTTTTTGCACTTTTCTAGTGCACACCCTATGTCCCAAAAAAGATGTATACTTAAGGAACAATTTATTAGGGGTAGTTGATTGACCTCCAGTGAAGGCGACTTTTGGACAGAATGTCAAACTGTTAGGAAAAATATGTATTAACATATGTGTGCAATGCTTATTTTAAATAAGGGAAGATTAACATGTTTTTATTCTATATGCAGCATTAGTTCTATTTGAAACTGAAAACATGCTTTTCTGAAATTGTGCTTCCTGACACTACAAGATGCACTCTGACCTAGTTTGCTAGCACAGCAAAATACATGTTTATGCTTTGGAAATGTACTGGAAAGCAGGTGATTTTCTGCTAGGTCAGGAAATTAAATAGAGAATAATAATAATTTCTGTAGATCCATTCATTATGGACAATAAGCTCTGTTTGTGCTAATGAAAAAGTGCACAAGCTGCAAGAAAGTTAGATACTATAAACAATGAACTGCTTCAGAAATCTGTACTTGCATTGTGCTTGAATTAGCCATAGTACCTAGACTTGTAACATCACATAGCAAGAAAGTTATAATTGACAGGTGGTCGTCAAGGCCATCCTGTTTACTGAAAAATCTTTTTTAAACTTTGAAGAGTCAGCTAGAAATGTGAGAAACATCTGTAAAGTAACAGAATTGTGAACTGGTGATCTACTACATCAGTCGTAGTGGGCAATGTCTTCAAAGAAAGGTATAATAACTGTGACACTTCCTGATTTTAGTCAGACAAACTCTGTAACTGCATTTTTTGTCTCCTTGCACAAGAATAAAGATACCTGAACTGAACCTTATGCTTTTGGTCTTTTGAAGTATTTTCTTTGACACAAACCCTGTTGAAATTCTTTTTAGAAAGGGGGTACCCTGAAGAGTTGATTCTTACTATTCAGGAAGAGGTTATGTCTAAACAAGGAGGGCATTTTTACCCTTTGTTGAGTAAAGGACCACCAATTACCAGAGTAACCCCAACAGAAGACATGTGGATGAGGTTTGATAGAGCCTTTATTATGAAATATAATGGTGATTCGAAGATTTGTAGAGATATTATTTTTAACGAATGGGGGAACTTTTAGATTTCACAGGCCTTTCCTTCTTGAAGTCTAACAAACATACATACAAGAAGGGGAACAATATTAAAAAATTTCTGGAGAAGGGATTTCAGGTAGGACCAACCACTAGAAGGACAGGAACCTTTAAATCCGGATCTTGTTCCCAATGTGTCCCCATTCTGAATGAGGGGAGGGTTAATATTCCAAGCAAGAATATGGTGATTACAGCTGATTCCTTATATAAATTAATTATTTTTTTTCCATTTATTCAAGTATTTGCATTTGTCCAAGGACTCTGCTTTCCAGTGGTGTATGTTTGGTGGTTGCTAGTGAATTTTACACCATTTATTTCCTTCTTTTTTTGCTGCTTGGTTAAAATATATCTATTTATATAGTTCATTCCAATAGACACATTCATAATATTGTGTTATTGTTCATTTGAAGCAAATGTCAAAACGTTTTGAATTCATGAAAAAAGGGATGTTTTGGCTAATACTTATTAAAGCATAGATGGTTAAACCAGTGCCCTGGGCCTGTATTTGTACTGGCAACCAACCACCTTCACTCCTCAGGTGAAGAGAAAAAAGTGTTTCCTTTACTGTAATAAGCCAATAAGTGATCAGCTGATTACAGTTAGAAATACACCAAGAGCAAAAAAAAAGGACATTCTTTTTATTGAAACACCAGCCAGGTGGATAGATGCACAACACTCCACCCCGCCTCAGCCATTCAGATTCCATTTCTGTGCCCTACACCAAACCCTCCCTCAACATAATTTCCTTTAAGCTGTAGCAAATTGTTTGTTACAAAAGTAGCAAACAGTTGCTATAGTTTATACCCTGCCTTCACGGAGATCTACAGCTTTCAGATTTTAGGTAAAACAAAAAAGAATACAGTTTAGACCACACAGGGTGTGCAACAGTGCTCAGGTTTGATCATAAATGCAATACTGGATTTTAAAAGATGGAATGTCTAGTCACACCCCCAGTACTTTGTGCATGCAGCAGTTGCTCCTCTTGCTCTGCCCTAGCTATGCTACTGAATTCTAAATATGTTAAGCCATGCTAGTAGAATTAAAGGTTAACAAAATTATTCAGAAAGAAAATAAGAACGTTTAAGACCTATAAACAGCATGGATGAAATAGTGTAGAGTAAAAAACGTAATAAAGTATCTGGAAATTAATGAGTCTAATTAAAACAACTAAGTTACATATGAAGACTTAATGATAAGGTGTCCAGATTAGAAGTTTTATTGCTATGTTTACAGTGCAAAAAACTTCAACAAAAGAGCGGGTCCAATTTCACATGAGGGTGCCTTAGTAGTAATGGTAATGAATTAGCAGAAATTCTAAACAATTGTTTTACTCCACTTGTACCATATCAGAAAACCTCATATGATGAAACTTAAACTTTTGATATTTTTCAAAATATATGCCCCATAATCAAGGAATATTTACCTAAGATGAAAAATAAAAGCTCAGAGAACCTGGATTTAATACCAGGTTGCTTCATATGTAGCATAAAAGATCAATTTAAACCACTAACTGTAATATTTAATTTACTGTTAAAAGACACTGTTGTTCCCGTTACCTGGAAGCTTGCCAGTATAGTGCTCCTATATAAGGATTTTATGATACAATCACCAATTATCATCCTATTAGTCTAATGTCAATATTAAATAAATGTTTCAAAAGGTGCTTATCAGCTATTATATATGACAGAAAAGAAATTAATTTAATCAATAGTAACCGACATGGTTTTATTGAGTAAATTTTAAATGTACTAATCTTGTCCAATTCTATGATTATGTTGGTGAAGCTTTGGACAAAGGCATCAGTGCAGAAGGTCTATTTGGACTTGTCAAAAGCCTTTGACAGCATCTCACAAATGGGATTTATCAGTTCACTGATTTCCAAGAATATTAACTGATATGCTTTTAATCAATGGTTGGCTCAGTAATAGCAAGCAATTAAATTAAATGGACACTTTTCCAGTTGTTCAGAAATTGTTTTTAGTGTCTCCCAGGAGTCCGTAATGGGCCCTTTTCTGTTCAATTTTGTATTTCCTTTTCTACCTAGTAACAACATGTACTGGGTGTCTAAATATGCAGTTGACATTAAAATATGTGCATTTTTAACTACTGCCACTGGCTACATTAAATTCAGCTGATATGTCCAGTAAATATTCAAATGGTTGAGTGATAGTGATATTTAACAGTGTCAGTGGTGCAACAGTAGTACACTCTCCTTTGGCGCAGAAGGTTGTGGGTTCTGATCCCCAGCAAGAAGATTGACAGCTAACACTGCAGGACAGTATAATGGGGGTGCTGCACTCCTGAGTTTGTCATCCCTCACATGAAATGTAGCACCAAGGCCCCATCTACTTGAGTTGATAGTAGCTCAGAAGGATGTAAAAGACACCATGATACCTATCAAAAAGAGTTGGGAAAGTTCCTCAATGCCCTGACCAAATTTCCCTTAGTAGTATAAATACCACTTGGAATTACCCTGAATAGAGGCCACATGCTTAGTGGGATTAATCCAGTCAACAAAGGATAAATAGATCTCCTCCTATGTCTTGCCTCACTCCTTAGAGCATTTTTTTAATTACTAAGTACTTTGGTTCCAAAAAGTCGGCCAAAATCCTGGTAATCAATTAGTTCTTTAAGCACTAATGATACTCCAATGTCTTGGGAAGCATTACTACACATATATTAATTAAATATGGGTTAATGAAATCTTTGTTTTACTCTGTTGTGCCATGTATGAATGTATCATGCATTACTTTTCTTATCTGTTAATTTACTATACAGCAATGCCAGTTAATTCAGTGTATGACATTGTGTTCATCTTTACATTCTGCATTGTAGTACTTTCAGTGCACTGCATTATTCAATATGTATCTCATCCTGGCTTCATCTTCAAGTGATGTATTACTTGTTTCCACAGCTTGTATTGTGATTGATTTGGAGCTTCTCCCTGGCCTCCACTGAAAAGGAGTTTTATGTTCAGCTGGACTTTCACTGTAACTAAATAAATATAAATATGTAAATATATACATGAATATAAATATAAACCCTGAAAAGAGTGGTGTTTTGTACTTTAGCCCATCCAACCTGAATATTAACTTAACTTGGGAACATATACTATTACGTCATTTTTTGAGTATAATGACTTAGGTATCTGCATAACACAAAATCTACACTTTAAGAATAATCCTTGTGCAGTCACATTAAAGGCAATGTGAGTTATAGCACTATTATTTAAAAAAGTGCCCCTAGATCAGGGAAGGTTCAAGTTAAATTATTTACAACCTGTGTAAGACCAATTATTGAATAGAACAAATGTGCAAATATGCATGTGCACACAAACATAGACACACACACACACACACACACACACACACACACACACACACACACACACACACACACACCTGAAAAATTATGAAAATAATGGTCTTCTTTTACACATTCTTGCCTCACACGTTTCTATCTTATTTATCCTGTACAGCAGCCTAGAGTCACTGTGCTCTGCCTTTAGGTAATGCCAACACCTAACACTGACTAATATTAGGTTAGCCTACATTTCACGATAAGTCATTCTTCTCTGGTGCTGCCCATAACGCATTATGCAAGAGTCATATTCAAGATAACTACTCTGAAGGCCACTGTCTTAAAAAAGTGAAACATTTCCTTAACACAATTGTTACGTCTCTTATTTCAAAAAGCAAGTAGAATAATGGAGATGTGCCATGGCTGTAAAACATAAATATCAGCTAAATGTATTTACTTTAGTCTACAAGTTTTATAGTACCTTGCAAATAAACAGACTCCAGAGAATTTAAGTAAAAAGGCAATCCTGCACTTTGTTGTGCCGAATTTTGATAAAATAGGAATCATTTACTGTTTTTCATCAGTTCTTTATCTGAAAACTCTCTAATGAACAGAACAAGATCACAAAACAGTAGGGTAAGGATGTTACCCCATACAGCCAGTCTGTATTTATTTTAATATAAGAAACATCTTTATTGAATGATTGCTTTTGACATAGGCAATCATGCAGTTATATAAACCATATTCACATATTTTCAGTTGCAAACAGTATACAGCACATCTTCTGTACAGTCATTGTCAATCAAATATTACATAGCTCATGGAATTCTTTCCACAATTCCCATTTTTTCTCTGTAATTCGCTCCTACCCTTCTCTAACGATCTCACTTGTAGTTGTTTTATCGCTGTTACTATATTCACTGCTTCTAGTATAGTTGGTTTAGATTTTCATTTCCATTTTCTAGTAATAGCCTTTTTGGCAGCTACAGCCACCAGATTTAAACTCAGCAAGGCCTTCCTATGTCTATGCAATTTTGATTCTGTATCACAGCTCAAAAAATCATTTCCTTAGTTACACCGATTTGCTCACCCAATATTTCTGGCCAGTAGTCTGCAGGAAATTGTTAAAGTCTGCCAACTCATTACACTCCCAAAAATATGTTCCCAATTATCTCTTTCTTCCACGTCACACCTCCAGCATTTGCAATCTACCAGAGCAAAAATTCTTTGGAGTCCGCTTGGAGTATAAAATACTTATGCAAACACTTCCAAGAAAAATCTTAAATCTTCTAGACATTGTTGCATATTTGGGAGCTATATATGTATATATATATATATATATATATATATATATATATATATATATATATATATATATATATATATATATTTACAGATAGATAGAGAGATGTAGATATAGATATATAGATATATCTTCCCATCGCATTCAATCTCTCTTCCCAATCCTTTCTAAGCTCTGATTGATTACTATAATTATCATGCCACATTTTATATGCTCTACTAATTATCCCTTTTCTAACCGCAGCTACTGTTCTACTAAAACTCTGCTCATGTTGGTCTCTCACTTAGGATCCCCATTTTCCTTTCCCTTTGTTTATACAGTGATATCAATCCTTGATAGGGAAGGCGGTCTCTAGCCTGCAGTCTAAATGCATTCTTAAAATCTTCCCATTCTATTATCTTTCCCTCTCTAATTATTTGCTCCTGACACATTGGTTCCTTTGCTATTTTTCTCCAATAAATTCCAACCCCCTCTTGTCTATTTTCTGTACCCCAAATTGCAATCATCCCTATCTGCACAATCTCCATTTTCCAGTCCTGTGTCGGCTTTGATCTTACAATACTTTCTGTTACATTATGAATATAATACTCTGTATGGTTATTGTTGTTCTCTTTAAGGATCTGCATCCAAAACCCCACTCTCTCCTTATTTCACGAGCCCCCCTCCCCATTTCATCAGTATTTCTTTCCACTTTGAATTATAGCTTTCTACTTGTGCTATGTATATGAGTCTTAACTATGTAGCTCTGAAATGCCCCTTCAAATCAGATAATTCCGAAAAAAACCTTGTGGTATTGAAAGGATCAACTTATCCCCCTTGACTCCTGCCCTCTTCCCCTCCCAGAAAAAATCCTTCAATTCTTCATTAATTGCTATCTACAACTTCTACTCTAGCTGATAAAAATATGCCTGACCTGTGTATAAAACTAAAGGGACTAAAAACATTCTCACTGCTTGTATCATGTTATCCATATCTATAAAACAGAGCTTCCAGTTTCCCATTTTTTCATTATATTTTGTTTAGTCTCTTCCCACATACCCTTAGCTGCCATAACAGAATCATACACCCAGTCATATGCAGTTTCAGACTTAGAATATTTAGATATAAGGATGGCAGAAGGAACAAGTGGTTTTGCCCCCTCCAAGAACACTATTTTCATGTTTTTTTCATTGCAGTTCATGATTCATGACACTGATTTTTTTAATAGATCAAGTCTAGATGAAAATCACCTTGAAGTTTAGCTACACATGCAGAAAACATACATATGAATATGCCCTGCAATGCTTTTAATAATTCAACAATATTACATAAGCTTGGACTCATTTCCTGGTAGGTCACATACAGTTTCTCTCATTTTTCCAAAAATGTTATTACTGCATTACACTGAGCTTTTTAGAATATTAAGTTTAGAGACAAAACAGATTTTATTTAACAAGTATAATAACAATGTCAGAAAAGGAAACATAATGTTTGATAATATTTTGTAAAATGTTAACAATTCTATATGTTTTTCCCATTTTTTTTTAATTTTTTGAGTCATTGATTCATTCCCCAGTTACCTGCTGAATCCAGTTCAAGGTTACAGGGGATCCAGATATTATCCTAGAATTCAATGTTAATAAAGTCAAAAACTTATCCTTTATAGGGTGACAACCCATCTCAGGATGTTGGCCGCTGCATATGGTCCTGTAGAAGTAATTTAGCATGTATGACTAGAAAGGGTCTATATCAGAATAGCGAAGAGGCGTTTAATCGAATGCCTCTTCGCCAACACATAAAGAGCGACCACACTAAAGTGCGAACACTCAGAACAGTGATTTATTTCCCTGGGAAAGAAATCGCTTGGCCCTCCCCGTGTGTTTGCTCCTTTCCACACTGTAGTGCGATCTCAGAGTTGGTATATTATGTTAGGGGGGTGGGGGCACAGCCCCCCATGTTGGGGGGGTGAGGGGGGCAAAGCCCCCCCCAATATTGTAATGTTTGAAAGTGTAGGTGTGTGTTTGTTTGTTAGTGTGACCGATTTCTTTCCCAGGGAAAGAAATCGGTGTTCTGAGCATTCACACTTTAGTGCATTCGCTGTTTATGTGTCGGCGAAGAGGCGTTCAATTAAACACCTCTTCGCTATTCTGATATAGACCCACTAAAAAAACTATGAAAAGAATGTTGTTCTTAGGTGCAGCCAACATGCAACCCAGGTAGACTTCTTCCTAGTAAGGAAAGAGCACTGGGGTAGAATCAGTGATTGCAAAGTCATCCCCAGAAAAACATTCAGCCCACAACATAAACCACTGGTTGCCATAGTCAGCTGCAAGCATTGGTCAGAGAAGGCTCTAAGGTCAACAGAGACCAGGCTGCAGACCTGAAAATTGACTGGTGAGAAAGTACAACAGCTTAAGGAATTACGCAGGGCTCTAGAACCCCAAGAAGAAGAGGAAATAGATGGAGATGAAGAAGAATGGCAATGCCTCAAAACAGCATGTGTAAGGAGTACAGAACTGAAATGTGGCTGAGCCAGGTATGGAAATAAGGTACATAAGGAAAGTTGGTAGTGGAATGCAGAAGTCCAGGAAGTCATCAAATGAAAGAAGGAGTGAAGGAAAAATTGGGAGATAGAAAAGACAAACCAGGCTAGGAAGGAATACTGGTTGGCTAACAAAGAAGCTAAGAAAGAAGTTGCAATAGCAAAGAACAAAGCATCAGAGGCACTCTACCATCTTATGGAAAGTGACTCAGTAGGTGGCACAAAGAAACTATATCGGGTACCAAGACAAAGATAGATATATAAAGAAGATAGTCAGATACCTTCATAAGGGATGCCAGCAACATCCTACTCACCAGCACACAAAACATCAAAGGCAGATGGAAGCAGTACTTCCAGCAGCTTCTAAATGAAGAAAACCCCACAGAGCTGTACTGCCCCATATACAGTCTACGATGAGAAAAGTAGAGGAGCCCACCGTAGATGAAGTAAGGATAGCATTAAGAAAAATGAAATCAGGGAAAACAACAGGCTCAGATGAGGTCACAGCAGATATGATAAAGATGCTGGGTGAGATATGGGAAAAATGTCTCTTGAGGGTACTCATAGTAGTGTGGAGAGAAAGGTGTATCCCAGATGACTGCAGAATAAGCATACACATGCAAGTGTACAAGAAGAAAGGGGTCATGCACAACTGTGGGTAGTAGAGAGGCATCAAATGCCTGTGACATTGCATGAAAGTTCTGGAGATGGTGATAGATAAAGGGATACACAGAGTAGTAGAATGCAAGATGGGGGAGGAGCACTTCAGATTCAGATCAGGATGCACCACAACTGACCCAATATGAGACAGGTAGTTGATAAGCTAGAGATGAGGAAAGAGTCCAACTGGACATTCCTAGACTTGGAAAAGGCATATGACAAGATTCCTATAAAGCTGATCTGGGCAGTCCTGTGGTGGTTCAAAGTCCCAGAAACATTAGTAGAATTACTGCAGACTATGTACAAGGACCCAATGACTCAACTACAAGCAATGTTTGGCCTTACACAGAGTTCCCAGTGGGAGTGGGTATGGACCAGGGTCCAGCTCTGAGCCCACTGCTGTTCATACCGGTAATGGACTATGTCAGCAAACAGGTCAGAGTGGACAAATCAACAAAGTTGCTGTATGCAGACGATGTGGTATCAAAGGCAGATTCTGAACAAGAACTTCAGCAAAGGATAGGAGAATGGAATACAAAACTGAAGATATATAGGATGAAACTAAGCACTGATAAGACAGTGGTAATGGCAGCAAATTGGGGGAATCAGAAGAATCTTAGACTTGAGATAGAAGGGAAGATAGTGAAACAGGTAATTAGCTTCAAGTACGTGGGAGGGGTGGCTGAAAAGAAGAGAAGTCTAAATGAAGAGGTCAAAGCTAGAATCAGAAGGGTTGCAGCCAACTGGCATAGGCTCTCATGTGTAGTCTATAACAGAAGAATGCCAAAGAAGCTTAAACGCAAGGTGTACAAGATAGTGGTGTGACAAGTACTAGTATGGTACAGAAGCCTTGCCAGTAAAGGTAGAGCAGATGAGAAAGCTAGAGGTGATGAAAATAAAGTGCCTTTGAAGGGTGGTGGGATGCACACTGTGGGACAGATGAAGAAATTATGACATAAGAGCAAAAGCCAGAGTAGCTCCAATTGCAGAAAAAATCAGAGAGAGTGGGCAATGTTGGTTCAGACACATGTTTAGAAAAGCAGAAGATAATCTGATTAAGACGATTTGGGACAGACAAGAAGAAGGTAAGAGAAAATGAAGATGGCCATCAAAGAGGTAGATGGATTGTGTGGGAGAAGAGCTGTGACAGTTGGGCATGAATATCGAAGAAGGCAAGAAAGTGTCATTGAAGTGAGAGAGATGGCAACAGTTAACACAATACTCTGACCCCATGTAGAAAATTGGAAAAATTGGGCTGATTATGATGATGAATCCATCTCAGGATGTACACACCCTCTGTCACTCACACATGACAAGCAAAACTAGAGACAATAGGGAAAATTACCAGATCACTGATAGTACATTTGTAAAGCTGGAAGAAACCAAATTGTCAAGAAAAACACACATAGATGCTGGAAAGATATACAGATTTAGCTATGGAAGCAACTGAGCAAGGACCAAAATAAAAGAACCAAGCTAAGACACAGTACTAACAGGTCCCTATTAGATTGGCAAAAAAATCAAACTCTCAAACGGCTGACAGTTCAAAAATGCCATTCTTCGAAATTGGTATTGGGAGATCATGGTACAGTGATGATCGGAAAATTTGCCCTTTCTTCACTGTAGTACGATCTCGGATTTGATATATAATTAGCATGGGTGTAGGAGGCTGCATCTATTTCAAAGAACAGCATTTTCGACTTTTAAGCCATTCGAGATTTTAATGTTTTGTTCATATAATAGGGACCCGTACTAACTACTGTGTCACTGTGATCCCCTTTTTATTTTAAATAAAAATTGTAATTCATCCAATTCTGACATGCTGTGATAGCTAAATTAGAGAATGAGTGAGTGTCATTAGAAAAATGAAACCGTTTATGTATGTTTTGATTTTCTACAAAGGTAACGAGTCTGTAACAGCTCATTACTCTGCTGGGTTTCTCTCCCACAGCTCCAGTATGGCAGTTATCCCCATAGTTTTCATACTACATCTTTTTGTGTTATCTCAAACTACACAATAATGAAGGAACACAATTAAGAGATTTAATTTTAGGAGAGGTATAGCACATTGTGCAGTGAGGCATGGTTTGTGCTCCAGTGGATATATTTTATGACTTTCTGTTTTGTATTACCATTTTCCAAGTGAGCTACAACAATGGTCAGAAAACATGTAGATGTAAGAACAAAATTCTTTTCGTAGTTTATTTCTAATCATGCATGTTAAATTACTGCTACAAGACCATATACAGGCATTTTATCTGTCATATTTTTCAACATTAAGATATGTATGTGTGGGTCTATATCAAAGCCATGAAAGACCACAACACCCAAGTGCAAAACACTGAGACCAGAATGCTGAAAGTGCAAAACAATGAAAGCTGGCAACAATAAAACCCAGAACAATGAACCAGGCAGGTGAGTTATTGTGCAAGATCTGGGTGCATTGGTGTTTGGACTGAAAAAATAATAACCAGGAACACAGTCCACACTTAATATTTATTATGAAGCAATTTTTGTTTGGTTATTAACCAGAACTTCATCAGATAAAAACCTTTCACAAATTGTCTGTTTAAAACATTTCATATTTGGTCATATGATCAATATTTGACCAATCATCACCCCCTTTCCTTTCCACACATAAAAAATGTTAACATTAACCCTTTATGTTCCATATAAAGCAATTCAGTCAGTTGTTATATAACGGATTATACATTTTTTAAAAACACATTTTAATGTAGAATTGTGTCCTGACTAATTATCTTGTTAAACTCTTAAGTTTTAACAAACATAAAATTGAACAAATATTCAACCTGGGTAGTAGCATGCATTCAATCTAACCTGCCATAGTAATTCTAGTTTCTCCAATAGTAAAGAATATGAGCCACCTCTATTTTCGGGCTCAACTTAGTCAATAGCTTTAAATTTAAAGCTGTGACCATGGCATACTGATATGTGTCTAGCCAGGGCATTGTCTAATTTGCTCTTGTTTATACTATACATGTGTTCGTATACATGCTCTTTGAACTTTCTGTCAGTTTTTCTGACATAAAAGGCTGGACACAGCTGGTTTTGGGTTAAATAATCATTTTAGAATTATAGCTAAACCTCTTGTCTGTGTGAAATTTGGTGTTTCTTAACCTAAAAGTTTGACCTACGTCTATGTGTTTACAGTACGTACACATCTCACACTTAAACATACCTGGTTGTCTAGACTTCAGAGGGCCACTATGTTCCAATAAATTTTTCATATTATGTCCCTCTTAAAAATCACATGAGGGCATTCTATTAGTTTAGTTATAAGGGATGGTTCCTCTACTAGGAGGTTCCAATTTTTATAAATGATGTTTCTAAATATATGTGCATCTACACTATAGGATGTAATGAAGCTAACTGTATATTGGTTGACATGGGTGGTGATTTGCCCCCTGTTGGTTTCATTACAAACATTGTTTGTAGTCACCTCAAGTGAGGGTCCTGTATACTCATGAGATTGGCTAGGATGGTTGTAGGTCAAACTTTTAGGTTAAGTTAGTACATTGGTGTTTGGGATCTTGCCCATTCCCAGATGCAGTGCAATTTCAGAGATGGTATATATATATATATATATATATATATATATATATATATATATATATATATATATATATATATATATATTATTAGCAGGGTGTGGGGAGCAGCCTCCCACATGGTGGGTACAGGGGGGCTTGTCCCCTGCAAAAGTTTTGTCTGTGATGTTCTGCACTTTTACCTTTGATAATTGAAGGTTCAAAGTTCTGGGTGTTATTGCTGTCAGAATTCGTTATTTTGCAATTTTCAGCACTCCAGTCTTTATGCTTTGCAGTTCAGCGTTGTAGTTTTGATACCATGTATGTATCTATACAAGTATATATATTTATATATATGTGTGTGTGTGTGTGTGTGTGTGTGTGTGTGTGTGTGTGTGTGTGTGTGTGTGTCTGTGTGTGTCTGTGTGTTATTGTGCATGCTGTAACAGAATGGCATCCTATCAATAATTAGTTTCTTTGCCTTATGCCCTATGAGTGCCAGTATCAGCTACACAGCTCCCATGGCCTGAAATGCAAAAAGGATTGGGTAGTCAAAATATGAACAAATGTATAGACACACACACACACACACACACACACACACACACACACACACACACACACACACACACACACACACACACACATGAACAAATAAACACACATACATATGCACCTCACTCAGACAAAATCTATGCACTATTCCATGTTTAGGTATTCTCTGCAATACCCAGATCCAGATAACAGAAAATTTTTAAATTTTATTTTGTTCTGCTTTTAGAATAAAGAGTATGTTTTTATTATTTCTGTTTTAGTATGAGAAAAGTGTTTGATGAAATTCATATGATAAATCCCATTTACTGTGCAAATTAATATGCTATGCATTCCTTTATTCTTCAGTCCTTCAATTATTTTGTAAGTTTGCTGTGTTATACAGAAGTTGTGCATCTTCTTAATCCGTACAGCAGAAATGTGTTGGTTTTGCAAACTGCATATATTAAGGATAACGCAATTTACATGACTATGATATAAAGGACAGATAATACACAGTTTACACTTATTGCAATCAAAATGCAGAAACGTAATTACAGTTTTAATTAAGGCATGTTAAAATAATGTCTGAAGAAAAATACCACCATTGTATATATAATTGTAAACTGATATTCTGATACTTTCTTTCATGAATCATTTATGAAACATTTACATTAGAAAGCAAAGATCACTGCTAAGCCTTCTCATAAACAGTGAATGTGGCATGAATGCTTTATAGCATTTAAGACTATGTAGATATAATATAAAACAATATGAACATAGATGGTTTAAAGTGGCAGAATTTTTTGCAGTGTTATCAGCTGCTAGGTCAATTATGAAGAAACTGTGATAAAATGAGAATAATGTAATATATCATACTATCAGAGTATCTAGGCACATGGTTGTGGTTTTCTGTTGAAATTATATGTTCACAGCCCTCTTCCAGCTCAGTTATGTTCCTGTTGATACAAAATATGTAACTATGATCATTCAGAAAGAATTTACAATTTGATTTTAAGGTACTCCTTGTAGAACACTCACTGGGACTGACAGATGGGCTGCATTCTCACACACTATGAGTTCTCTTCCTACAGCAGGCACAGGGTTTGAGTTCCAAAACTAAAACTTAGGACAGCTTGAGAGAGAACAAAAATTCCTAATGGGTTTCCACCAGATGAGAAGATAAAATGAGGTCCTGTGTACCTAAGCTAATGTTGTTTTGTGTGGAAACTTTTATTAGACTTACTCTGTGAAGAATGAAGGTTCTCTGCAGTGTTGGGCCATTGTTCCCCTATTTACAGTCATTAATACCTCAGGCTTTGATAGAAGGATGTGTAATCTGCATAACTGTGGTTATTTAATAGCTGTATATACTATTAAAACAATCATAAATTCTGTTTACAGAAACACTTGACAGCAAAATGAAATTCATTAACTTTCATCATAGAGTAAAAATATAGGATGTGATAAGATTTAAATGCAGGGCTCTAGATTTGCGAACAAATACCTCAAGTGCCCTTATTGCTATGCTATGCTGCCTCCTTTCACAGAAAAAAAAATAGAATAACATTTGTATGTGCTATCCATTTTAAATTTTAAATTGTGATGACAAACAAGCTGTGAAACACTGTGCTCTTAGACAAATGTAGTAGAATGCATGGGAATGCATGAGAATTTGCTGTTTTAGTAGGCCTGCTTAGTGATTTTTCTTAGTCCCATTTTTCCTAAACTGACAGGCTTGCTCACCATTTTATCTCAGAATAACATAACAGCCACTCAAAGACAGAGCTGCAAATTTGTGTGTGTGCATCTATATTTGGGTCTATGTTGCTTGATCGAAATCTCACAATCTCGATCAAGCAACATCAAAACCCATTGAAGCAAAAGTACACTAGATCAAAAGTGCACTTTCGCAAAAGCCGGTTTTCCGAACCGGAAAAAAAAACTGATTTAAACAGTAGTATGTGTGTGTGTGGGGGGGGGGGCACCCTGCACCCCACCCCCACCCGCCCTACTTAAATATGCTAACTCCGAGATTGCACTACAGTGGGGAAAAGGATATATTTCCTTATCCCCGCTGGAATGTGCTTTGGAGAACCGGCTTTTGTGAAAGTGCACTTTTGATTTAACACACTTTTGCTTAAATGGGTTCAATCTTCTGGTTGTCGAGAAAGTGAATTTTTGACAATCAGAAGTAGACCCCTATATATATATATATATATATATATATATATATATATATATATATGTGTGTGTGTGTGTGTGTGTGTGCATATATATATATATATATATATATATATATATATATATATATATATATATATATTCCATTCTTAAAACAGCAAAATCTAAAGTACTAGAGAGATTAAATTTTCCCAAGAGTTACCAGGACAATGATTTATTTTATTTCTTGTGGTCAACTGTTTGCAGTCCTTAATTTAACATGCATGCCATCTAAGTAAATACATATTGCAATTACTACCCTAAAATCATTAATACCCATATGCTGTATCTAATTGTATAGTCATCCTGATTTCCTTTCAATGGCTATATATCACAGCCTTGTTATGGCAAGGACATGACACAGAGGCAGGCGTATATCTAGAATGTGCACACAAAGCTAATGTGACTTTTTTCTTAGAACTGCACATGCTTACTTATGTAAATATATTTTAATGCCTTATTGCTGTAGTTTCTTCAGACACAAACCCTTCTTCTTCCACTACCTTCTTTGTCAAACTTCCCTCGTCTGCTGCCACCCTAATCCTGTCCACTTTACCATAGGTTCATAGGTTCATAGGTAGGTACTAGGCTATCTGCCTGAAGGCATTTATAAGCCTAGCCAGAAAGTGTTGGCTTTTGCTGCCCCCTTAGATTAGTTCCCTGTGCTTCTCTCCAGCAGAGCCATTGAAGTGTCCACTCACCTTTTTAACAGTATGCTTCATTTGGAATGGTACAACATGATCTTAGAGGAGTCATTTGTGGTGTCTGTGGTTAGAGGACATCTGTTTAATCAGTAATCCTCTTCCATGCTATTGTCAACATGTTGCACCTGCCAGTGGTTTAAACATGCTAACACATCTAGGCTCACGGAAGGAAATTAGACTGCTGGTGCCCCAGGTGCTTAAAGTGGTTGAAAAACTCTTTGACTCTCCTAGTCTTTTCCTGTAGCCAGAAAGCAAAACTCCTGCAGTTTATGACAAGTTGTGCTACATATATAAACCTACCATATTACAAAACCAGTATAAGTTCATAGTTAAGACATTTTATTACAAAAGATCAATACATTTTCTCATTACTCGATGCCTTTACAGTGGCCAGCCTTGTAATGGTCAAACCAGACCCTCTTGTGATATAGTGGAGCAGACCAGTGACCAGTGAGTCCCCTTCCCACTGACTCACCCAGCTGTCAAATCACAATTACCTGCATTATGGCCGGGTGTCTCTCCAATATCAGCAGAGTGGTCACAGCCCACACCAGGGATTTTTCTCATGCAGTAAATATACTTAAGTATAGCAGGAGGACACTTTTCCCAAGATATACAAAGATGACCCCATATAATACTGAATCACTATAAAGTAGTATACATGGTTTGAACCTCTTTTCTGTCATGATTAAAGGTTAACAGTTTTGAAATATTTAAAAAAATTAATTATCACACTCACCTTAGTAGTACCCAGACTTCATCTGAGAGAGAACATTATAAATCTGCTCTGTTCAGTTTGATGAAACATGAATGCAGCACTGAAACTCGTTAGTGAGATAAACAGATGTACTGAGTTACATTTATTACATATTTGGTCACTTCCCATAAAATTATTTTTCACCAAAAGCATCACAATGTTTGTAATATTAGAATGTTTCCACTCATATTCAATTATCACCTAAATAACATAAAACTATATTCAACTAAATGCAAGCCTACATTTTTGCCTATTACGTTTATTATAATTCCACGTATCATTACCTTCTTTTCTTGATTCCTTGCTCTAGCTCTCTGCATCTGCACAGGAAACACTGAAACACTGAACGGAACTCACACTGTGCTGTTATATATATATCTAATCCTCTGATCATATCCCCATATGTGTTGCACCAGACACCACCACCTCTGTAACCATAAGCATGATGTCAACTTTCCTGAACATTTTACTCCTGAGGGTTGTACAACTTAATTTACATACTACAGCGATCAGTAACTGTTAGGTACAGCTGAATTTGACCCTCTTTTTCTCACCCTTAACCTTGTTTACCAGAAAAAAAATTCTGAAGTATTTCATAAACATATACTTATACTGCAAGAAAAAATGTAAGGCAAAGGCAGAGATGCAGAGAAGACAGGGATAGCACCTCAGTCACAGCAGATATTAAGTTCTCTATTAGGATTAAAAGGAAGAAGGGCAGTTTGAATAAACCACTGTTTTCTTTCCACGTTATGTGCCTATACCAGCTCATGCTCAGTACTTTCAAATAAGGTTTTAATAAGGAGGAGCAGTTTCAATAAAGCAGTGTTTATTTCCTCTTTTGAGACATATATGCTTAAACCTAAAATAACTGATTCATCTTCTGTTGATAAGACAGGAAGAAATGTATGCATACTGCACTTATGCATATGCCTTATAATCTACAAAAATCTTGCAAAGCAGCTCAGGGTAATTTATAAAAAAAAACAACTGAAAGTAGGTTAGAAACAACCTACATTACACCATGACAACATCTTCTTGTTATCACAATTTGACTGAAACTCCACCTAGCACATGTGACAAGCTAATGTAATGCATGAATGGATGATACTGATTTGAAGTGGGTAGTGAAACATTTTAAGTGATTTTGGTAGCTATGAGATAGGTAAGATCCATAATCACACCTGCACAAATATTTGGTTATGTAATCCTTATTAATCATTCCAAGTTAAAGAGGACTGGTTTCCCCTTAACCACTGCTACTGTGAGTTTTAAAGTTTAAGGAATTGTTAAGGTGACAGCATCCCCAAATACTAAAGGAATAATTGCAAAAACTTCAATGAGTAGCTTTAAGTAATACTCAAAACTATTAGTTACACAACTGAAATTCACTATAAAATCGAAAGTTATTGTTTAATCTAGTTTTAGAGAATGTGTGACCTCTATATTGCCAACCTGACTGGAGAATGAACGCTGAAAAAACAAATCCACCACTTTTGCTGCAGTGAAACTTGGACATTAAAACATGCAAATACCCATCATTATTTTACACTCATTAAACAGTGCTTTGCTGTTTAACAAGCATTAAATAAAAAAGGTAAATAAAGTGTGTGTGTGTGTGTGTGTGTGTGTGTGTGTGTGTGTGTGTGTGTGTGTGTGTGTGTGTGTGTGTACATGTGTCTCTGTGTGTGCATGAGAGCATAATAGAGACAGAGACAGAGATCCGTTGAAAATAAAACGAATTAAACTTTGAATGCCTGCATTATTGACTGCTGTTAACAATTCATGACTTACCATGAAGTCAATGGATAGAGCAGCAAAACCATGGACACTAAAAGGAAGGTGTGAGTATGTGCTCTGTGCCTGTGTTGCATTTTGGAGGTCTTTGAGGTTAAGTCAAGTTAATCTTTAGAACATCAGCATATGATGGATTGTGAGTATTATGAAGGCCTTGGAAAGGTGTGATGTGAGGTGTATTGCTGACAATTTTGGTGTCTGAGTTTACTATGTGTGATATTTTTGCCTCCAGTTATCTTTTATATGTGCATCTCTCACAAAGCTTGTTATGCTATTTCAGTAATATATGATCATCATACAGCATGAGATTCTTACATTGCCTTAAGATACCCATCTCAGTGAGACTGGCTAAAGATGTTGTGGGGTCCTCAACATGAATGACTCAGGGGAGGCAGAGGTGACTGAAACTCAGTCACTAAAGTTAAATCTGTTTAGGATGCTGTTTGGGTGGACTTAAAGTGAAGGCATGGGGAAATGTCTAGTTATTTGGTCAGGGGTGTACTGCATCTCAAGGTATATTTATTTGCACTGGGCACAGTTATTTGAGCCTCAGACCTGGATTGCTAAGTTTGTATAGATTTTTCAGGTCTCTTATAAGGAAAAAAGCTCTTGCAGAGACAAACCACTAAAGAGATAGTCCAACACAGGTGGCGTGCTAAGCACAGCTCAGAGCAGCTATTTTTCTTCCCTTTTTGATAAAAAGCTCACTTTTCATAGTTCAAGGTTTTACATGTTTCTCAGAGTCTTCAGTAAAAGACCCTGGGTGGGCTCAGCTCTTCACTGGTTATAGCACACCAACTGCAAAAGAAAAACTTGAGCAGTCTTTGCCACCACAGCAGGCTAGCAATCTCCCTCAGCAGCTGGTGATGACTCTGCTGTGGCCATTTGTTGTACCTCAGACCACTCATCGTTTACCCCAGATGTCTCTGGTATAACACCTACAGCCACTATGGACTGGGTGTTAACCATGCCGTCTGTGGCTGTTGGGACCTCTCAGTGGGCAAGGGAGAACCACTCGTGTTGGTCCTGGGAAAAGGAAAGGGTAGGCTTCCCTGTTGTGTCAGAATGCTGTGCACATCCCTGGGTCAACAGTGGCTTCTATTAGTAATGTGTCTGGCTCAATTTTTCCTGATAAAATAAACAGAAAAACCAAGCATGTATCTTCTCCTCCTCAAATTTCTTTGGATAGTAGTTTATTGGGATTGGCTCAGGGTTTGTTTCAAGCTATTAATCCTACTTGTAGAGTAGTTTCTGGAAGACAACTTTCCTGAAGAGATTCAAGATTCTGAATCTGAGGAAAAAGATGCAGGGACAGATTCAGGGTTTTGTCCTCAAATTTCTGATTCAGACTCAGAGGAGAACTCTCTTTCGGATTCTCTGTGTGGGGTGGGGGGTTCTCTTTCTCTGAAAGTATTGCTAGAATGTCACATTATTTACAGTGGGACAACACTGAGGTTTCTCAGTCCCTAAAAAAATACAATGAGTTGTTACAGAAGGATCTTCCAGAACCTACACCCATTCCTCCTGTCCTGTTTGCTTTAGATGTGTGTATTGCTGCCTACAATTTTTCTGATAGTCTGACAGCTGTCCCTAAAAAGGCAGATAGCATGTATAATGTTCATCAGTCTTTTAATTTTTATACACTATTCCCAAACCTGACCCAGCAGCCTTAGCTGACTACTCTACCGCCAAGCAGTTAGTTAATTACAATCCTCCACTTTATAATAAGGATGGGAAAATTATGCACAGGTATGGGAAAATAGTGCATATTTCTGCAACTTTGAATTTCAGAATTTTAAATTGTCAGGCTCATTTATTAAAATTTATTCTGACATAGTATGGAACTATGGGTAATATTTTATCTACAGTTTCTTCTTGTGAAGAAAAATATGCTTTATATAACTTAGTTTCTTCTATTCCACGGTCACTATTCATTGTTGGCAGTGTGTGTGTGATTCTGTTGATACTTCTTCCAGGGTTATGACAGCTACTATAGGTTTAAGGAGATTTGCTTGGCTGCATTCACAGAACCTTCCAGATGATGTTGAAAATTAGATTTTAAATTCATCTTTTGATAGAGATTTAGTGTATGCCCCCTCTGCAGCATAGATGTTCAAAAAGTGGGATAAAAGGGGCAAGCTGATCCAGGGAATCTCTGAAGATTTTTCAGCCCTCCTTCTCCAAACTGAATAAGGGATTTTCTTTTTCCTCATCCAGTTTTGGCAAATAACAGAATAAACAGTTTCAACAGAATTCAGATAACCAGACATTTAAGAACAAGTGGCAATGAGGTTTCAAAAGAAGTTTCAAACCTCCCAAAATGAAGGAAATTCCAACAAGTCTAAATGACTTCTCAAGAAACCTTGTGACCCACTCTGGCCCTCTTTCTCTTCTAGAATGTCTGAATCTCCATTTCTGAAAAATGCATTCTGAAAGTCATTCATCAGGGCTATAAAAGGCATTGGGAGGTAATTCCTCCTTTCCAGATGGTCATTCCTCACCTTGTAAGTCAGACAGTTTTGTTTCCACCTTTAATTCATCAGATGCTGTCCCAAGGACTGATAGAACCAGTTCCTCCTTCCTAGGTGGAGAAGGTATTTTATACAAGGATGTTTCAAACCTCAAAGAGTGAAAACATAGAGACCGTTTATTGATCTTTCTTTCCTAAACTTATTTGTGATAGTGCCCAAATTCAAAATGTTACTTTACAACCGGCTGCCTGTTCTTCCTCTTTTAAGTTTCCTGGTAGCAACAGACTTAAAAGATTCTTATCATCACACTCCTATTCATGTAGACTTCAGGTGTTTCTTAAGCTTTTGTCTGTCCACATCACATTATCAGTTCACTGCCTTATTCTTTTGACTTTCATCTGCACCAACAGTATTCACAAATATCTAGCTCCAGTTATAGCTCATTGCAGGCTAAAGGAGATCCACGTCTTTTTCCATATTTAAACAAATTGCTTATCTTTGCAGAGCATTTTTTCAAAATGTCAGGAATCCCTTTCATGGTTGAGTGATCTTTTGCAAAAGCTAAAATTCAAAGAGGACATTCAAAAGTGTTTCCTGACTCCCCCACACAGTATTGTGTTCCTCAGATGTTAACTAGGCACCACAGTATAAGGAGGTTTTCTTCCACAGGAAAAAAATAGATTATTATTTAGATCTATTTCTAAGATATTCCACTCAGACTTCAGTCACTGCGAGGGAATACCTCAGGATTTTGGGTCTCATGGCCTCTATGATTCTCATAATAGCTCTGTCAAGACTCCATATGCAAAAGATACAATGGTATCTGATGTCTCTTTGATACAAGCACCAAAATCCATTATCTTTACAGATTCCAGTTCTGGGATTTGTGAGAAGAGAAATAATGTGGTGGAGATGTCAAATATCTCTGAGTCTAGGTCTCCCCGTCTTCCCTCCTACTCAGAAGCAATTAGAAACCATGATATCCCGGCAATACTCCACATGAGAAAGATACACAGTGGGGTCTGAAGTCTCTTTGGTTCCATTATCAGTATCTTTTCATATCCCGGCACTGGGGTTTGTCAGAAGAGAAATCATTTGGTGGAGATAGCAGATATCCTTAAATCATGGTCTCCCCTTCTCCCTCCCTGCTCACTCACTTCAGATGCTTCCGACTTTGCTTGGGGAGCAGTTTCAGAAGAGATAAAAGTGTTGGGTTGTGGGAGGTCAGATGCAAGCACATAAATATCAAGGAGATGCTTGCCTTACCAAGGCACTCAATATCTTTGGTCCCTGGGACTTCAAGTGGTTACAGACAATACCACAGTGATGTGGTACATCAACAAGCAAGGGGGAACCAGGTCTTACCCCCTTTGCATATTTGCTATGTTAGCTTGGGATATAGCTTTGCAGCTCAGTCTCACTCTACGGGCATCCTGCATTCCATCTGAGCTAAACTGTGTGGCAGACAAACTGAGCAGGACCAGGACACACCCTCATGAATGGAAACTAGATCCATGGGTAATGCAAGATTTGATTCATCTGTGAGGAATTCCTAAAGTAGGCCTCTTTGCCTCCTCTCTGAACAATCAACTGGCAAAATTCTGTTCCAGGACTCCATGCAAGAAGGCCTAAAAGACAGATGCCTTTTCTTTTCTTTGAACATGAGTGTTCCTGTATGCCTTTCCATCATTTCCACTAATATCCAGGATGCTTCTGAAGAGTTAGAAGGAATCACCCACAATCCTTGTGGTGACTTCTTATGGCCCAGGCAACCATGGATCTCTCTTCTTTTGGAAATGGCCAGAGGCAATTACCACAAGTTTCCCCACAGAAAGGATCTACTCACAAAAGTACAGGGGTGCTTGATACATCCTGACATTATTCATCTTCAGTTGACTGCCTAGATGATAGGGTCATAATTCCTTTTATGCCCCTGTTTAGTTAGAATGTGCAGCAGGTAGTAATGGAGACAAGAAGGCCTGCTACTTCAGAATCATATATTGGCAAATGGAAAAAAAATTCTAGCTGGAGACAAAATAACCAGCACCTATTCAGTGCTAATTATTCTCTGGTTTTACAATATTCATTGTTACTATCATATGGACTTTCTTATTCCTCTGTCAAGGTTCATTTATTGGACATTTTAGCATGTCTGCCCAATGGATTGTCCTCTTTCAAGGCAGTCATATGTCAGAATGTTCTTGAAAGGGGTTTTGCATAACAGGCCTCCAAGTATACCTGTGGCCCCTCCTCGTGATCTTAATTTTGTGTTAGAGAAACTAACACTTGCACCATATGATCCAGCTAATCTAGCTGACTTGAGGTTTTTGACATGGTAAACAGTTTTAGTAATTGTTCTGATATCTGCAAGAAGGGTACCTAAGTTGAAGCTCTTATGGTGAGTCAACCCTACCTCATTTTCCAAAAATGCAGGGGTTATTTGAGAACTAATCCTTCTTTTATGCCTAAAGTGATGTCTGAGTTTACTTTAAGTCAAACTATCTATCTCCTCATTTTCTTTCCTGAACCTAAAATGAGGGAGAAAAGATACTCCATACCTTGGATGTCCACAGACAACTCAGGTACTATTTTGACAGAATTAAATCTTTCAGATCATTGGATCACTTACTCATTTCTTGTGAAGGTAAGAAGAAGAGACAATAGGTGTAAAAACAGACTATTTCCAGGTTGTAGTCTAAGGCTATTACCTTCAGATATAGTCACCATGACAAATCTATTCCAGGCAAGGTGAAGGCCCACTCTACAAGGATTTTGGCTGCTTCTATGGCTTTTTGTAAAGGGTTTGATTCTAGAAGTATTCTAGAAGCTGCTACTTGGCCCTCTCTACACACCTTTACAAAGTACTATAAGCTGCATTTCTTCTCTGGGTGTAGGTCCAGCTTTGCTAGGAATGTTCTCCAGGAGCTCCTGGACCCCTTTCTTTCCACTTCCCAAGTATAGTTAGCCATGGTAATCTACCCATATAGCTAAGACTACTATAGCATCGATCAATATGAAGAATATAGTACAGTTGTGTAAGTTGAATTCACCATAACAGTACATGTTTGAATAATCACTGCTGCAGTAGCCACTCCTTCTCTCCAACCCCAATGTTTTGTTGGTGTGTTTTTTTATGCCAGGTTGTGGACATTTATTTTTGTTATTCATAGGCTTGTCCCTTCAAGGCTCAGCCTCCCTGTCTCTGCTAGCAGGAACACTCTGAAGGGCCTCACACCCAGACTTGTCTTTTAGTCACCTTAGCTCAACTGCTTGACAGTTTGGGCACAGGGAAGGTGCCCAGAAGTTCTGGAATCTAGTTATCAGTTGTATCCTTGGCAGGATATAACCCAAATAGCTAAGGATCCTGCAGCAGTGATCATTAAAGCATCTACTGTTATGATACGTTTAACTTACACAACTGTACTTTCTCTTACTCATGTGACTCTGATCTACCGGTCAATGACCCTAAGTAGGTTGAAATTTCGGAAACTTCAGCTTTTACTGTGAGGGCAGGGGGAAAATTGTAATTAATGTACAAACAGTAGGAAGTAGAAGGGAGAGCAGTGCTGAATTTATCAGTGGGGCTGGGGGACTTATAGAAATGTATTACATACAAGAACAGGGAAAAACAGTAACAATGTAACAAACAGAAAAGCACTGGAATGCACTACAGGGCAATTTCAGGGAACTGGTGATGTCAGTAACAAAGTGCATACTGGCTAATATGGAAACTTTAGCATAAAGCTGTAGATACATTTTGGGGTAAACAAAAAAAGCAAGTTTCTGAATCATTAGGTGGATGGATCTCTGAGTTCAACAGCCACTAACCCTAGTGGTAGTGATGACCAGTGTGTTATCCTGCTGGTGAGAATCTTGGTCTGAACCTTACTGACCCAAAGGCCCATGGGATCCAGCTCCTCTGGAGCAGCAGGTGAGCATTTTTAGAGGAATTGGGGGTGGTGGAAATGATAAAAAAAGAAAGATGTGTGAAGCAACATGGAATGTAGCAAGGATTAACTGCCCAATAAAGTGGGAAAGAGTGTTAATGAAGACAAACAAGGAAGAACTAAGATAAATCTTTTTTACATGAGATTAAGTTAAAATCTTGAAAGTAAAAAAGTTAGAAAAAAAGGTTGCATGTGGTTAGCTTCAAGTTGGGCAAAAGAAGGTCACTGAGTTTAGTTAAGGATAAGAATGGCAGATGTGTGGGAGGCAGGTGGTGGAAAGGTTATAAAAGATTGGTCCTGAGCTCTTTCTGTAGGCTCAGTGCAGACAGACCTGACATTTTCTATGAGTGAGTGATGAATCTGCAGACACTAGAGAAAGAAGGAGACAAAATAATCATACAGAGTGATTTCAATGTGGTATTAGACTCCAAAAGGGATAGGAAATTTGTAGCAGTTGAATTTCACAGGTACAATTAAAAAGCCCAAGTGGAAGGGATGAGACAGGAATGACTGTCAGATGCATGGCAAGAATTATCACCAAGGAGAGGCGGGATTTATATTTTCAAGGCATGAAAAAACAGACTAATAGGTTGAGCAGATCATTAGTTGATGGAATAACATTTGAGGAAATGATGACGGCTTATTGCAAAGAAAGACATTTGTCACAACATGGCATTGTTAAGATGAGCTGAGAAATAGGAAATCATATGGTATGTTGATATAGAAGGAATCCAGGGCAATGGATGAGGACAGATTATATCAAATGGGCACAGGATATGGTTATGGAGGCAGCAGACTTAAATAAAAATGCCAAGGGCATGCTAGTAATTTGTGGAGGGGATGAGAAGGAATTTGTCTGGAAGGGTAACATTATGTCTATAAGGAGAATGAAAAAAGGAAGGCTGCGGGAACTAACAGCTCTAATTGATAAGTTTAAGGAGTTACAAAGCATTGAACAAGGACAGGCAGAAATTCATGATATAAGGGAGAGGTTGAAATAATATGATAAATCAAAGATAAAAACCAAGTTGGAGAGAAGGGGGGCACGATGATGGGTTTGGTGAGAGAAAGACATCAAGATGCTGATATGGATGACCAAGAAAATCTGGGATTGGTTTAGGAGAAATGAAAGGGAAGATGAAATTTGTACACTTGAGCAAATAATGGCATGATTTTGATATTATTAGACTGAACTTTACGAAAGAATAGACCCCAAAATTGCATTGGTTTAACAATGGAAATGATATATGCTATGTGAAGAAGGAGCAATAGATAATTAATTTGTTGATAGGAAAGGGGACGTCATTGAAGCCATTATGCATCAGAAAGGGGGCAAAGCAAACGTACCAGGTGAACATCTCAGTGATTTCTATAAAAGAGTGGGCTTGTAAGTGCACAAGTACTACAATGACAGATCTATTCAATGACATTATCAAAACAGGGAAATAAACCAAATCTACAGAACAGGCTGCAGCAATATTATTGTATAAACAGAAAAGGAAAGAGACAGATGTCAAAACTGATCACCCTTTCTCTTTATGAAATGTGCATTCCAAAGTGTTTCCTCATATTTTGACAGCAAGATTAGAGAATGTCCTGAGACTAAGTGGGTTTTATTAAAGTCAGACCGTCCATGGACCATTAGCATATTCTTACAGATTTTGTAGAATGTACTGAGGAAAAAGGGCAGAGAAAGACAGGAGATGTGTTAATGGACATTCAGAAGGCCTTTGGCTGTGTCTGATGGGTTTTATGACAAATACCTTTACAGAGGCCATTGGAGATGATAGATGATTGAAGAGAGTGAAAGTTATTTACAGGCACCAGAGTTATGGTTGTATGTAAATGGTGGATTTACAGAAGAGATACTATTGTAAAGAGGAACCCATTGAGGCTGCCTGATATCACTAGTATTATTTTAATGGTCATTGAACAGCTGGTGCAGAGAGTAAGGATAAGTTACTGAGGGAGGATAGTGGCAGAAAAAGAGTGATATTAATCTCATTGCAGATGACTGCATGATACTGACTGAGAATGTTCCTGTGCAACTGTCAGGGGATATTGGAGATGTTTGGTAGGTTTGGTAGTGTGCCATGACTTCACTACCACACCCAGAAGTTAGTGGTGACTAGAACTGGAATTAAATAGATGGAGAGATATTATGTACTCTATTAAAAGATGGAGGGATAAAATGGTTGCTGAGAGTAGACACCATAACTGGGAAGATCTGCAGATAAGGTACAGCAAAAATGTTAGAAGTGTGGATAGGTATACTTGCCATGCCTGGGGGTAGAATAGAAATAATTCACACTATGATACTTACACACATACTTTATTTGGGGTGACATATATAAAGCAGTCCTCTAAATAAGATTATAGGAGATATGCAACTAGTTTGTGATAGGTTTGTATGGGAAAGCAAAACAGTAAGGATCACTAAGAACAGACTTAGGGCTTAGATGAAAGCTGGAAGATGGTGTCTGCTAGATTTTAAGCAATAGATGATAGTTATAAATATTGTGTAAATGAATGGGTCACATGGAAAAATGTCTGGAATGCTGGGAATGGCAAAACACTGAGCAAGGTAGTGAATGGTACCAGTAAGGTGATTTGTAGGTTTGCATTTCACAGATGAATAGGCCAGAAGAATTAGAGTTGTATGGTACAATTGCCCTAAGGAGATGGAGAGTTAAGAATTTAACAGTTAAATGGTCATTTTTCCCAGTTATGAAAGAGAAATATAATTTATAAGAAAGAGACTGGCTGTTGCACAGGGGATTCTTAGAGGTAGTGGTAGATGCCCGAGTATTCATTAGAGCTCATACAAGAACAAGGATAAGCATAAAGGTACTGGAGGAAAAACATTAAATTATGAGGTAAGCTAAACTTTAGGAAAGTAGCAGAGCCAGCTAAAAAGAGATGAACTGAACTAATATGCATGCAATTGGAGGATCATGTACATGATTGTACTTTTGCTAAGCTGAGGAATCAGTAGAGTAAAGATGCTATGATATGGTTTGAAGAATTGTTTCGGAAAGAAATATTTGCAGTGATGAGAATGTTACAAGAGTAGACCCTGTTGGGGATCGGCATAAAAGGATGGTAAACAGGTGGTACAGAAACCCTATAAAGCTACAGAGAGAAGGATGGTGGTGAGGAAAACACACAATAGCTGCACATGTGCTGGACATGTAAGAAGGTGGTACCATTGCAAAGGGGGGCAAGCAATGTCCGGATTAAATTGTTGGGGAAGAAGATACTAGATCAGTATGACTTATGCATTTTTTTGGCTTTATAAAGAGAACGGATGGGCTGGCAATAAAAGACTAAAACTTCAGCTGTTCACAAGGGAAGTGAGACAGATGATAGCTAAGTCATGGAAAGAGGAGAATCTGAACATTTATATAGAAAAAGGACTGAGGATTTGGATGAAAAAACTATGGAGGCGGAATGCACAACTGATTGTTAAAGAGGTGTAAAGGGAGGATATTGTTTATAAATGGGTAGGACCAATCATATCATGCAAATAGGTAAGACTGAGTGATGAAATGAGTGAAACTGAAATTATAATGGAATAGGAATGATAATGCTAAGTACAAATATAGGAAGTATCAGGGATAAGATACACTCTGCCATAACAGAAGTAATCCTTTGAATAGTAAGATGGCAGGGAATGGAGTACCCTCAAATTCTGCATATGGTGCTTAATATAGCACAAAATGTGTAAGGAGGGGAAACTTTTGCGAAAGGAATGACACAGCTCAAATTATGGTGGGGGGATTATATTGATGAATGAGGTGAGAATGAATAGAAATGCAAATACATTTTGTTGTGTTATAATTAGATGTGAATGTTGGATATTTGCATTATATGTGCTATTGCAAATAAGTTGTACAATATGGTGGACACATTGGCAGTGCTGCAAGGGAGCACATGTCTCCATGAGATCTCTGGTCCCTGAAACACTAAAAGAAAAAAAATGTCTCTTTTTTTCATCCCTCTATTGTTCACCTGATCAAAATGAAAGTACAGTTCCTGCTCACTAAAGCACAGTCTTTTCCACTGAGCTGACTGTCCCACTCCCCATAACATGACAGTCCATTATCCCTTCCAGAAGGTCTGTATCTCCATTTGTCTCTTTGGCAACAGATTGCTTCAGACAAATGGGTTCAGAGATTGATTCAGCAGGGTTACAGATAGCAGTTGGAAGAAATCTTTCCCCTCCATGAAATTATTCCACATCCACCAGATCATACCCCTCTGCTCCTACCCTTCAGCACATGTTTTTTTCAGGTGGTGATAGAAACAGTTCCAAGGTGGGAAGATGTTTATATTCAAGAAGGTTTTGGGGGCCAAAAGATAGAAAAATGCCTGAAGACCAGTTCTGGATCTTTCTTTCCTAAGTCATTATGTGTAGTACCCAAGTTCAAAATGCTTTCATTTCACAGTCTGCCACCCATTCTTCCTTATTTGACTTTTTGAGTAATCTTAGATTTAAAAGATGCTTAGCATCACATTCCTGTCCATCCAGTCTTCAGACATTTCTTAATGTTGTATGCATCTGGATCACTTTATCAGCTCTTTGACTTACACTTTAGACTATCCACTGCTCCAAGAGTGTTCACAATGTGTCTAGCTCCAGTTATAGTCCATTGTAGGCTTCAGGGTATCCACATTTTTCCTTATTTAGAAAATTTGCTTATCTTGTTTCAGTGTCAGGAATCTCTCACTTGGGTGAGAGATCTCTTATGCAGCTGGGATTCCAAGAAAACATTCAAAAGTTATTTTTGACTCCATAATACACTATTGTGTTCCTGGGGTGTCCCTAGATGCCTCAATACAAAGAGCTTTTCTTCCACAGGAAAAAAAATGTATCTGTATTTAGATCTGTTGCAGGTGCTTTCAACTCAGACCTTTGGTCACCGTGAGGGAATACCTCAGGATTCGGGTTCTTGTGGCATCTATCATTCTCATTATACCAAAGATACAGTGGTATCTGATGTCTCTTTGGCACAAGCACTGAAAACAATTATCTTTACAGATTCCAGTTCTGGGATTTGTTAGACGAGAAATGACTTGGTGAAGATGTCAAATATCTCTGAATCCTGGTCTCCTCTTCTTCCCTCCTAATCCAAAACAATTAGAAACCACAGATGCCTCAGACTTTGAACAACAGTGTCAAGAAAATACAATTGCAAGGTATCTGGGAAAGCAAAGAGAAGCAAACACATTAACAAAAAAGGAATGCTTGTCCTTATCATGGCACCCAACTCTCTGACTCAGTTTTGGTCCCCAAGACACTTCAGCTTGATAGACAGTACCACAGTGATGTGGTACATGAACAACCAAGGGGGGGACCACATCCTACCCCCTATGGAGACAAGCTATGTTAACATAAGATTTAACTTCACAGCACAAAGTCACTCTACAGACTTCCTACATTCCATCAGAGAAAAACTGTATGGTAGACAAGCTGAGCTGGACAAAGGCAGACCCTCACAAATGGAAACTAGATCAGGGGATCTTCCAGAATTTGATGCATCTGTAGGGAGTTCCTCAACCAGACCAGTTTGCTTACTCTCTGAACAATCAGTTGGAAAAGTTTTGTTCCAGAACTCCATGCAAGAAGTCTGTAAGACAGATGCCTTTTCATTTCCTAGACAGGAACATTCCTGTAGGGTTTTTTTCACCTTTTCCATTGATATCCAGGGTGCTTCTGAAGATTCATAAGGAATCCCCCAAGTTTATTTTGGTAACTCCTTTCTGGCCCAGGCATCAGTGGTCGTCCCTTCTTTTGCAACTGCCAGGATACAATTACCACAAGTTTCCTTACAGACCGAATCTACTCACATAAGAACAGGAGTGTTTGATACATCCTGTCTCCAAACAACATTAACTGACTGCTTGGATGATAGGGTCTTAATACTTTTAAGACACCTGTTTACCAAGGATGTGCAGCAGGTACTAATAGGTTCATAGGTTCATAGGTTCATACTAGGCTATCTGCCCTAGGGCATTTATAGCCTAGCCAGAGTGTGTTTGGCTTTCGCCACCCATTTTAAATTAACTTTGCTATGCCCTTTATCGAGGTTAGTATACTGTGCCTCTGTCTAACAATGACACAGAAGTGATACCCGTGGTAAACCTACGATCTCCCATCCACTCATCAAGATTCCTCTTGAAGAGAGTCAATGAGGGACTCTGCCTAACCTGGACTGGGATTTTATTCCAGAGTGAAGGTAGCCTCTGGGTTGTGAATCTGTCCCTCCAGCATGTCCTATTTATTTCAGTGCTGAGGTTCAAGTATCTCGAGCACGTAGCTCGATGGGATTTGGATTTTCTGAGGTGCAGCATGTCCATTAATTCCGGGTTGGACATGGCTTTATACGGCAGGCACAGATCGCCTCTGAGCAGGTGGTATGCCAGTGAGTAGAGCTGGAGTTTCTTTAACCGGGCAGCATATGGCATCTGTTTGAGCCCTTTGATCCTCTTGGTGAGGTAATTTTGGGGTCTTTCCAGTTGCTGCAGGTGTCTGGTAAGGTACATCCCAAAAGGGGCATTGTACTCAATTATGGGCCTGATGAGGGATGAGTAAAGAGGCACGATGACCGAAGGTATTAAAGTCAGCTACTAGAAGATCATATATTAGAAGATGGAAGAGGTTTTCTCATTCCTGCCAATAACATAATCAGCACCTATTCAGGGGTAGTGTTTCTCTGGTTTTACAACATTTGTGTGAGCTGCTTTCCTATGACCTTTCTTGTTCCTTTGTCATGTGTCATTTGTCAATCATTTCTGCATGTCTACCAATAGACGCTTCTCTTTCAAGGCATTCCCATATCAAAATGTTTTGAATGGGGTTTTGCATAAGACACCTCCAAGCAAACTGGTGGCTCCTCCTTGGGATCTTAATTTTGTGTTAAAGAAGCTAACACTTGTTCAGTTTTAAACCTGCTTATCAGGCTGACTTGAGGATATTAATATGGAATACAGTTTTGCTGATTGCTCTGACCTCCTATGGTGGGTCAGCATTATTTCATTGTCCATAGAGTCAGGGTTTGTTTGAGAACTAATCCTTCTTTTATGCCTAAACCAGTATCTGAGTTTATTTTAAGCCAAACTATCCATTTCCCTGTGTTCTTCCCTGAGCCCCAAAATGAGGGAGAAAAGATGCGGCATGCCTTGGATGTCAACAGACAACTCAGGTACTATTTTGTGAAAATAAAATCTTTTAGAACTTCAGATCAGTTGTTTATTTTTTGTGAAGCTAAGTAGAAGGGACAATCTGTGTCAAAGCAGATTGTTTCCAAACCATTGTCTTAGGTTTTTACCATTTTTTATTTCCATCACAACAAATCTATTACAGGCAGGGTAAAGGCACATTCTACCAGGGCCTTGGCTTAATCTGTGGTGTTTTGGAAAGGTTTGGACTCTAGAAGTAATCCAGAAACAGCAAATCGGTCCTCTGCACATAATTTTACAAAGCACTACAAGCTAGATTCCTTCTCCAGGTGTAGGTCAGGCTTTGCTAGAACCATTCTCCAGGGGATCCTGGACTCTTCCCCTTCTATCTCAAAAACATAGCAAGCTAGGGTAATCTACCCATGTAGCCTAGGTTACTGCAGCAGTGATCAGGATAAAGATCATAATATACCATAAAATAGTATGTTTAAATGATCATTGCTGCAGTAGCTGCTCTCTCTTTCCATCCCCCTTGTTTTTAGTCTGTGTGTTTTAGGCCAGGGTGTAGACATTCATTTTTGTTCTTAGCAATGTCCTCTCAGGGCTTAGCCTCCCTCTCTCAGTTGTCATGAATGCTCTGAAGGGCTTGGCACCCAAACTGTCTTTTCAATCAGCTCAGCTAGAGTAGACTAACAGTTTGGGCATTTGGAAGTTGCCCTGAAACTTTGTAAGCTGGAAGGCTGTTGTATCCTATGCAGGCTATAACCCATATAGCTTAGGCTACTGCAGCAGTGATTATTTGAACATCTACTATTATGATAAGTTTACTTACATAACTGTTCTTTCATAGGAGACACTGAGAAAAGTCACTTGCCTGGCTAGTTGGCTCCTACCTTTCCAATTGTGTTCAGTGACCAATCTTTTGCTTAGAAAAACTATCTGTTCATAGCAAGTGCATTTACAAACATTGTCTATGAAACTTCTTTCTTTGTTCTCCTTTTCTGCATCCAGGCTAGGATATCCTAAATGAAGACGTACAAAACAACATGATTAGAGTAAGCACTAAAACATAACTTTTGAGAGGGGAAGATCAATACAGGTATGAGCTTATGATGTGTAAATCCATCAGGCAAATGGCATAGCAGTTCAAGGCTTAGTGTTACAGAATGAGAAGAGGTTATCTGTTAACATGTATGGTTATAAAGGAAATGCCTGATTGTCAGTTATAAACAAAATGTTCAGATACACTTTGTTGTGTTACATTTGAGTTTAGATAAGGAAGGGTACAGTTACTTAGATAAGCACCACACAGTAGATATTTGGACTATTGTAATACTGAAAAAAAGGCCAAATCTGACACAAGATCTGATTCTCACTTTTCATGAATGATTTGTATATTCTGGGACCTAAGTCTTGTAGATCATTTGCATTTTTGAGAAGACCGTGTATTACTGCAAGATTTTAGCATCATTTATACATTATACTGCACTTCTATCTCCATGAATGGAATAACTTGTAAAAGCTAGCTGTTTGTATTTTGACCCCCTGTCTGGGGCCTTAATCTTCAAATCTCATTCACAGTTGTGGCAGAACTGTAAATTACTGCCAAATTTGAGCCCCTTTTCATCATTTAATGTGAAGTTGTTCAATCTCGCCATTCATTCTTTACTGATGGGTTCGGAGCTGATCCCTTAGCTCCGATACGGCCAATTACAAAGCTCAAGGTCTTCAAATAGCTTGAGGCCAAGTCCCTATCCCATGATGCACCTGTGAATTACCTCAGATCTAGTTTGCCGCTGCAACAGTTCAGAGGTTCTGATTTAGCTCGGGTCAGATAAGCTGTTTTTTCATCACAATCTTGTAAAAAAAATTTTGCTAGTTAGAATAATTAGATAGTTAGGATTGTTGATAAAGCTCTTGTAGCTTTTCAGTGTGTTTTCCCTTCATATTTACTGTTCTTTATAAATTTCTAGTTGGCCTCTTTTAGGCCTAGTTTAGTAGTAGTTTTCTCTACTTGGTGTGGTCTGTCTAGCCTTCTGCTTTTTATATATAAGGCTTAGTACAGTAAACCTTAGATAATCTAGATAAGGTTACTGTTTATTTTTCAGCTTGCTGTGTGTTATTCAGTGACCTTTTCTCACATTTCTTAGATAGTTGTAGTCACTTAAATTTGCTGTGTGGTCTGTCTAGCCTTCTATATTTTAGATAAGGCTTAGTTCTTTATTACTGTTAAAATTTACAGTAAACATTACTTAATTTAGATAAGGTTGTTGTTTATCAGCAGCTATCTCTTTTTGCATGGTCGGCTTGTGTGATATCACATTTATACTTGTTATATTGTGTATGTGTGATTTAGCCTGCTTTTATTTAAGGCTTGTGTGGAGATTTTCTATTATGTGATTTAGTCTGCAATTATTCCAGGCTTCTGTGAAAAATTGCTGCTGTAGTTTTTTTTTTTTTTTTTTTTTTTAGTAACAGTAATTTTTTTCTAACATTATTATGGCTGACCAAGATAAGCAACCTAACTCTGAGTTCAAAAAGTGCCCAAAGTGTGGCCAAAAAATGTCTGTTATAGACAGCCATGTTAATTGTGTTTACTGTCTAGGGGCTCTGGATTTGCAAGATAGCTGTGCCATTTGTCATTCCTTCTCCTCTAGGGTCCTATAGGAAAGGAAGAGGAAACTAATCGATAGAGGCTTGTTGAAGCCTTCATTTCAGGAAGCTTTGAGTGACCAGGATGGTTCCAGCAGGTCTTCAAAGTCTTCCAAGACAATGGACTCAAAAAAATCAAAAAGGTCTTCGACTTCGGCTCCACTGCCCTCGGAGTTGACTGTCTTTACCTTTCTGAGCTAGTCCCCAGTCTTGGAACTGGTGTCCAAAGTGCCAAAGAGTCCAATTCTCCAGTCAGTAACACCTTCGGTACAATCCTCTCGATCATCTATCAGCCTATCGGATCTGGACATGGATTGTGTGGTACAGAAGCTGTTATCAGCACCGGCATTAGCCAAAATGTTATCGGCTTCAACCCAAATGGCTTCAGAGCCGAAGACCATTGCACCAACTCTATCTATTCCTCCTCCAAGCCATGCTGGTCCTTTGGAGGCAGAGGAGGCAAACCTGATGTTAGTGGAACCCTCGGAGCTGACGCCTGCTCCAGTGCCTTTGACTCCATGTACTCTGACATCTTTGGTGCCTATTGAGGACTCTAGGAGCCGACACTCTCTGGTCGGGTCTAGGGAGGATAGCCGGACTGACTTGTCGGTTCCGACTTTGCCTCTCAGGGCCTCGGCTTGGATGAGCTCAGCTCCTACCTCAGGCTCGGTGCCCACTGTCCCAGTGCTGGGGGTGTCAATGCTTTCTTCAGATCTGTTGACTCCCTTGCATCAGAGCAGAGGTGCTTTTGATGCCATGAGGAGAATCATGTCTCCTAGGACATCCTTGACCTCAGTTCTGCCTTCCTCCTCCCCTAAAGTGCCTGTGTCTGCTTCTGCCTCACATGTCCTGACCAAGCGTAGAGACCCAGAGCTTCAGAAAGCCCCATTGGGTGTCCCCTGCTTTTCTGAGACCTCATCAGAAGCTCCCACTGATGAGGTTCCCAGGAAGAGATTGTGCAAGAGCCCTAGCAGTGTTCCTGAGAGGAAGCCCAACTGTCCTGCTCTGGAGGCAGTCAGGGATCACTTATCTTTTTACCCAGACACCTGACTCAAAATTACAAAAGACAGCTGGGTACAAAGTATAATTTCCAGAGTGTATTTCATTCCATTCGCCACCCCACCCCCCCAATCATAAGAAAAATCCTGGACATTACAGGGAACAAGCAACAATAGAGATCTAAATATTGCGAAGAAAAAGAGTCATCCAACCAGTCCCAGCAGACCAGACAAGATCTGGAACTTACTCAAGATTCTTTTTGGTTCCAAAGAAGACGGGGGACTGGAGACCCATATTGGAGCTCAGCAGACTGAACCAATACATAAAGAAAGAGAAGTTTTGGATGGTCATGCTTCAGTCTATACTTCCCTTCTTAGGGAAAGACAATTGGATGTGCTTGATAGATCTCAAGGATGCGTACTACCAGATAAAAATGGCCAGGCCATCCAGGGATCACCTGCGCTTCCGGCTAGGAGCCAATCATTACCAGTTTTGAGTCCTGCCCTTTGGTCTCACTACAGCCCACAGAGTGTTCACCAAATGCATGACAGTGGTCACGGTTCACTTGAGACATCTAGGGTTTCAGGTGTTTCTGTACCTAGATGATTGGCTCCTTACTGCTACCACCAGGCATCAACTCATGTAGGCCAGGAAGTCCACTCTGCCACTCTGCAATCATCTGGGCATTACAATCAACCCAGAAAAATCTGCATTATCACCATCGCAGCATATCGTTTTTATCGGGGCAGAGCTGGACACCACCACCACCACACTAAGGCTTCCAATAGAAAGCGTCTCTCTTCTTCATCAGCATGTCATCATTCTGATATCAAAAGACAAAGCACCAGCAATGGAAGTTCAGAAAGTATTAGGCATGATGGCAGCAGCAATTCTAGCCATACCACTAGCTCGTATGCACATGCAGATACTACAACGGCTGTTGTTCACTCAATGGTCTTACCAAGAGCTCCCCATGACTCACACTCTAATGATCACAAATTCTTGCAAAAAGGACCTTCAGTGGTGGTTGACCTCACTTCATGTCACGATAAGATGCCCATTTGTGCTACCCCCCTCCAGCGGCCACAGTGACCATGGATGCTTCCCTGATAGGGTGGGGGGTGTTTTCAGGGAAAGACTGCCCAAACACATGGACAGATCAAGAGACTCATCTGCATATCAATGTCCTAGAGATGAGAGCAGTACTTTTGGTGTTGCAGTACTTTCAGGACTCTCTTCCTCTGGGTATGATTGCGATTCAGACAGACAACATGTCGGTGGTCTGATATTTGAACAAACAAGGAAGAACCAGGTCTTACCCTCTTTGTCGCGAGGCTCTCAGAATTTGGCAGTGGGCTGTTTCCACCCAGCATTTTCTGTTGGCAATGCACATCCCGGGGAAACCCAACATGATAGCAGACAAACTGACAGGGCAATCTTGTTGCCCCACGAGTGGTCCCTCAAGAAAGAAATAGTGGACAGGATATTTTGCAGGTGGGGCCAGCCTTGCTGTGACCTTTTTGCCAGTTACATCAACACAAAATGCAGAAGATACTTTGTCCTGATTCCCCCTCTGGGGGAAGCCCCAAGGGACGCACTCACACATGGTTGGCCTCCAGGTTTCCTCTATGCATTTCCACCAATCCTGTTGATACCTAAGGTTCTACAGAAAGCAAAAGCCCTGAGAAGGATGATCATTCTAATAGCCCCTCATTGGCCTCATCAGATTTGGTTCCCCTTCCTTTGACTTCATCTTTTGGAGGATCCTTGGATTGTGGACCCAGTTCCAGATCTTCTTATGCACCCATCAGGGATCTTCATCCCTCTCTGCAGTCCCTGAAGCTCACAGCTTGGCTACTCCAGTTCCCATCATAACCAGATTCCATAACCTCTCCAATGAGACAAAACAGATCCTTTTGTTTTCTCATAAATCTTCTACTAGGAAGCTATACCTTAGCAAATGGAAAAAAAATCTATATGGGCCTCTATAAATAATATTGATCCTTACCAAGGCCCTATGGCCTTTATTTTAGAGTTCTTGACTATGATCTTTAGCAAAGGAGCTGCAGCAGCAACAGTTCAGGTTCAGTTGGCTGCTATTTCTAATTTTCATCTTGGATTTGAAGGACTGAATATCATGTCTCACAAGTTATCCAAAGCCTTTCTCAAAGGGACTTATCATATTAGACCACCTGTGAAATCTCCCTATTCTCCATGGAATCTAAATTTTATGCTTTCCCGCATAATTCTTCCCCCTTTTGAACCAGCTTTCTCTTGTGATCTCAAATTTTTGTCTTGGAAGACCATCTTTCTGCTAGCTATTACTTCTGCCGACAGAGTGTCAGAGCTTCAGGCTTTATCCATCAAGCCTCCCTATTTGATATTTCATGCTGACAGAGTATCACTTAGAACAAATCCCTCATTCTTGCCCAGAGTTTGCACTGAAACCAATCTCAACCAAGTTATTGATTTGCCAATCTTCTTTCCCAATCATTCTAACAATTTAGAGTATATGCTGCACAAACTAGATGTTCACAGACAGCTCAGATTTTATTTGGATAGAACAAAAGATTTCAGGAAATCAGACCAGCTTTTTGTTTTATTTTCAGACTCCAGGAAAGGTATACCAGCGGCTAAAACAACTCTGTCTAAATGGTTGTATGATTGTATCACTTTTGCTTAATCAGCTGCCAATATGCCTTTGCAACACAAGATTAAAGCTCACTCAACCAGAGCAGTTTCTACATCATCTGCCTTTTCTGCCAGACTTCCCACTGATAACATCTGTGCAGCGGTCACTTGGTCAAAACATCATACCTTTATCACTCATTACAAAGTTGACAAGGCCTCCAGGGACAGGACCTCCTTTGGATCCATGGTCCTGAGAAATATAATCCCGTGAGCAACCCGAGATTGATGGTGCTTAGGACACTACCCATCAGTAAAGAATGAACGGCAAGATTGAACAACTTCACATAAAGAAGTTATGTACTTACCATAACGTTCCATGTGTGTTGTTCATCTCACCTTCATTCTTACGTCCCTCCCTCATACCCCTTCCTGGGCTGATAGATGACCGAGATGCTGGATACATCCTGCTTACTCAAACCTTCTATTCCTTTCTCTGGGAGTGAAAGAATGACATATGGTATTGGTATACGCAGCAAACAAGATCTGAGGTAATTCACAGGTGCATCATGGGATAGGGACTTGGTCTTGAGCTATTTGAAGACCTCAAGCTTTGCAATTGGCCGTATCGGAGCCAAGGGATCGGCTCCGAACCCATCAGTAAAGAATGAAGGTGAGATGAGCAACTCACATGGAATGTTATGGTAAGTACATAACTTCTTTTTACAGCATTTCTCCAAAAATAGTGTTACTGGTAAATATCCACATTGTCTGGTGTCTCAGTCTGTGGTGGTACTGCAGTATTCACAGTATTGTGAATTCTGCTCCAGGATTTGTGCTTCTATTCCAGTTTTGCTGTTAAAGTCTTATATTCTGATTATTGTTTGCCTTCTTAAAGTTGCATTCCAGTGCCTTTCTGTTTAGTCTGCTACTATTTTCCCTAATTCTTTGTGTCTGGCCTAGCCATCATTAAGACATTCTGTTAAAGTTTCTGAAACTCTGATCATTGGACTAGAGCTCTTGTATTGGCTTTATTTGACTGGATCCCTCTCTAGGAAGTCTGCTTCTTGCAGCTTGAATTTTTACTCAAACCTCCACCTATTTCCTGTTATGGTTTTAATGGGACAGTCACAGAGATTTTTTGTTTTGATTCTGGTCTTTGTTTATATTTTCAGTCTGGCTTTCTTACCATGTCAGGCTTTGGCTGCGGGAGTTGGGGGAGGGGTGCTTACAGGAAGTTTCAATGGTCTTAGTCAAATTCCATCTCAAATTGCATTTGTACTCACAACAGGTCTCACTTAGTCATGGATTAGTTTCACTTGTGCTTTTTATCCTCAGCGAAAAGTAACTTTTCAGGAATTGTATGACCTCACTTGATACTACCTTGTAGGAAAGTATATGAGCAACGCAAATCTAAAACATTAGTTAACAGAGTTTTCTGTTCATTTCTTTCCATATTTTATTTTGCATGGCTATCCGAATGCTAGTTAAGTGCTATAGTGTTATCTATGTTTGACACTTGCTCTGTAGAAAGTATCAGAATGCTGCAAGTTTTGAATAGCAGTAGAAGCAGTCTTCTTTCTTTCTTTCTTTCTTTCTTTCTTTCTTTCTTTCTTTCTTTTTCTTTATTTCTTTCTTTCTTGTTGTTCTGTTTTTTGACCTCTGAATACAAGCCAATTGCAAAGGTTTTCAGACCTGCTGTGAAAAAACATGTGTGATACAAGCAATAGTTTCATTTTATAAAATGAAGTCCAAAACTTACTATCACAGTGGGAGCTGTACAGTTCAGCAACTTCTGATAGTTTTACACACTAATTCTGAGATTGCTTAACTACAGAGTAAGGGGAATACATCAAGAGACTGGTAAGATTTACTATGAATTTATTAAACTGTACTCTTTTAACTATACTGTTCGCAGTTACACCATGCAGAATAAATAAAGGAAATAAAGAGCTGCACAATTAAGATACGCTGTTTGGTAAGTTCATAAAAAGTAAACACTGAGAGTCTTGCCTAATCACCCCCACTGCAAACACACACAAAAATGTAATAACTTTATTGTTTCCCAGTGATCAGGGACTGAAAGCTTTTACAGGAACTGAATACTGTTAATTGTGTTCACCAGAGGAAATGAAAACACTGCTGCATAAAGTAAATTGAAACCAGGAGTAGGATTGATGATGAAGTGGCAAGTGGGTGGTGACAACTGGGAGGTATCAGGACAAGTTTATTTAGGTCAGAATATTAGACTCTGGGATTGTCCCTTAAAAGGCTATGCCTCTCGCCTCTGCCCCTTATGGTAATCTGACTTCCAAAGTCCTTCCCCCTCATCTTTCATTGCTATTGCCTGTTGTGTAAGATGTTTAAGTATTTTTCCCACCCATTGTTTTCCATATATCCGTAATACTAAATGCCTCCCAGCTAGCCAGTATTGGTTTGAGTAAGCCTTCCTTACTACAGACTGTCCACTGCTCATTTTCCCAGAGTTCCCATCTGCTGAGTTAATCCTGCTTCAACCTTGACAGATAAGAGATTTATTTTATTGTTTTGCACATTGGTTAACTTGTTCCATCCTTGGAAGATGAGAGATTTTATTGTGTTGCACTTCAGTGAAATTGTTTGGAGTGCTACTGCTTTATTTTTGCTTTATTTGTTGGTTTTGCCTTTAAATCATTTTAAAGGTCTCTAATAGCTGAAATTGCCTTGTCAGGGAAGTTGTTTTGTTGTACTATACTCTCAGGCAATCTTTTCTGGTGTTTTTACATTAAGAGCTTAGCAGTGCCCTGTACAGATGCAAACACATTGATAGTAAATTGTATTTATAAAACTACCCTTAGAACTAAAATCCGAAGTTAGTATGGCTAAAACAAAGCCCTTGCATGAAGACAAGCTTAGAGAAATTAGTTTGTATGCTAAATAGCACAATTATTAAATCATAGATAACGTAGTCAAGTGCTAAACCCCAGTAACCACCCAAGGAGACTTCTGTAAAACCCATTCTATAACCTGCAGTAGTCCACCTAAATATAGATACAGAAAACATGGATGTGCAGTTTTCAAATGTCTCCATAGCCAGCTTAGGAGATATGGGTATCCTGAGACAATGTAGCAATTGTCTGATGCTCACAGACAACCATTTAATCCTTGAAGAAGAAACACAGTATGCAAAAGATGCACATACACAATTTCACTTGAGGCAAAAACCTCACATACAAACAAGGCTGTCAAGAACACACAAACTTCCTCCACCATATATAGTGCCCACCGCACACATAGACCAACTTATGCTGAAGCACTAAAAAGTAGTCTTCCCAAACCTCAAAGACCTCCTAATACTATAAACGGTAACACCCATCTTCAGCAATCTCTAACGCACTCACCAAAATCAACACCAAATACCACAAATACCCCTATACCCAGAGGAGCCCCAACAGCAAAAACAATAAGTCAAGATAACACACTACCTACGGTTATTGTCATAGGGGACACCATTGTATGACACACAGATGCCCCACTCATCAAACTGAACAAGGAGAAGATAACAGTTAGTTCCTTATATGGAGCAAGAATATACCAAATTATGCACTCACTGAAGTCAGTACATCACAGGTAACAGTGTGAGTCTATCACACTCCTTGTGGGAGTAAATGATCTGCGACCTACCTTCCTGGCCTATGTGAAGAGAGATATTATTAATCTCTATGAATATGTGTCTCAGGCAAGTATACAACTTGCACTGAGCAGCATTCTACCTTCACCATGAATGATATCACAGTATGAATTAAAGATGATTGACTTCAATAATTGACTTAGTTTCAGGTATCTGTCCAGGAGGTTTCAATATTTGTCCGCGTGGAAGGACATGGTTAACAAAAGGATGATCTGCTGCACCCCTAGACTTCTGAATATTGGCTAAAATTTTATCCACCCACTTATAGCCATTTTAGCCCATGCCAAATTGACACACCTACCAACATAGCAAATAAAACCCAAAGAAACATAAAACTTCCACTACTCAATGCTAGGAGCCTGAACAAGAAACTTCACACTGTACAAACTCTCCTCAGTCTGGAGCATATAGACATCTGTGCCAATCCTGAGACATAGTTTAAATCTGCAGAAATACTCCAATGCAAGCCTTCAGTGCCTTCCACACATTTAGACCATCAGCTGCACAAACATAGCAAACAATGGAGGATTCTTAATGTACAGATCTACAGAAGTACACATCTAGGTAAGTTAAACAAGACAATGTCCTGGAGTTTATGCACATGCAGATCACCGTAGAATAATCCAATATCATATCCTTGCAAGCTATAGGTCACCCTCTATGTCCCAAGAATCCCATCACTCATACCTAGCTCTACTGGAGACAGTCATCATTAAACTAAATACCTTATTCATGGGAGACTTTAACTACTCCTGTGTCACCCAAGAAACACATTACCTCAAGCTCACAGGCACGATAATTTCTGGACCTTTGTTAGCACAAATATCGGCCAGATAGTATGTGCACACACCAGAGGTATTAACATACTGGACCTGGTACTCAGCAATATGGGAGAGTGCTGCACACTCTCCAGTGTCATGCCCTCAATGGTGAGGTTAAACCACAAAGCTGTATCTTTTTAAATAAAAAAACATCTAGTTAATCTTAGCAACGTTTGTAACAGTTAGGAACTATTCACAGGCAAACTACATCCTGTTAAGTGAAATTCAAAGCCCCTCCTAACCTGAGTTCACAGCAACCTATGGGAAATTATACACAGAGACTCTGTACAACCATGATATTGGCTGTATATAGGCTGCTGTACCTATTAGAAGTAAACCCAAAATAAACTCAAAAATCAAACCGCACTGGTGGAATCCTAACCTTAATATGGTATCTAACAAAATAAAAAGATTCATGGCTAAAATCAGGAGCAGCAACTCCCACAGTAATAAGAGCTGTCTAATTAAAATAAACAAGAAACTAACAGGCCTAATTAAGTCCAACAAGGCTAATTATGAGGTCAAGATACCCTCACAGGCTAAAAACTACTGCAACACCTTGCAAGAAGGCTTGTGATTGAGGTTTTTTTTTTTTTGATTAGTTTTATGTTCCTGCTGTAGGTGGGTGTAGTATAGTTGTTTATCTTTGGTAGCTTGTTTTTTTTTTTTTTGCTTGGTTTCTTAGTTGTTTAAAATGTATTAGATCAGATTTTTTTACTTTGATTCCACGTACCCCAGGCTACATCCCTTTTTTCATTAAATGTTTACATTCTTTGGGTAGCCATGGGATAGGATTCTTTTTAAGTCTTCTTGTGTGAATTGGAACTAAGGTATGAAGTAACTGTATGAAAGTGTTATTGAAGTAGTATACTGATTCATCCAGTGGCAGTATTTTTAGTGGTGACCAGTTTGTTTTGTGAAGTAGTTTATTGAACTTGTCTTCAGCGAATTTAGTAAGGTTGCAAACTGATATTAGGGTTTGTGTTTTTTGGTTAGTGAGTGTTAGCTCAGATTACAAAAGCTTGTTGTTCACTTAGGGGGTTTGGATGTGTACCATCAGAGGTAAGATTAGAGGGACATGATACTAGGATCCCATCTAAGGTAGATTGTTAAGTGTAGTGTCTATTGTATCTAGTAGCCTCAGTAATGAGCTGGGAGAAACCATATGGGTTGATGCTCTTTGTTGCTAGTGGGGATGTGAGAGATTATGGTTTTGTGTTTCATTGTTTGGGTGGTCCAGAATAGAATGTCTTCCAGAATGGGATTATTTTGACCTGGGGAAATATAGAGAGCAATGATGCATACTCACTTTGTATTATTGAGGTTAAGGAAGGATATCAGTATTTCTGCAGTGGAAAAAGTTGGGATTTCATTGCCAAATGGTGTGATATTAAGGTTGTTAGGATAAAGTAATGCTATGCCACTCCCTCTCTTATATTTTTTGTCTAGTCTGACTATCCTGTAATTGGGGGGGGGGGGGTAAGAATTCTGCATCATGAATGTTGGGCTTTTAGCCAGGTTTCAATAAGAGCTTGTATGTCAGGTTTGAACTGATCTATCTAAGCATGCAGGGTATCTATTTTTTTACCTAGGATTCTAATTTTGAGGGTCATAATATTTACATTTTTTGGAGCTGTTGTATGAGAATGATTAGTTTTTGGTCCGGGGTTGGGATGGACATCACGGCATTTAAACAAGTGAAAGATTAGATAGGAGAATATGTTTCTTACTATTTTAGGGTAGGTAGATGAGGGAGGCAAAAGGAGAGGTTTGCTATGACTGAAGTCAAGGAGTTTTGGAATACAATAATAGGGTAAATTGTACTGATATAATTTGGGGTCGATACTAGAAAAGCTGTGATGAGATTGGTTGTTAGAAGTTAATGTGGTCATGGGTGTATATGTTTTTGGGGAGAGTGGAAATAGTGCTGTTGTTTGTATAAATATTATTAATAAAGAAGTTATTGCAACTAGCAGTAAAGTTTGATGATACTGCATGTTTAGAAAGTAGCTTGGAGTGTGAGACTTAAAGAGCAGAGTATAAGGGATGGAGTAAAAAGGTAGTGGTGATTAGGTGTGGGTTGACTGGGAGTGGGATTGTATATTGTATGATGGATGTATTTGGTGGTTGTTAGTGGTTAGTGTTAATTTGGAGGGAAAATGTGATAGGATGAAGAGAAAATGGGTGGAGTGTATGCATCTATAAGTATGGGAGTAGTTGGGGTGGGTGGGAATTGGGGGTTGGGTAGGGGAATGGAGTGAGCCTGAGAGGAGTGAGGGCAAACTGAGTTGGTTAAAACCATGAGGCAGACCAGGAAGTAGTCTCAAAAAACAATCAGTTATTCTGCAACCTCAGATCAGTGATCCAGACCACCAAGCTGATAAAAATCAATATTTAATAAAAGAAAGCAGTGCAGTAGGTGAGCACCTTCATGTTAAAAACCCTTCTTCAGACAACATACAAAATGATTCAAACACTTTTAAAAAACATGATAACCAATCAAAAGCTCAATAATGTACCCTTCTCTTTTTTAAAAATAGGTTTGATGGGAATAACTCCATTTAAGCCAGATGCTCTATCAGCACCCAGGTTAATTATCCATCTAGTTTCACTGCATTCTGTTATGTTTTTCAAATCACTCCCTCTTCTGGTGGGAAGAATGATCTGTAGTACCATAAAAGAAAATGCATGATCAGGGTCCTGCTTTACATGCTGATACAAGGCATTATGTATATTAGTTGTACATATAGCTGACATATGCTTTAACACCCTATCTTTTAATCTACAGTTGGCCTTACCAATGTAAAATGAACAGCATTTTGTACAATCAGCCAAATATATAATATTACTAGTCAAGCAGTCAGCGTACTGTTTCAATGAATATCTTCTTCCAGATAATGGATGAATAAATACATTATTATGCCTAATATATTGACAGGCTTTACAGTGTCTACAGGGGAATGTTCACTGTCATCCCACAACAGACTTCTTAAACCCCTGTTGGTCAGTGCATAACAAATATTTCAAGTTCTTACTATGTTTAAAGCAAAACATGTGTTTCTGTGTTATTAATTCCTTTACCTTATCATCTGTTAATAACATTTTCCAATATCGGTGTATAATATTACATACACCACCCACATCATTGCTATAATTCAAAGTTACTCATAGTGGCTGCCTTCTCATATCCATCACCCTATCATTCATTTCCACATTTCCTGAGAACCAAGGTCTTGCCTGTTCGACCTCTCCTCTTTATCTTTATTAAATACCCATTGTACAATGTTACGGTTATAACCCCTTTTCTTGAGATTTGCCATAAGTTCTGTAGACTTCTCTACATACCTCATCATTGGTACACAGCCTAGATGTTCAGTAAAACTGTCACTGAGCAATGTTGTCAAACATGTATCTGGGATGCATACTATCATAGGCAAGGAGACTGTTCCTCCAGCAGTCCTTCGTATATAACATAGTGTCAATCTGTTTGTCTATATTTTTCATTATTCAAATGTCTAAGAAGTCTATGGTGGTATCAGAGCATGAAACACTGAACCTCAAGAAATATGTGGTGTTTTCCAGATAGGCAATAAACTGGTGTAGGTGTGCCGGTGTCCCTGTCCAAAGTGGATGACGTGTTCCTGCTATGGACAGGTACACTAATGAACTTTTGATTAGTTATCATGTATTTAAAAAGTGTTTGAATCATTTTATATGTTGTCTGAAGAAGGGCTTTTAACAAGAAAGTGCTCACCTACTGCACTGCTTTGTTTTATTAAATATTGATTTTATCAGCTTGGTAGTGGAGATCATTGTCTTTGTTGTTGGATTCAGTTTTGAAGCCAGACCTTAGGTGCAAAGTCTACAATTGTTTTTAGTTGTAACCTCAGATCAGTGCCATAAAATAGTACAGGCAGTCTGTTAGCAGTTGCAATCTGCATGTATATTCTAGTTTAACTGTGTTCTGTGTACAGAACAATAATAAGACAAAAGTTTTGTGAGGAGGGGACCCTGGACTATAGTGTCCAACTAGTGTGCACACCACTATCTTTCAAATGGTTAATGTCTCTTTAACTTGCAAATAAGATATAAACAGAAACTTGGACATGTACACTACAGGGGCTTTTTCTATGTTTCTGTTGATGCCACAAAGTTTATGGTCTGTGGGAAAGAATTTCAGGCAACCAGCACAGGTTGGGAGAATGACACACATGGTGCAATGCTAGGGGACTGTAAATGAAAAGACAAACTGATTCAGAGAAGGGGTTACAGAAGAGATAGCAGTACAGTGTCAGGAAATGGTCTACAAATAATGTAACAGATAATAAACCAAATGACTGAATGAGACACAATTTATATGTTAGAAGATTGTTAAAACTTAAAATAGCTACCAGCACATTTAAACTGTTTAAATGTTAGAGGAAAGTACAAGACCAGCTCGTATACTAGCAGCCACTACAGTTAAAAATGAGTGACTAAGTATAGCTGTATTGAATGCAAGTACAGTGACTGAAATTAAAACCAGCATATATAAAGCAGCAGTCAACTAAATACAACTGTTGGCATATGATAACAGTAGTAGCAGAATAATATGAGGTGACCATCTAGCTCATTTTGAAATGCAACTACTAAAACAACAAAGATGTGTTATTCAGACAGTAGAGATGCAATAACAGAAAAGATTTTAAAAAAATGATAGCACTTTGCAAGGCTTATTTCAAACAAGCAGCTCAGAGCACAGACTTCAATAGATAACTTACATGGCGAGCTCACTAGTATCAGAGCGCTGAGGGCAGGAAGGCAGCTGTAAGTCCTGCTATGTTGGATTTGAAAAATGGTGCCCTTTGTATTCCCAGTATCAAAAAACTCAGAGCAGATGCTGAAATGGGGGAGGGGCCCAAATATGCCATAAGGGAGTTACTGAGGACAGGGCTAGTAAGGGAGTAGAGGAGGAGAGAAATACTGGCAACTGAAACCACAAGACAGACCAGCAAGCAGAATCAAAAAACAATCATTGACTCTGCAAGCCTCAGACCAGTGCCATAAAATAGTACAGGCAGTCTGTTAGCAGGTACAATCTGTGTGTATATACTAATTTAACTGAGCACTAGAGAAGAATAATAAGACAAACGTTTTGGGCTTTGGGAGGAGGGGAATCTGGACTATAGCGTCTGACTAGTGTGCACACCACTATATTTCAAATGGTTAAGGTATCTTTAACTTGCAAATGAGATATAAACAGAAACTTGGGCACATACACTCAAGGCACTTCTTCTATGTTTCTGTTGATGCTGCGAAGTTTATGGTCTGTGGGAGAGAAGTTCACGCAACCAGCACATGTAGGGGAGAAAGGCATATGCGGTGCAATGCTAGGGGAGGTGCAGGCACCTTTTCTATGTTTCTATTCGCGATACAAAGTTTATGATCTATGGGAGAGAAATTCAGCTCGAACTTCACCACCACACCCAACCTGCCTTCCCTATGCAATACATACTAACATAACCCAACTAAACAGGGAGCAAATCCTGGTGATGCTTGCTAAAGCCAAAAAAAAATGCATACAATCTATGGGCCACAACAATGTGCTGGGATGCCTTCTAAATCACTTGAAACATGGCCTAGTAGGACTGCTAGAGTCACTTTTCAACTATAGCCTTAAATCAGGCTTTGTGACATGAGAATGGAGGACCACAATAATTATTCCCACTTCACAAAGGTGGACCATCAAACAACCCCAGAAACTGCAAACTCATTAGTCTGACTAGTCAGACTATATGCAGAGCCATGGAATGAATTATCATGGAAATGATCAACAAAGATACAGGCAACCTTCAGACAGTGGACCTAACCCAACTTGGCTTTGTCAAGTAAAGGTTATGCCTACTAAACCTGATGGACTTCTTTGAAAAGGTCACCAAGGCAATGGATTTGGGGAAATGGTGCATACTGCCTACTTGGACTTGGCTAAGACATTCAATACAGTTCCCCACTTGGGTATAGCTGACAACCATACCAAACTGGTTATAAACCCCCTACATAAATCACTGGCTTGCCAGATGGCTCACAAACAGGACCCAGGAAGTCAGGACTGGTGAGACCACATCCACTAAGTGAATCTAAGCTGGGCCTGCTCTGATTTGACATCTACTTTTTGGAGGTCAAGGCTAATGTCAAGGACCTTTGGTTGATCAAGCTCATAGATGACTACTAATTGGAAGCTATCATAGATTCCTGCCATTACTCAAACATCTTACAACAGGGTTTAACACTGACAAATGTCTGGTGTGAAAGTCACAGATTAAAACTCGGTGCTAAGAAATGCATTATGGTGTTTTTTTGGTAAACTGGTCACCCAGGCTAATTACTTCATTGATAAGACACACCTAAGAATTGACCCAGTAATCGGGGATCTGAAAACATGTGTAGACATTAATCTGGTCTTTGAAGATCACATGAGCAAGATGCCAAGAAATTATTTTTATGTTGCTCAACTTATATGTAAGGGCATGGCATTCAGGTTTAAGGAAGTTATAGACTCACTTTATCTGGCCCTTATCAGACTCATAATTGATCATAATGTCCTTTTCAGCATGTACCTAAACAGGCATATGCAACAGTTGTAATGCCCACAAAGGTTCCTTACTGGGAGAGTTTCTGGTATAAACACACTATCCTATATTGATTACCTTAAAGCACTATGTCTATACATACAAGTTCCTGAGAGACAATCTATGCCTAACATACAAGGCCTCCTCAAGTCCATTTCTGATGGACATTTTGGACATCCACAGTATCAGAACCACTAGATTCAAGGATTTCAATTTTGCTTGCTGCACAATTCGGACATGTCGGTGAGACAGATATGTGTCTCAGAGGATCTCCATGTTCTGGAAGAGGCTCTCCATCCATCTGAAGCAGAGTCCACCCCTAACATTATTTCAGCATAACCTTGACCAATAGATAGGAAGTTGGAAATTCACCCTGGATCTGGCCCTCATGTCTGGGATAGACAGAGACAGATAGTAATTATGCCCAAACTAACATACCCCCACATAACGTTTAGAAACTTCCTAAATAACATACCACTTCCTAAAAATGCCCATGATACATAGTAACATACTGGGTTAGGTTGTACAGCTGGGCTTACAAAGGCCCTGGTAGTCATTAGCCTTCAATCTATGAACCTGTGAACAATCTGGTTTAAAAGGAAAGCCATCTGTTCATTTTATCTCAGTAGCATAATGAGCAAGGTGTGATATCTACCACTACAGATAATCAAGATCAGACAGTTTTAGCATTTTGAAAACGTACATAGATATAGTGTGACATCTAATTAAAATTTCAGAACTGACATATCTTTCATGTCAGACACATTACTTGGTATTTAATAAAAGAGATGTCATTTAACAAATAATGGATCTT
>NC_056725.1:890013410-890075910 GCF_019279795.1 Protopterus annectens
TCAGATATGAGATATGTCGGGGTCTCCACCAGGCTACCAGACCTACATGCCTGTCTCCAAGCTTGACTGCGTGTCACTGCATGTACACAAATTACTGCATCATCAAAGTCATTTCCTATCAGGACTTCTGCAGGAATATTCTCAAACACAAGCTCCCCTTCCACAGGAAGCCTAGTAACTTCTGACAGTTGTGTCTCACTGTCATCTAACTACTATCATTCACCTCCATCCTTGCAGTCACTGTGTCCAAGGCAATATCAGTACCTACCTGCAGTTGTGGCTCACTTTCAGATGTACTGCTACATGATAGCTCCTTCTCAGAAACAGCCACCACACCAGTGCCTGCTTCAGGTATGAAATCTGTCAGGGTCTCCCCAGGCTACTGGACCTACATGCCTGTTTCCAAGCTTGACTGTACGTCACTGCATGTACACAGAGTACTACATCATCAAAGTCATTTCCTACCAGGACATCTGCAAGAATATCCTCAAACACACCTACTTGCTTGCTTCCTCTTCCACCCTCCCAGTCAAGATGAACCCTAGCCAAAGTTATTTGGAATGGGGTCCCTCCCAAAACTCTAACTGGAGTGAATTATCAAAGCAAGTACTGCTCTTCTCTAACCACCACAGGCCTCACAGTGGTTATATCAGATGCTGTGTCTCTCTTAGCAGTAACCTGTTTACCATCTACTAAGATAGGATATCAATTTTGGTGATAGAGTGGCACCCCTTTTATTTCCAAATGACTTACCACTGGGCAGTTTGTCATCACCACTTAATGGCTCCCTTGCCTTCTGTTTCTCACCTTGCCTTGATGCACATTAGACTGCTATGTGTTCCCTGTAATTATACTTGAAACATCTGATCCCTAACAGTGTACTTGGACTAAGTAGTTTCCCCTGTTACTAGTGTAGTCTGTTGGAGTGGTTTAGACTGCTCCTCATGGGTTCGCTTATGTCCACGTGCAGCATTGGGTATCCTTTCTTATGTACTGGTGCTCTGCTCACTAAGTAGAGATATTATTTTCTCCCCAACTCCTCCACAGAGTTACACTCTCTGTTTACTAACCAGATTCTTATGTCATCAGGTAAAGTACTGAGGGCTTGGTCCCTCACCACAATGTCTTTCAGTCCCACAGAAAGGGTGACCTGACACCCACTCATCCCTCTGTGAAAGTAAGTTCTTAAGTCAGCAATATAATCACATACACGTTCATCTGTCTTGCATCTGTGTTCACAAAACATGTTTCTATAAGCTTCAGGGGTTAGTTTAAAACAATATAGAAGACAGTTCTTAACTTTAACTTAATTCAAACAATCTACATCAAATACTTTTGACATGGCCTGAACTGTTTTTTACCAAGGAGTAAGGGAGTCAGCAGCTAAGCCCAGAGCTCACAGTCAACATCATACTGTCTATATACCCTCTCAAATATATGAATAAAATTATCAAAGTCATCTCCATCCTTGTATTGAGGAAAAGGTTTACTGATCTTCACATGTTCTGGGGATGTTATTCCCTTCCCCATTACCTCAATGACCCTTATACTTTTCCTGTCTGACTAAAGAACACTGTCCTTGATCTAAAGTAAATTACTACAGCAGAACAAAGGCAGGCTTACAGTTCTCGTTGAGTCCTTTTTTGGGTGTCCACTGCACAGTACATCTGTAACTTTCACATTGTAACCAATAACTGACTACTGTAACTGACGCCTGGCAACTGACTACTAACTGTCTACAGCAGGCTCTTTTATAGACTAGCCTGTCAACTGTTCCAGTACTAAATTTCAATTCATATTTTGAAAATGAACCAACAGCTGTTTTCTAAAAGTTCCTTCCCGTCTTTCAGCTTCTGACAGTAACACATAGCAACTGTCAACATTTTGTTGACATCATCTGCTGATCAGCTGACACTCAGACAATTTGCCTTTAATGTCTCTCTTCAGAAATATGCAAAGTTAGAATTGCAAAAGCACACTGTTCAAGTCTTTAAAACATTCTGTACAAACAGATTATAACTCAACATGTAAGAACTTATTTGTAGTATAATAGCTAGTCATGCTGACATATAATACACAGGTTAATCTGAAATTATATGCAAAACTCAGCCAGGCATGCTAGCACAAATAGCAGTGTCTAATTTGTTCATAAGCTGTACCAGATATTTTCTGGGGAGACATCCCACAGGGACATTTACTGGAGCTGTGGCTGATGACACCCATCAGAGGGGCACACATCCACAGAAGAACAATACAATGAGGCACATGCTCAAACTAGAAACATCATAGAGCATGTATTTTTGCTGCTGACATTATGGTTCAGGTGCATAGATACATCTGGTGGAGGCTTGCAGTGTGATCCACATACATGTACAAAAATTTTCACAGTTTGTGCTGTGCTACACAGTCTGATCCTATGGAAACAGCTGCTGCAGAATCAGCAAAGGGAGGCAACACACATGCCCCCACCAACACCTAGGTCACCACAGCAACAGTCAGAGAAAGACCTAGATGGGAAACAACCAGCTGCTATGAACAGAGGTCAAACTAAGAGCACAGCGTATGCCCTTGCTTTGACTAACAGGCAAAGAACAGCACATTCACTGACCATCTAGGTGCCTAATACCATTTTACGACTCACATACATAGATTAAAATTGATGCCAGGTGAATCACACAACCTTTACCTCCCCATGTAATGGCTGTGCTGCTTGCATCAGACAGAGTTAGCCCTGAACTAAAATTTTGTCAACTGCTTCATTTGCAAGGTAAGTGCTGACCCTACACTGTAGTATATGTGACTTTCTTAACTTGGTACAGTAATCAAGTTAATGTAGTTGTATTTGTCCAGTAATTATCATAACATGTGACAGCATAGCAATTACTTTACTTGAATGTAAAAGAGCTAGCCCCGCCCACTATGGCCTTGATTTATCAAAGTGACAATGCAGAGCACAGTCACTGAACACCTAGGGTCCAAATCTCTTTCTCCTACTGATATGCATGTGTAGTCAAATTTATGCCTGACAACTCACACAGCATTTACCTCCACATGTATTGCCTGTGTACTGCCTGCATCACACAGAGTCAGCCCTGAACTATAACTGTTATCAACTGCTGCAGTTTCAAGGTAGCTCATGCACATTCCACTCAACTGGACAGACTGTTGCACAATGTTCAGAATCTGGTTTTATAATTTTGGTCCGTTTTTCATAAAAATGTGTGGTGTTGTGGAAAATTACTGGCATATCATTACAGACTGAAGTCAAAAAAAAATGACAGACATATAAGATTCAAACTTCATATCCTTCGGAAATTTCATGATAATGCAAAACCTGTTATTCTATCAACTTTCTTAGTTTGTAAGAGCAATATTTAACGTGTCCCTATTTTAGTGCTTTTGTCCCACTTTATTTATGGGTTTGTCCACATTTCATGCTCTAAGAGGTTGAGAGTTATGCTCCATAACCTGGGCTGACAATTTATGATATTATGACATATTAGTAATTTGTTTACCTTGCTACAGTAATCAGGTAAATATTGTTGAATGTTCACAGAAATAACTGTAACATGTTACAGCAGAGCAAATGTATTATCTGATATGCTCCTATTACTAAGCAGTATGCCTAATCCATTACAGATTCATATAGTCAGTACTCTCAAGGGTAATGAGGAACACTGCATGCACCTGGTGGAGCACCATATATTTGCAATGGTAAAACATTACACACAACAGTCGTAAAGTAATGTGACACACTGTAGTCTCTGACTTCAAAAACCGTCTCACTATCAAATTACAGGCAGGATGCAGAACAAGGAGAATAACATGTAACACAGAGAGAATAACAAATATTTCAGTATGCCATGCCAGGACATCAACTGTGATCACCAAACTAACAACACATTAAGCTTATTTGACACATAAAAGTAACTGAGGTTTGCATCCCACTACACAAAACAACAGGGTTACCTTACTTGACCCATACCAGTAAATCATCTGTGATAGCGGTGCACATTGTATTGTACTTCACTGTGTGAATAATGTTTGTACTTCTGGGTTGCATAGCTGTTCATGTGGCAATCAAGACTAAAGCATCCATCCTGTGTTCTGAAGTTCCATTGGTGTGTGGGTTCAAATCCAACACTATGTAGACATTTGTAATGTGCACTTTCATTTGCTGCTGTGGATAACATACCTAGCTTTTACACATTTCACATCTTTTCTCTGTTTCACTTTCCTTTACTTATGGGATAAGGAATGCAAAAGATGTCAATGCTCATTACTAGTACATGTCAGTCCTGGAGTAAATTGTCTGAGCATAGTCAAACATGGCACATATTGTTTTTTAATAAGAACAAGGCCATTTTGCCTTGTTTGTAGCAGAAAACAAAAGGTGTCATGTTTGGCTCTACTCATCTGTTTTGTGCAGAGCACTGCATTGCTAAAACTGGACAAACAAGACCACCTAGGAAGCAGACTGACAAAAATATAAACTGGATATATTCAGTTATTGCCTTTGGTCACTGCAAAAACCAGGTTTGGAGTATAGATTCAGCTGGTAGATTTGAGCTCTGTGGCCCACTTTTGTGCACTGCTTACCTACATGCAAAGAGGTGTAATATGCATGTGTGTACACTTAGCTTACCATCGTGCAAACCTACTGCATGCTGCACTATGGGACTGTATATATGATGCTCCATTATTGAACTATATTGGATACTACATTAAAAACATTACACAATAAGGTCCAGATGTAAGCATATTGTAGATTTACAATAAATCAATGTTGCCCACCTCCCACCTCCCCCAAACACAAAGCACTACAACACTGGGGACTCATTCCTTTTTCCAAACATATATCAATCACACACTGCCAACTGTAATATTTACTGTAGTGTGCTCCCACATGGACAGGTCCACTTTTTGGTGCTCACAACCATGCTTACTAACATTAAACATCCAAGTATGGTCAATAAGGGTACTCCTTTTGCTACACTAATAGGGTTATTAACAAAATACTGCTGTTAGGTTAAAAGCCTCATTTAATGCTATGAGACCATGTGCCTAGGCAGGACCCACAAGCTGTTGTTCACTACATGGGCTACTGATGTCATCTACTATAAGTACACTTGCAGTCAGGTATAAATCATACATTTGCCATTGTGTTTGTTTTAAGTACTGTGTTCTGCACCCCATGCACTTAGCTAAAGACTGGAATACTCTTCCTCAGCACATCCAAAACAATCCCTACATGCCCACATTTAAAAAAAGTCTGAAAGATTATCTCAATAACAACTGGCTCTGCCCCTGTATTGCTCCTGGATAGTTTTGTTCTCCTATTACTTCCAACTCTCTTTTTCATGTACCTCTCTTCAAAATCACTGAGCTAGTGCTTAAAATCTCATTTTTTTTATATCACTGCATTATATTATCTCTGTATTATGTAACTTTGTTGATTGCATTTTTGCTACTATGTGTGTTCATCACTGCTCGTTTTTTTTATGTAACCTTGTTATGTAACTTTGTTAATTATTTTTTTTGCTAACATTTGTGTTCATGACTACTTGGATTCCTAATCTAATTGTTACTGGGCTGGGTCTTTTCTCCTCGGGTCTCTGCTGAAAATGGGCTACCTGCCCGGTCGTACACTAGCCAGTTAACAAATGTAAATAAATAAATAATAAATAAATCCAACTGCCATATTCTTGGGTGAATCCGCATGCATGCCTTTGGCACTTTATTCTACCACACATGGAGTCCAGCCTACTCATTCTCCATGCATTTGAACTGTTCTGTAGCCATGTCCACCACTGTCCTCAAAGTGTATCTGGTAACTCTTCATGAGTGTGTGGATACAAGCTCTGCATGAGGATTATCATGACATTAACCCTGTCCTCCACCATTCCCATGTACTGTTGAATTTCTCCATGTATATGTTAGAGCTCTCTAACTATCTCTACCTGACTCTCTGAGGCATTAGCCCATGCCAAAACTTATTCATGGCTCATCTGCTTCCATCCAGACAAGGCCTTACTTGTCACTGAAGACAGCTTTGATTGATGTCTTTACCAGCCAATACCCTGTGCAGACTGCACAGCAAGTTTTGGAACACTGAGCATTGTTTTGTTTTCCTCCAAAAGTTTAACATGAATACAAGAAAAAGCTGTTGAGCTTCAAGTCGATTCTTCCTTCTGATAATGACATTTCCTCATGATGCACTGTGTGTGAGTCTGTATCACTTATTATGGAATTATCAAGCTGTTTGAGGAGAGATGGCCCTGGCAGCACACTTTGAGACTATGTACCATTCTCCTGAGGCAGTGTCATGAGTAAGAGAATAATGGAGTGTTCACTGATAGCCGTTCTGATGTCAACATTAGCCTGCTGTGGTGCACCTCAGGATGTCTTTGGTTCTGGTGCTACACCTGTGAACAAATAAATATGTATTTGAATAACTTATCTTTTTTAAAAACATCTGAAATTCTAAAATAGGTTGGAGATAATGGTGTCCATACTTACCATGTGCTGTCTACAAATGTGATGTTACTGCTGATAATGATGAAGTATCTAATGAGGAAAATTTCCAGTTGCAAGGCCATGGTACGTATCATCATGGAACTCATAAACAAAGACATTGGTAACCTCCAAACTCTGGACACCACCCAGTTCGGGTTTGTGAAAGGCAGATCCTGCCTTCTGAACCTGATCAACTTCTTTGAGGCAGTCGCCAAAGCTGTAGACAAGGGTAAGGTGATTCACACAGCCTATCTTGACATCGCCAAGGCTTTCAACACCATCCCCCATTTTGGAATTATAGCTAAACTCACTAAACTAGGTATAAATCCCTACGTCACAAGATGGGTTGCCAAATGGCTCACTGACAGAACCCACAATGTAAAAGTTGCAGACTCCAAATCTGACTTTAAACCAGTGACAAGTGGAGTACCACAGAGTTCAGTCCTGGAACCTCTCCTGTTTAGTATCTACTTCTCTGAAGTACAAGCTAACACAGAAGGCCTCTGACTAACAAAGTTCGCAGATGACTGCAAACTAGGAGCCATAGTCAAGTCCCCAAATGATGTGGACATCCTACAGAAGGGCCTCACAGAGACAGATGCCTGGTGTCAGAGGCATGGCCTCAAGCTCAATGCCAAAAAGTGCATTGTCATCCCCTTTGGTAAAAACTCTGTACCCATGAACTACCACATCAATGGCAGTCTACTTAATGCCCTGTTTTGCACAAAATCTCACCAAGATGACACTGATACATAGACTGTATTTTATATATCATATATCAAGGACAAAAGTAGGCTAAAATTAAAGAAGATAGCTGGATGCACAAGTCCTAGGATAAAAAAGTGACCAATCCGGGTAGGCACATTGATACCAGGACTGGAAAAAATAGTGTAGAATCCCCAAGACACAGAAATATTCCTACAATGGGACTAGGCCAGTCCCAGGGGAAGGATGGCCCCCTGTTATAGAAGGAAGTAGCAGTCCACAAAAATCACAAAAAACGATAGGTCAAAAAAGAGCCATACAGATGACAGAGTGGACTGTTGAGTATAAGAAAGAAATTATGTATTGTTACTGTTATGCAAAAATCCGAGAATTTCCAGATAAAATATATACAAAAAGATTAAGAGAAATTAGAAGAAAGAACAATACTTCCACAAGAAAACCTGTCAGAAGCTTCAAATAAAATATTGTATTCATTAGTACAATGGATCCATGAAAAACATTATATAGACCAAGAAACCTTGTGCCATTTGGAAAAAGAAGCAACTGAGGAAGTGCAAAATTTTAAAAAACAAAATTTGAAGACATTTGAAGGGTATAAAAGAAGAAATATGGACATGGGATAAAAAAGAGAGATCTGATATGGTGCAATATTTATGCAAAGGAGAAAGCCAAATGAATCAACATACAAAAAGCAGCCCCAAAGATATTCAAAGAGATATACAGGCAAAGGCATCCAGATGTGGACATTTTCACAGTAAAGAAAATAAGATCACAAAGAGGGGATGTGGAACAGAAAATTTGTCAAGTAGAAGTTAAAAAAAATAGAAGCTGAAGTAATCGAATATTTCTGAAGTGAAGGATTTAGTGTAGAAAGTCCAGTACAGGTTTTAGCACAGCATGATGGAGCAGCTAGTCTCCAGAGTAAGGAGAAACAAGAGGAGCAGAAGACATCTGAAGAAGAAATACGGACATGGAAAAGAAAAAGCGATTTAATATGGTACAATACGTATGCAAAGGAGAAAGCAAAACTAATCAATGCAAAAAGAGCAGCACCAAAGATATTTGAAGAGAAATTCAGGCAAAGACATCCGGATATGAACAATTTTACAATACAAAAAAATAAGAAAACAAAGAGGAAAATTAGAAAAGAGAATTAGTAATGGAGAAGTTAAAGAAACAGAAACTGAGGTTATGGATTACCTGCAAAGTGAAGGATTTGATGTAAAAAATTTATCTCAGATAACAAAACAACAGAATAGAGCAAAGGGCACCCAAATTAAGGAGAAACCAGTGGAGCGGGAAGCATCTAATCAGTTGACAAATGAAGATACTTTGGAGCCTCCCACAGGAAACCAGAACAAATGCTCAGTTGGAGCTATACAGCAAGGGAAAGAACAGGAACATGTGACAACTATGACACAGTCAATGTCATGAATTGATAGGCAACTGAGTTCCCATATGAAAGAACAGCGGATGACACTGGGTAATACTGAACAGAACATGGCAAAGGATGATGCTGTGGAACTTTCTATAGCATGCCTGTGGGAAATGGAGAACAAAGCATGTGCCCTCAGTTTAGAAGAAAATGATCTAAAAGAAGAGTTGCTTGATTTAATAGAGGTGGATAGACATATTAAGATCAATGAAAGAAATAGACTGCAGAAGGCCAATAAAATCCAAAAAGTTAGAAGTTTGATAAAACAAATGAATACAGTAATTAGGAGTCTCCACAGATATTCATGTGATATAACAGAAGTAAACAGGATACATTACTGTGTAGCCAAATTAATAACATATAATGTCCTACCACACGAACACAGGGTAGTAAAGGAAAGGATGGGGAGAAATTGTGTCATCATGGAAGTATCAAATAGACAAAACTATAAAGCAAGTAAGACAAGAATTGTCACTGTTAGAGGAGTATAGAAGAGGGAATAGATCAACAAAAATATTCAGAAAGATAGACGTTAATAAAGGAATGTGCAGTATTATAATGGATCAGGATTTATCATGCACTATCACAAATAATAAACTGAAAATATCAGAAGAAGCAGAAAAACTTAGAAGGTACACAGATAAATATAAAGGAATTGTACAAAATAACAATTTATTGATGACCCAAAAATGTTTTATAGAGAATTTGGAAACAAGGTAAAAGAAATTGAAAGGCCACCAGAAAAGAAGAAATAGATGCATTTTGGAGAAATATTTATGAAGATCCTGGGGAACATAACACAGATGCTAAACAGTTGGAAGAAGTAAAAGACAGACTAAGAAGTTCAAATGTGCAGGATATGAAATGGGATGAAGTAACAGCCAAAGAGATTGAAACAAAGTTAAGAAAAGCCTCTAATTGGAAAACCCCAGGCCCATATGCATTACCTAACTTCTGGCTAAAAGTATTAACATCTATACATAAAGCTTTAGCCATGAGTAAGAACTATTTAATTGCACACCCCAAACAGATACCAGCCTAGCTAACAGCAGGAAAAACAATGCTCCCACTTAAGAGTGAATCTGCAACCTCCCCTAAAAACTATAGACCAATACCTAGCCTTCCAATGACGTATAAACTAAACACTGGAATTGATGCCGACACAGTTTATAGTCATTTAGAAGAAAACTCAAATTATGACAATAGAACAAAAAGATAATAAAAAAAGTCATATGCAACAAAGGATCATTTCTTTTTTAATAAAGTCATAGTGAAGAACTGTAAAACGGGGAGGAATCCAAGTATGGCATGGATAGACTGCAAATAAACCTTTGACAGTGTCCCACATTCATGGATAAAAAAGTGTTCAAAAATGTAGAAGATGTACCCTTCACTGATAAACTACATCACAGAGACCATGAAACAGTGTCAAACTACTTTGCAATTAAGCCATGATAAAGGACAAATTATTATTCCAGGGATAAAATTTCAAAAGGGGATATACCAGAGTGATTCTCTGTCACTGCTGTTCTTTTGCCTTGCCATTAACCCATTAATCTGTCTGCTTAACAGATGAGGCCATGGTTATAATTTTCTCCCAGAAAGCAACAAACTGTAAAAACTTCTCAGCTTCTCTTTGAAGATGATTTAAAGCTGCATAGCTCATTAGATGGTGAATTGAAAGCACAATGGCAAGTAGTCAAAACTTTTGCAAATGATATAAGACTGTCATTTGGTCTTGATAAATGTGCAAAAGCAACCTTTAAAGCAAGAAATCTGCAGCACCAAGAAAACATCAGTTCGGACAAGAATGTGATATAAAAGAACTTGGGCAAGAAGGAGTGTATTAATACTTGGGAACTGCTGAAGGATCGACAATAAAACATAAAAAAATGTAAATAAAACTCAGTAAGGAATATTATAGAAAACTTAAAGTAATCTTGAAAACAATGTTGACATCTAGGAACAAAGTTTAAGCTATAAACCAATTTTTCTAATGCATGTAAATGAAAGCAGTGTATCTTTGTATAATAAATTACAACAAATATCAGGTTATGAAAGTGTTTCTGACATCAAATATTGTACTTGGCTCTGTGAAATTGTTATGTTAGTCCTAACAGTAAGCTAGCAAATCAATAATACATCTATGACCTGTATGTGGATAGATGAGGGGGTATACAGCTCAGTAAAACTACTCTGTGCTCAAGAATTATTTGTTAACATGGTTATTAACTGAAAAGTACTCATACACTTCAGTTATGAATTGGTACAACAATTAAAGATATATGCAAAAAATACACACATTCTTGAATAATTTGTTGCCAATTTTACACAGTTACATTTCTGGTCAGTTAAGTGGGAATTTTTTCCAAAGGCTTCATAAATGTGAAAACCAGCACTGCTTGTTCTCAGGTATAATATTTGCAAATAAGTAAAGTGATGCATCTTTACACATTCGCTGTGCATGTGTGCAAACTAGGATTATGAATATCACCCTTATTGTCACGTGTCTTATTTTCTTTAATCACATCTTCAAACTGCATTGGTAGATGAAGTGCACCTTCATGATACTAATGATCTATAAATCAAGGCCATCCATGCAGCATAAGTCATTTTCTGACTACCACAAGTGCAAGAAAGCTTGTGTTCTGTATCATAAAAGGGCACAAGTTGAACTGAACTAAAGCATGATTACCATATTTATTTTCAGTGTGTGTTACACTACTTCCTGAATACCAAGAGAGTCCTTTGTTAAGCCAGTTAAAAGCATGACATTTGTTTTGACAATCCTGACAGACCGCGCCCTTCTTCCTCTTCAGGGACTTCAACCAGTCTCCAATTTCTTCATTGAGCCTTACTATCTATGATACCACATAAACCACTTGTCCATAACTCTCAAGCACTTTCCCTTGATCCTATTAATCTTTTGCTGCACTGTGCATCATGGTGGCATTTCGATTGTATAAATTTCACAGTTATTCATTTCAGAACTGAATTAAAAAAATACAGCTGTATAAATATGGAAGATATATTTAATTAAAAATGCTAGCAATTTTTTTTTCACATAAATACTTCATCAGAACAAACTATCAATAAAACAAGTGTTTAACTAACTTACTAGGCAGTCAAATGATGTCAGAGAAGTTATCAATAAACCTTTATATCATTTTAAAATATACTCAGTAACATTTTGTACAACTGTCAAAATAATTGCATCAGAATTATGCATACCATATTTTAAGAAATATTTTTTAAAACTGGAATGCTAACCATCCAGTAAGGATTAAAAAAATAATACTGTTGTTATCCTTAATTAATATGCATTTTTTCAGCTGTTGCAGTAGTAATTACCAGTAAAATACCTTCAGTTCCATCATATCATTAAAGTCCCCACCTGTCAAACTTGTCTCGAAATAGTCAACTATAAAAAATAAAACTTAATAAAATTGCAATATTCTATGCAAACGTGTACAATGCATCACTGATGTCATTTTTAGTAGGATATGTGTGTTTGCCTCTCCTTTAAAGTATGTTTCCTGCAGAAGTGGCCAATCAAATAGTAAGGGATTTCAACAAAACTTTTACAGTTCATTTAACTGTTGATAATGGTGGAATTAAGATTATTATTAGGAATAACTGGAAGATTATGGTCCAGATTAATAAATGCCTACACTAAGTGTACACGATCTGTATTCAAGAACATCCCTACCACATTTGTTGTGATTTCTAGTCACTCAGAAATATTATTCTGAGTACCCATGTAGTCTTCATTTAGTTATGAATCCCCTCAATATTTAAGGCTGCAAGAAAATCAGTAGGAAAGCTAAAATTAGAAGGAAGAAGGTGTGAGTTATGCTTGCGCTGTCTGTTCACTCAGAATGATTTAGACTTAGTGAACACTTAGTGTAGATGTTAATGAATCCCAGGGCATTCTTGACAACTCAAATGTCATGAAAATTTTTGGTAGATCACCTATTTTTCTATGCAAAAGAAATAAGAACTTGAAATCCTTACTAGGGAAAATGGATAATATAGTCTTACATTGCACTGCTAACAAACCAACAGGACCGTACCCATATTATTTATGTATTTATTTATTTACTGGGATAGTCCAACTGGGCTAATAGCCTATTTTCAGTGGAGGCCTGGGAAAAAAGCTCCAAAAACAAAATAATATAGCAATGGACCTAATAAGTCAAACAGTAATGACAATATATAGTTATTACAATATACAGTAACATAGTATTTAAACAAACAAAGTAAAATCACATAACAAGTCATCTAATATTAGTCATATAAAATCATATAATGTTAATGCAAACAGAAATAGAAGATAAATATACAGTTGATGCAGTACAATGTATTTATAATTTAAAGTAACTCTAAATTTTAGAGAAAATAGATATAAGTCTAAGAAGTAAAGTGGTCAGAATAAGTAAGAGGTTTGAGTTAAGGAAAAAAATGCAAAGAGTAAGGGAAGAGACAGTTATCCAGGGGTGATACAGGAACAGAGACATTTATTGTTTATGGATCTATGTCAGTTGATTGAGTTTTCAGAAACCCAAAATTTATATCAGCAATACGATATGATAGACTTTCTGAAAATTCAAGCATTAAAAAAAAAAAAAAAAAAAAACACAAAAATCTATCCTTTTTTTGTTTTTGAGAGGGGCAAGCCCCCCTGCACCCCACACCTCCTGAAAATTATATATATCAACTCCAAGATCTCACAACATTTCAGAAAATGGTAAATTTCCCAATCCTAACTATATAGCAATCTTCCTTCAAAAGCTTTGAGTTTTTGGAAATTCAATTATACCATTTTGCCAATAAGAATTTCAAGTTTCTGAAAACTCAATCAACTGATAGGGATCCATATATATGTGTGTGTGTGTGTGTGTGTGTGTGTGTGAATATATACACATATATATATATATATATATATATATATATATATATATATATATATATATATATATATATATATATATATATATATACATATATATATATATAGATAGAGAGATAGATAGATATAAATAATACAGATCTACAGATGTTGACCCAATATTGATTATCTTGCATATTGTTATATCATTTGGTGCTAATAGTGAAAAAAAAATAGTTGTAATTTATGTGGTTAGGTGTGCTACCTATGTGAGTTTCAATTCTGAGTAAAATCATACTAACACTGTCTCAGAGCATTTATGGACATACACTGTTAAGAAAAAAACAGTGATAAAGCATTGTACAGGAATAGCATTGAATGTACTAATTTTAATATTTAATAGACTGGGCCATAACATCTCAGTTGAGCATTATTTCCTTTCATGTACTTCCTAATGACTTTTTAACACCTCAAAGGTCACAGATGCACAAACAATATTGTTATACCCAAAAGTTGTCACACTCACGCTGAATGTTTGTTTGTGTCTTTCGGCTTTTTCCCGGTTAGGGGTCGCCACAGCAGAACTCCGGTCCGCTAATGATTGGCAGTTGATTTTTACGTACCGGCTTGCCAGGCCTGATGCACAACCTTCAACGAAGGTATGCCCATTCATGCATGTCTCCACGCAGAAGACGGTCTAGCTGAGAATCGAACCGGACAACTTCTTACTGTGAGGTGACAACGCTACCGCAGCACCACCACCGCGGGTCACACTCACCCTGAATAAACCATTAAAATTAACAATAATACTTAATTTCACATTGCTTGATGGAATGACTAGGAAGATATCCAACCCCATGATTTACTAAGAGATTCTTATGGGTATGTACTTTTAATTATTATCAATTTATTTACCATTTTATCAGCAAACTCTCTAAGTAAGACTGACTAAGAACCAAATTGGATTATTGACTTACTAATTGGAAACCACCTTAAATATAACTAGGAATATCATCTGCAGTCCTCCCCATTCTTTAACAAATATAGCTGGTAATATATTAGAGTTTATGTCCTCTTATATATCTGGCCAAATTCCATTATTTGATGATACTATAATATACACTGGAGTCAACAGTCCATTGAGTTATTGAACGATGCTATAATTAAAATTTACTTAACTCAGATAATAACCATCCCAACCAGGCAAAGCACACTTGAAAAAGCATTACATATTAGACTGGATGTTAATGTTAATGTGATCCCAAATGTTATCCCTACTCAGACTTCTAATATAAGAAGTGCTTTCTCCACTATTTAGTGGTCATTTTATTAGAATAACTGACTTCCACATAACACATAAATACGTAAATAAATAAATACATACATACATACATACATAAGGGAAAGCAATTTTGGTCCTATGAATGAACAAAGTGCATTTTATGGCTTATAGACATTGTTGATGCCAAATGGTCTTATGTAACATCCAAAGATGAATGCAATACTGTCCTTGAATGTGTACATAATATATTTTTGCCTCTGGAGGGCATATAATTCCACTGATTTCTAAATGTATTCTCATAATCTTGCACTATAAATATTCCTAGGCTTAAGACAAGAAAAAAGACTAAAAGTGGTTTTCTGCACTTTGTAAATATTAAATTCATATTCTAGTCATCTTAACTGCTTTACTGCCAGAAATAACTGCAAATACAGTCACATGCAGGCTTGGGTTTGTGCTATTTTAACCTGTCTGAAAATGCAGCAGTAGTTTATGTAAAACCATCCAAAGCAGCTTTAATGGATGCTAAATTTTTTACATTTTTATTCTTTTGTCTAGGGTGCTTCATTCATTAGCCATTCTTTTCTTAAACCATTTTACAATTCTGTTATTCTAATGATATGTACGTATCAAGTTAAACTAATCAAGCTGCTCACCTTTCCTTAGCTGAAAACATTCCCATACAATTAGTCTTTAAAAATACTTTAAGTATCTGTACTAGTCCCCCTTGTTGTTGCCTGTAACATGCAGAAAATAAGTTACACTTTCTTAATCTATCCATATTGGAATATATATTGTCCATTCATTAGCTTGTTAAATCTGTCTTGTACCATCTCCAGTTTCAGCCTTTTTGTCATTGTAACAAGATGCCAAAATTGATTGTCATATTCATTTTTTTTGTAAACTGTTTTTAATAATGTAATACCCACAGATGTTAAGAATTTTCCCATGCATCCAGTAATTCTACTATATTCACTAATATCTTGGTTGACCTGGTAGTCAAAATTTAGTTTGTTGTCCACACTGATGTCCCCAAGTCCTAACACCTGTGATTGCCCATCCCTTACTGTTATACTTACTAGCATCTATCCTTACCAAAGTGCATATCTTTGATCTTATCTATATTTATCGCTATTTGGTTTCCTCTACCTGTTTGCCAAGATTCTGCAAACAATTTTGCAAACAGGTTATTCCTGAGTCCATATGTCTCAATCTCATTGCACAAGAAATCTGGACAAAGCCTGACATAATGGGAGGGGGGGGGGGACAGAAGGCCAAAAATAGGTACACATTTTAAATATTGCTCTTATAAACTTAGAAAGTTGCTAGAAACACAGTATTTGTGTTAGCATGCATTTTCTGAAGGATGTGAAGTCTGAAACTCAAATGCATGCCATTATTTAGTGACATTAATATTTAGATCATCCCAGTAATTTGTCATAAAGACACAATTTTTATGAGGAACAGACTAAAAATATGAGTCAAAAATCTGGATATTCTGTGAAAATCTGTTCAGTTGAGAGGTATGCCTGAGTCATGTGTTTTCAGTTTGTCTAACTCTAAGTCATCTACATAGAGACAGAGAGACAGCAAGAGGTATTTGAAGGTATGTGGATATATGAATGTTAAAGAGGTATGTTTCCAAGGGATACCCTAAAGGGAACCTCATACATTAGCCTTATTTCCTAAACAGTCTCTTATTGCTATGTAGAAATGAATGAGATGCAGGTACCAAATCACCAAAAAAGACCCGCTTGGACCACAGTAGCTCGAGCAGGCAGTGTTAAACAACTACCTTCATCAAATGCTGTTAGTATTAGACAACTACCTTCACCAAATGCACGGTAGTAATATACTAAAAGTGACAATAATCCACTTCACAATCTTTTGTGAACACAGGTTTAATGCAATTACAGGTTTAGCGCTTTCATCCACCAACAAGTAGACTTCTTCAGAACCAATGGTTACAAAGATTCAAGTGCATATTTATAGTAAATTTGGCGCCAAAAAAATCAATTAATAAACCAGTTAATATTTTGCTTGCAATACTATTTACATATATACATACACTCAATAACACTTATATGAATAAATTAAACAGTTTAAAAACTACTATATAACAATATAAATACTATGAAAAGTACAATTTAATTTAAGTTTTAAATACCCTAAAACAAAAGCATGTCAAAGAGTTTAATGTTATTTCCATCTTATTGCTATGTGTCAGGATCTATCACTGGGATATTCACAGCTCCAGTACACCACATTTGTAGAAGGAACCATTTATATAACTTATTCGTCAACAGTCTGTGATCTACTCTGCCAAATACTGAAGTAAAGTTAATACATATTATAACCATCATGATGCAGTTTTCTATAGTTGTTATAATATTGCTATAAAAGAGCTGGTGACGATTTGTTACAGAATATTCTTTAATGTTAGTATGTTGCCATATTTTAGTAAAGTCTTTCTTATGGGGATCATCCCTTATATTTAATGCTATGGTTTGCATCATTTTCACTGAATTAGAGAGTAGATTAGCATGTCTGTAGTTGTTTGGGTCCTCATTAGCTCAGTTTTCTATTAAATATTGGTTTAAGAATGCCTGGTTTGCAGTCTTATGATGTTATGTCTGTTTAAAAAAGCAAGCTTTCAGGGTAATTTCAGCAGTCAGGATAGTGATGTTATCATTTATCTTTCTTAGTTACCCCATCTTTTGCTGCTGCCTTGCTATCATCAAGTTTGCCAGTAAAGCAATAACACCATAAGCATTTAAGGTAGTAGCATATCCTTTTTCACCTGTAAAATTATTTACTAGGTTATTGTTATTACCATAAAGTTTAACAAAATAATCAGAGATCTTAACAGCATCACTGTTGTCATTTAAATTGTTGGCATTCCCTGTTTTCAAGATGATATTAAATTAAGACTCATCCTTTCTGAATATATTTAAACATGACTTCCTAGTATCCTTTTTGTTGTTTATCAGATTCTCTTCTAAGATCTTTAAGCCTGTTTTCACAGTTTGCTTAATCGTTATGTTTAAGACATTTACTTCTGTTTTTAGCAATTAGCACATACTTTCCAATTCTTAGACATCTCATTTCTTGGCCTAAGTATTTTTGTTCAACAAGTGATCAGTCCATGTGAATTAAAGTATTTTATTCCATGTTCATAGATTTATACTAAGCTAATGACTATCAGGGTCTTTATAAGCCTGGCTGTGCAACCCAACTCAGTTTTGTCCCAAAGTCCCTCAGACGTCTATTTGATAAGGTATGTAAGTAATGAGGTAGTTAATGGTTATGTGGAGCGGTATATTAATTGTGGATTAATTTATTTACTGTCAAGTATTGTCCAGCAGAAACATGGGGCCAGATCATTTGTGACTTCCTAGCTAATGATCAATGTTTTATTTGAATAGGGTCAGGGATGAACTCTGCTTCACATGGATAGAGAGCTTATTGCACACTGTAGAGATCCTTAGAGACACGTATCTGTCTCTTCAGCATGTTCTATTTATATCATAGGCAAAGTTTAGGTCCTTCGGTCAAGTGTTTCTGGTGTAGTTTGTTTATGATTGTGCAAGAGATCCATCAGAGCTGTATCTGATGATGCCTTACATGCCAAGCATAGATCTCCTATCAGTTACCTGTAGGAGACTGATTACAGAGTGGGTGTTAAGGCAAACTGTGTAGGACAGGATAGTCATACCATGGATATTCCTGGTGAGGAATCTTTGAAGGCATTCAAACTGCTGCAAGTGCCTGGTTAGGTATATGCCAAAGGGGACATTCTACTCCATGATGGGTTAGATAAGGGTTAAATAGCGTGGTACCATAACTTCCTCAGAACTGGATGCCATACTTCTGCTTATGAGTTGGTTGACATAGAATGAGTTTCTTACTATCAAGGATACATGTTGGTTGAAGGCCAGATTACTGCATGCATATGTTCCCAGATCCTAAATTACCAGGTCAACCCTTAAGACTGTTTTATTGCTGGAGTAGCTTGCTTGAGTAGATGATTTCCTAAAGGGCACTACAATGCATTTCTTCTCACTGAGTTTTAATCTGTGAATTTGGCACCACTCATTTATTTGTGTTAGACCCTCTTGTAGGATGCCGGTGTCGAGGGTAGAATCTATGATAACTTCCAGTTAGCAGTCATCTACAAACTTGATTAGCCAGAGGCCTTTGACATTACCCTTCACTTCTGAGACATAGATGCCAAATAGGACTGGGCCCAACATGGAACCCTGGGGTACTCCACTGGTGACCAGTCTACTGGTGGAGGTGGTCTCACCAATCCTGACTTCTTAGTTCCTCTCTATGAGCGAACCAGGAACCCAGTAGGTTCAGCAAGTTATATAGGGATTTAAGCTTAATTTTGAAAGTGTATCCATAATATCTGAGTGGGGTACCGTATAGAACACCTTGGCCAGGTCAGGGTAGGCAATTTGCACCATTTTCCCCTCATCCATAATCTTGACGTAGGAGTTCAAAGAAATCCACCAGGTTGAGTAGACAAGACCTTTCTGTAACAAAGCCAAGCTGGGATAGTTCCAGTATCTGTAGGTTACCAATATCCTTGCTGATCAAGTCCATGATAATTTGTTACACAGCTTTACATATAAGACTTGTCAGACTGATGGGTATGTAGTTCTCAGGAACGACTGATGGTCCATCTGAATGAAAAGGGATGACTATTGTGGCCCTTTATTCAACTGGCATGTAACCTGTTTTGAGGTTGTAGTTGCAGAATGCTTCAAGTGGTCTGAGTAGGTCGTGTTTTAGGCTATTTAGGAGGCAACTAGGAATATTGTCAGGGCCAATTAAAACAGTATTTTTAGCCTTAGCAAGTGCCACCAGGACCTGTGCCCTTTTGAAAGTTTGGAGGGATATGCTAGAATGGATTTCAGAGAGGGGAGTGGGAGGGTGGTAAAGTGAAGTTAGAGCTAAATTTATCAACCAGTAGATTTGCTATGTCACCTTTGTCTTTAAATTCTGTGCCATTTACCACCAGTTCTGCCCTCTGCTGCATGTTACCTTTAAGGTTCCTGACAGAGCTGAAGAAGGCCTTGTGATTGTTCTTAGCCTGGGAGGCTAGCCTAACCTTGTAATTGGCCTTGTTGGACTTTATTAGACCTCTTAGTTTCTTGTTTAGTTGAATCAGAGAGCTCCTGTCTCTATGAGAGTTGATCTTTCTGACTTGAGACATTAATTTCTTTGTTTTGTTATATACCCAGTTAAGGTAAGGATTGTTGGTCTAAGAGCTGGGCTTACTTCTGATAGGTATGGCAACTTCAATGCAGCCATTTACATGTTTGCACAGGATATATGTGAATTATTCTACATAGGTAGCTTTGTTCTTAGGGTTTGGGGGAGCTGTGAATTTTGACAAACACTGCCATTTAATAGTATGTAGTTTGCTTTAAAATAGTTCCTAACTGTTACACGTTTGGTTGGGTTTTCCTGGGTTGATTTTTATTTCAAAGGAAACAGCTTTGTGTTTCAACCTCACCAATGAGTACATGACACAGGGGAAGGTGCAATGATCTCTCATGTTGGTAAGTACTAGGTCCAGTATCTTTTCTCCTCTGGTTGAAGTGCACAGTATCAGGTTCAAGGTGTTCATGCTGATAAAGTTCATGAAACTCTATGCCTGTGAACTGGAGGTAGTTTAGGTTTACATTTCCCAATCTATGGAGGGGTAGTTAGAGTCTTCCATGAATAGAATATTTCGTTTAAGTGGTAAGTGTTTCTATTAGGTCTAGATAAGAGTAATAAGCTTCATGGGTTATACAGATCAACCTGTAACTGGCCAGGTCATGGTAAAGAACCTTGCCTATGGAGACTTGAATGCAGATGAACTCCAGGGCATCATCTTGTTTACCCAAACTGGAGTTGTATTAATTGCTAATGTAGATCAAGACACCTCCATCTTTAGTCCCTGTCTGTACTGCTATTGGCTTAAATGTGTAGAAGGCACCTAGTTGTTTGTATATCTAAATTTGTATATCATATTTCTCAAAAATGTTCATATGCTGTTTGCATAAATGATTTTGAAGGCAGTATTCCAATACATATCTTTAAATACTGCATAATGCTGTTCTTTCATACGCTGTCAGTGTGATAACTTCCCCAAGATTTCCTTACATTTGTTTAATATGGGTAGACTCAGCATAGTTAATATTTGAATGTTAGTAAAGGATCCAGTGTGCAAGTCTTCCATACCTTCGTTGAAGGTTGTACGTCAGGGCTGGCAACTCGGTACGTAGAAAATCTGCTGCCAATCATTAGCGGACCGGAGTTCCGCTGTGGCGACCCCTAACCAGGAAAAGCCAAAAGATACAACAACAACAACATACATTATCAAGTAGTATGCTTTTTTTCTACTTGTGACTCCAGTTTCTTTTAAGAGGGAGTTAAACATGCTGCCCATTTTGTAATACTATCTACTTTATCCCATGATGTGCCAAGAATATTAAAATGTTCAGCAGTTATCCCATATGCATTGATAAGATGCCATTGATTAAATCACCCAAATTAGCTACTTTTGCTTCTAGTGGTCCATAAATAATTACTACTGGACTAGCATTTTCCTTGAGTTAATAATCATCAAAATCTAGTAAATCACATTTTTTTGTTACGAAACTTATTGACAGCTTGAACATGTACATTTTCTTTTACCAAAACCATTAAACTGCCTCAACTATGAAGTCTTGAATGAAAAAAGACAATGAACTACATTGCCAAGCATAAATGTCCATAACAAACAAGGGTAAAAAACTCAAATTGTAAGAAGTTCTTGCAGGGGATTAAATCCCATTCACCCAGTTGTGGAGGGCAAAATCTCACCATATCCCCCAAACATATATATATATATATATATATATATATATATATATATATATATATATATACACCAACCTGAAATCTCCCATAACAAATGAATCACTGCAAATGCACCCATAACTGAACCAGATATAATTTCCTAAGGCAAACAATTGTCAGTGGTTTGATCCTCAATGCCTTGTGACTTGGCACTCGCAAGAACTCAGCAACCTATAGAGAAGCCCATTACATTTTCCTTTGTCCTTTATTGTTTTATCTGTTGTAGTGCCTATAGTCAATGCGTCACAGCAAGAGGTTCTCCAGTTCAATTCTTGGCTGGGGTACCTTCTGTGCAGAGTCTGCATGTCCTCCCTGAAGAAGAAGAAGTGCCTATAGTTGATAATTATGGTAAAGTTTTATATCTGAAAGAAAAGCAACTTATTCTTTTAATATGCAAGAGGCTACTGAAATGAGCATAACAGTCTGACAGAATGCTCATCCATAAAAGGCAACTTACTATAGAACATAGTGGTCACGTGGGTTTCCTCCGGGTGCTCCGGTTTCCTCCCACATCCCAAAGACATGCTGTAGGTGGATTGAACACTCTAAATTGGCCCTAGGTGTGAGTGTGTGCATGTGTGTGCCTTCTGTGGAAGGTTGGGCGCCGGGCTGACAACTCGACACCGTGAAACCCCACTGCCAATCATGAGCAGACAGGTGATCCGATGTAGCGACCCCTAACCAGGAAAAAGCCAAAAGAAGAAGAAGTGCCTATAGTTGATAATTATGGTAAAGTTTTATATCTGAAAGAAAAGCAACTTATTCTTTTAATATGCAAGAGGCTACTGAAATGAGCATAACAGTCTGACAGAATGCTCATCCATAAAAGGCAACTTACTATAGAACATAATTGCCAAACTATCTGAGAACCAATGATCTAAATATTACTTCAGATTTTGTCTGTCATGTACTTATAAAAATCAACATGTACCCATGCACTTCTTCACTCCTTCGATGATAGTCTCCATGAAGCACATTAAAGGATTACACAGCATCCTTTTCTTCTTTTTATCCAGTTATCACTTCAGGCATATATCAGTAGGTGAATACATTCCAAAATTATTATTAGCAGGATCTTACAGTTTGAATCAAAAATATATTAATACCTGCAACACATTTATCTCATTCCTCTTCAGCATATTATTGACTTATTCTTACATGTTGGCATCATTCTTAACTTTTGGAAATGTCCACATCTCTAAGGGAGATATCTTCTTGGATATCAAATTATTTCAGTAAATATGGCCTGGTGAGTAATAGCCATTATGATTTTTTTTTAAATAGCATGCTGCCTTAATTGTCTCCTTAGCTGGTAATGATGATTAGCATACTATACTCAATGCAGATTAATATGTGTGTGTCAAATTAAGGTTAAAACACTTTTTGCAGTATCTTAGAAAAAAAAGCATCCAGCTATTAACAGCACAAACTAAAGACAGCCTTAACAAAAGTATCATACTTTATGCATATCATAGACTATGGATTGCAACCTGAGACCCTGTATAACTGCTGTCACTAACAAGTAGCACTAAATATTTTTTTTTTTGCTTGCAAAGGTAAGTAAGTGTTCTCTCTGAGAAATATTTTCAGTTCAACATCTCTGATATTTAATATTGTTGTAGTTCGAATACAGTCATATAGCAATATTCATTCTAAGATTCAATCATTGCATCAAAGGGTTTGCTCATTTTCTGATAAGTTGAGATTGACTTAGTATTAATATTTCCTTAAATGATTTGCTAGTGCTTTACAGATCTAAGAATAAAAATTATGCATTTCTATTTAAATGCTGAATGAGGATTCCCTGTCTCCACATCAGTTTTTGATTTGCTAGAGCTTTAGCCATCTAGGATTCAAAATTATGCATTTCGATTCAAATGCTGAATGAGGATTCCCTGTCTCCACATCAGTTTAAAGTTAATAAAACCAAGTGGTACAAGTTTTTACATGAAGGACTCTATATTGTAGTAGATGGTTTTGCGAAAACTATTCCATGCCCAAGGAGATGTAATTTCAGCACCACCCATGTTGTTTATCTTGCCAGTTGCAGCTCTTGTAATGCATTCAATGTGGGGGAAACAAACAAGAAATTGAGAGAAAGGATACAGGAACACATATACGATATTGTGTAAAATGCCCTTTTTAAACACAGGAGTGGGTGCTCTAATTTTTAAAACTTTTTATTTTTAATTATTGATAGGGTAGTGGTTTCAGACTTAACGGGTGACTATGACACACTTCTAGAACTTGAAGAACTTATGAAGCAGCTGAGGCTAAATGCCTCGGTTGCTCCAGTATTTAATGACACTTTGTCTTTAATTAGTGTAATGGAGAAGAAGGCTAATTTTGTGTAAGTTGTGTTAATGATTTTTTTACATCCTTTATATCAACATAAGTTTTTCTTAATTGTGTAGCATTAGTGAATTTTAATTCATTTTTATGTCATATCATATGCTTTTAATATGTTTTACCAGTCATTTATTTAATCAGGATTTTATTCTTTACAAGTTACTTTAAGTTGATATGTTGCATTATTCAAGACATGCAAATTAACGACATCTGATTGGTTAAGTGATATGTGTATATTTTGGTGGAGTTATGGCAGTTCTTCACTCTGAAGAAGTCTTGTTATTCACCAAGATGAAAGCATTAAGTTTTTACATTTGTATTTAATTAATTTTTGATAAACGAGTGCCAGTTACATTGGTTGGTCTCCATTTGTTTTTGATATTCTTTCATTTATCTTTCTTTTATTTCACTTTCTTATGCCTATTTATACATAATCTGTTTGTATAAAATGAAAAAGCTTTACTGACACTCAATTATTACATGTAAGTTATCTCTGATAGACCTCAAACTGTACATTTATTCGGCAATATTGCATCCTTACTATAAAAAGACAGTTTGCTATACTCTTCACTAGGTATACTATAGAGTGACATTTCTAATTTTGTACTAATACTGTAATATTTCACTGCTGTGGTTGAATCACCAAGTTGGCCTGAAAAGGGTGGAATGTGATTTTTGTATTACACCCATAAACAAAAATAACTCAATAAATGCAGCCGTAAGAACCACCTGGTAATTATTTCATTCTGCCTTGTTCTTCAGTAATTATTTGATGGCTATGAGGGCTTTACTTCTACATTCAAGACACATTTCTCAGGCGGAATCTAGCTGTAAGGAGGTTGAAGCCAAATCGACAGAAAGGCAATTGTCAGTTGGTGGAATGACCACTTGCTTGATATCATGCTACTTGCCAAAATGGTACAATAGTAAATGGAGGTCACTGCAGATAGAACCTCTCTTATACCTGAGATGTAACAATCTTTGAGCTGATTATATTGAGCAGGGGTTTGCAGGGGACACAGCTGTTCACAAGAGAGGTATGAAGGAACAAGCACTCCATAAAAAAAATCATATCTTCATATCTTTTCTCATATAGTATGTTTTGCTTGAAGCATATTTCAAATAATTGCTTTATGAGGCATCTGCCACCTTTCACATGTCTCTGTTGTCTTTCTTTGGGTGCCAAACTCCTTTCACATTTTTCTAATTTTGTTTCCTGTCATAAGACACTGTGGTTTAGTTTTGAAGGCTTTTATGCTTTTATAATAATTATTTTATAAGCCATACTGTCCATGCAAATTGCTTTGATCTCTACTGTATGCATTTTTATGTTCCTTGTAAATGAAATAGTTTCTTTGATTATTCTGTTCTGAGGTTACATTGTTATTTAAGCCAGTGAATAGGTAATTACCTTTCTTAAGTCTATTGGTAATAAAAAGTATTAACCTGCTATCAGTTTAAAAATTGTTAGAAAGGGATTCTTGCTTTTGCATCCTGCTCATAAATCTATGCTTAAGATCAAATAGAAGCCTGACTGGAGCTTTTCATCCCCCCACTATCCAACATTTTTTATCCTCTGAATTTCCTATTTTGCTTGCTATTTTTATTTTACTTAAACAAACAAACAAATAAACAAACAAACAGTGTTCTGTATGGTAAAAATAAATTTACATACTTCTAATTATGTATCTTGTTACAACTGAAGATAGTCCTCGCAAAACATAGAAAAGGTCACATCCATTTGACCCTCATACTGGACAAATACTATTTTTATATCAACATTTATTACTTCCATTTGCACTAACCTTATTATATACCAGTCCATTTGCCTACATGGGTATATTCAAGACTCTTTCTAGGGACCTTTTCTTTCATTCCTCATACATTCCCTTCCAAATACTATCAGCAAACAACATAAAATATAGTTCCATAAACGTCTTGTACACCTAAATTACCTGCATGTCAAAATATTTATTACATTTATTTGCCCTTAATCAACAACCCAGCAATTCAGTCTCCAGAAGCTGACAGTTCATTCCTGTTTCATCTGCTGCTTTTTGAAGAAACTTCATTATACATTTACCCTAGCTCTTCACTCAAAGACCTGTTGTACTTACAAGACACTTCCAGTACCTCTAGGTAAACTGCTTGTTCTTTGGGCAGTAGATTAAAGGATCCCTCTGCTTTGACATACTTCAGTCCATTGTATCTTGTGCTTTGAAGCATTGCTGGTTGATGCTCTGTTTTCACTAAATCTTGGGCCCACATCTGTTTCCTGTCTCTTAGGGGAGGGACTAAAATCCTCTAGGTTCATCTGTTGTTGCAATTTAATGCAGGAATCCACAAGATTTATCCTGTCTGGACCATCTCTGTCTTACAGTTTCTAAAGCCTTTGCACCAACCCCACAGCCTGGAACTTTCTACCCAAAATCCGCCTCTTGATTTCAATCATTCTCACCTGTATATCTGCATATGTATATGATTGCCCTAATCTCCCAATAGTATTGATTTCTTGAAACACAGCTACAAATACGCTATACTGTATTCTTTACAACAGTCCTAAATTATCTCTGATAATGCACCATTTGTCAACATATAAGAAAAGAATCCAAAAGAGAATTAAACCAGAAATAAATGAAGAACGGTCACAAAAGCAGAAGGAAGGCAATAAGAGCTGTAGAATCCACTACAAATAAGGGTTCTTTGCCAATATTATAAGTTGAAAATGTGGCAGAAAACTCCACCATCACTTCACTTTATTGCAAGCAAATATAAGCGCTTTTGTCCCAAATAGTGCTTACAGGAACTTCATCAGATCTGATGCCATTTAAGGAACTGTAGTAGACCTGAAAACAGCCAGTTCATTTTCATATAAAATTAACAATGCTACCAGATGGAAGAATGCATTTTCTTCCAAGATGTTCTAATAGTCACTTTTCCATAAATATATGCGTCCTAAGAAGTATTTATCTAAGTCAAGCAACAGTTAACTTTTAAAGATACCAGCTGAGTTCAGCCATCCTATTTTTAACCAAACATATGATTTTGAAAAACATGCTACAAAAGGCAAGAATGATGATTGTATAAACAATGAAGTACTAGCATTGGTTTCATACATAACAGTGATGCAATAAAATGCTGTGTTATCTTGTTAACATATTTAATCAAAGCGTTGGTTCTTTAGTATTAACAGGCAAATCCAGAAAACCTACCAGCCACGAATGGCTAGTTATAGCCAATAATATAAATTAAGATTCTCTAGTGGCAAGTTAAAACTTGAAGGCAATTGCATACTGCTGTCAAACTGCATTGTACTGTATTGAGCAGAATTGTGTGCTAATGATTTCCAGGAAACAAATTAATACAAGAAGATGCTCTAGTAAATATTTTCCCAGATAAAATTGTTTTAAATGCTGTCCGAAACCATGGATAAAAATATCCATATATTATTGGATTACATGCAGAATTGGAATATGCTAGCCAACTAAAGGTTTCATAAATAAATGAAGATACTGAAACATTGAACAAAGAATTAAGTACTAATATAACAGGAAAAGGTAACCAGCAAAACAAAAATGCACCTGTTATCAGTCCTAATGTTTTTGCTGCTTTTGTTTCTACATTGTGTAACCCACTGCTGTGTTTTTCTGTGTTAGTGGTGATATTGGCTGCTGTGTTGTTAATGGCTGCAGAGTGATTTCTGGCTACAGCAAATATCTTACTGTATATACCACTCATTAATGTGAATGGTATAAAAAAGACCAAGAGTGATGTAATTAAAGACCACATTTTATCAAAAATTACAATACACAAATTTTTACAGTAAAAAGAAGCCAAAGTTGCCTCATCTAAATTCTTGCTTGAGAAAACCAAACTAAAGCCAAAGCATGTAGGTACTGCCCAACACACAGACAAGAACATTGCTGTTACAGGAAATGTGATTTTTGATGAATAATGTAGGGGATCACATATGGCAAAGTAACGATCAATGGAGATAAAACAGAGATGTAAAACAGAAACGGTTGTAAAAGCTGAATCTAATACTGAGTGGACTTTACAAAATATGCTGCCAAAATACCAACATGCTTCAATGGATCGTATCATGCTAAAAGGTAGGATAAGTGAACCTACAAAAAAATCTGTAAAAGCCAGTGAAAGTGTCAAAAAGTTGGTAGGAGAGTGAAGTTGTCTGAAGTGGGAGACAGATATAATCACCAGAAGATTTCCACAAAGAGCTGTCAGTATAATTCCAGTCAAAAATGTATATATGACAACAGAAACTGATGGCAGAAGGTTATTTTTTATACACGATCCCTCTATAGATGGAAAACAGAACTGCACTTCTTCCAAACTCTCAGAAGCTGATTTATTCATTTGTATTCGGTGCATATTTACTGTTTCCTTACTGCCATTTGTTGATATGCAATACCTAGAAAGAATAAAATAACATGTTAATAAACATATAATAATAATTTTAAACAAAACGTATGTACTTATGTTAATGGAATATTTAATATCTAAATTCAGGAGACCAAGGATCCTTATTCTGTACAGTCATTATACTTTTATTTTAATGTGTTCTTTTGAATCTGTTGCATAATCTCTAAAAAACGTTTAATTTTTAATATTTGAAATACAGTACATATTTCCCAGAAAATGCTTACAATGAATGCTGAACAGCAGTAGAGAAATAATATAACCGGATGGACTTTTGTATTTAAAAAGCTGTTGTCATTCTTGATGCATATGCTACCCATTTTACACAAATTGTTTAATAGAAGTGACATAGGATAAGACATGTGAATCACTTATGCTTACCAGAAATCCATTATTCTAGTTTTCTAATATGTACACTGGATGTTGTGTCAAGGAGAATCATGATCCAGAGACACCTTCTATTGCCAGTGTACTAGGACCATGAATATTGCATCTACAGATGTGCTGCAGGGGGAGGTAAGCAGTTCCAAAACACCTTTGTTGCTACAAATGGGTTGTTCAGAGCATGGCAGGAAAAACTAACATATATAGATTCGGCCACACTGCTGCCTTCAGAGGAGTCCCACCAGGATGCAGCTACACAGTGCATCATTGCCATTTAATGACCCATGCATTTTACAGTGTGGTAGCCACTCCTTTCCTTCCCCCTGGTACAGAACTAACTGGTACTGTGACTACCTCCCCCCCATGTAAACAGTATTTAACTAATGATCAGTACACCCTCCCCACTTGCTGATCTACAGTGAAAATGTCCTCCATTTAATTACTCATCAGCATCAAACACTCTGCTCTTTCCACAATTCATCTGCTAGTAAATGACAGTCTCTAACCTATGCTTGCAAACAACATCTACAGCTAGCCTCACCATCCTCTCCTCTTAATATAAGATGCCTTCAGCTGCTCACCCCCATACTCAGTCTGTAAAATATCAGTGTTACTTGGCTTGTTTCTTCCTCCCCCCACTAGTAATTAGTATCCCATGCTGTCTGTCATTATGCCTTCCTCCCCATCCATCCTCCTATTTAAACTTAGCATCACAGCTTCTTTCTACATATACACAGTCAGAGATTGGAGACATTGGTCTTATTCTCAATTAATACCTGTCTGCCCTATCTAGCCCACTGTCAACAAATGCAACTCCCAAGTCTCCACCCAAGCTTACCATCTGTGATAAAAACATTCCATACTAATTAGAAGACCACTGTCAACAAATAGAACAGCCCCTACCATGGAACATCAGCTCAGAGATGGACAACACAGACTTCCATGATGTTGACCAAAGTTCCATTTCACTAACAAGGGTCCCATTTCTTACAATACTCCCACATCTTCATAATATTGACATATAGTAATAGCCTCACTCCCACCCAAAATTGGGTGGGTTAGACAACCATAATGCACAGTTTTCATACCAATGATTTTTTTTCTCCAAAGTCTTTAATTTCACAGCATACTGTACAGAGCATTGTTCAAGGGGCAATGTGAACTCCTGCAGCTATGTCACCCCAGCATACCTCTCAACTGTCCAGATTTTCACAGACTGTCTAGATTTTGTTCTCATATTTTTGGTCTAGTCCTCAAAATCTGTATTTTTGGCAAATCACTGAATATTGAAGTCTCAAAATAATGACACAGTTTCAGACTTCACATCCTTCAGAAAACACATGCTAACATGGATCTGGTTATTTTAGCAACTTTAAAACTTTATAAGAACAATATTTAAAATCTGTCCTTATTTTTGGGTATTTTTCCCCCATTATTTTAGGCTTTGTTGAGATTTCTTGTGCTAAAAGGTTGAGAGATAGTGACCCCAGCTTTTACCACACTTCCTGAAATGCATTCTACCACCATCTGTATGTACTTCCATTTTAACAAGGATACTAATTACTAAGAGCCAGGGAACTCAGGGAACACATATATAGGAAACAAATTTGTAACTTGGACTTTACCAATCACAAAACACACAAGGACAATAATAAAAAACATTAATGAGGCGTGATTTCAATTAGTCAGTAATAAAACTGGGGCATCCATATCTCAAAAGTTGGTTCTGCCCAAAGCTTCCTGACTTTAATAAATGATAATTCCCTATAATGAATAGCAAAATAGTGTAGTAAGGGATGGAACATTCTAGACCTCTTCCTTAACAATATAGACCCCAGATGTTCCACTGCTGTGGCATTCTGAGTTAAATCCAACCACAAATTAGTGATTTCATCTTTTAATATCTCAAACTCCTTCATAGTGAACAATACTAACCTAACTGAATTCAAACAGACAAACATACTTTTATTATTATTATACTAGACACAGGTCCTTTTTCAGCGGAAGCCTGGGGAGAAAAGCTTCACATATAACTACAAGATATAGGTGCAATTTACAAATGCAATTCAAATTACGGTTTGAAGAACATTTTTGAATATCAAATTAAGCAAATTAAACAAGATTTTGAATATTAATTTAGGCAGATTAAACCAAACAATATATAGCATACAATATACAATATCGCAATGCAGAAAGTATGACAGGAGTTACAGTTGATGACAGCTACATGATATAATATATACAAAAATGTGATTTATAAGCTAGGTAATTTGTGGTCTGAGATGACCTAATAGCATCCATAAACTTAACCATAGTGAGTGTGATACAAGACCTGTTGTGGTATTACATAATAGCCCTAGGTTTGAGAGTTACTATATAATGGAAGTTCACAGTCATGTTGATATATAGTTTTACATATGGTCTACATAGATGAGAATCATACTCTCAGAATTCAGAATACAGAGGCAATTAGTTTTGTAGTATTACTGGTATGAGTGGGTTAAAGACATTAAATCTTGAGGATGGATTATTCTGGGCTAGAACAGGAATGTAGCCAAGTATTTGCCACATGAGCTAGCATATGTTTAAAGTTTGTTAAGGAAGATTGGGATACTATATTGTGGAGCAGGTGTTCCATTCTTTAGATATGAAGTTGGAGAAGAAAGAATCACCAGCTAAGTTGTTGGCTTTAGTTACCTGTAATAGTCATCAATAACTAGAGTATAGTGTTCTATTATTTGATTGTGGAATTATCAGATTTTGAAGAGCGGGGGTTTTGTCAGGTGAGTGAAGAATTTTGTGGGCAATGGTCAATTGGTTATAGAGAAGGAGCTGGGATAGTTCATAGGTTCATAGGTTCATAGGTTAGTACTAAGCTAGCTGCCCTTGCGAGCCATTTTAAGCCTAGCCAATTATCCCTTGTGAGACTCAAACCCTGCACCTTGTGTTTGTAAGGCAAACACCTTAATCATTAGGCCACCCTCCCATCCCATTCAAGTCAACTGAACTGCTTAAGAGCTGAATAATGATGTGTCCTGAAAGGAGAGTCTGTGGCAAACCTGGCTATTTTGTTGTAGCAGGAGTCAAGTTTGGCCATTTCAGTCTTTCTCAAGTTTGTGAGTATTTAGGGGGCATATAGCAGTGTACATAAGAGATGGGTATGTGTAATGGTGGATTTGGCCTGTTTAGTGAGGAATTATTTATTTCTATATAGAAGGCCCAATTTCTTATGCACTTTCTTTATGGTCTGGGAGATATGGATGCCAAATGTCATATTACAGTTGATTTCTTCTCTTAGAAGTTTAGTTTGAGTAACAAGAGAAATTATGCTTTTGTTTTTGGACATAATATTGAAGAAGGTATAAAATATGGCTCTAGGTGATTCGGTCATGTTTACTAATGTCACCAAAAATGGGCATGGGTAGTTACCAGTGATAAGTTGGTTGAGGAACTGACCTACTCTGACTCATGCCAGGGACCCTTGCTAATGGTGGAAGGGGTATATGTGCCCCTATTGGCCAGTGTGCACCCACCATAAAGCCCAGCATTCCTGGGTCAATAAGCTACTGGTTGGTTGGTGTCTAGTTGCTCAGCCTGGGTACCTGGGAAAGCTCTGTTGAGCAAAATCTGGATGGAAAACCAACCAACCTGCCAAACATGAACAGAGAATTGCTATGCGTAATGTAGGTTCACTGACAGGACACAGCTTGGAAGTAGATGACATGATGATACGGAGGAGGTTGGACATCCTATGTATCCAAGAGACAAGATGGAAGAGCAGTGGAACAAAGCCAATTGGCTTGGGATCCAGATTCTACTATTCAGGTGGAGAACAGGCTAGAAATGGTGTAGGAATTGTGGTGGGAGAGAGGCTTCAGAAGGCAGTGAGGGATATCATCAGAATTAATGACAGACTCATTGCAATCAGACTCTAGTATAATGATAGGGCAGTGTTCATAATCTCAGCCTATGACCGACAGCAGGGTTGTGATAGTGAGGAAAAGAGTGCATTCAGACAGCAGTTGCAGGACCTACTAGATAAAGCAGGACAACATGAATTGACGCTGATATTGGTTGACATGAATACACATATTGGGACAGACAGAACAGGATATGGACTGCCTTGATCCACATGGGTGGGGCAACAGGAATAAGGAAGGAGAAGCCATTCCAGACTTCTGTCTGGCAAACAGCTTGATAGTATCCAACACTTGGTTCAGAAAGAGAGACAGTCACAAGATCACATACAAGAGTAGCCAACATGCAACTCGGGTAGACTTCCTCCTACTAATAAAAAGGCACTGGGGTAGAATCCACGATTGCAAAGTCATCCCCAGTGAAACAGTCAGCCCACAGCATAAGCCACTAGTTGCCACAATCAGCTGCGAGCAGTGGTCAGATAAGGCTCTTAGGTCAACAGAGACCAGGCTGAGGACCTGGATGTTGACTGGAGAGAAAGTACAACAGTTCAGGGAATTACTCAGGGCTCTAGCAGCCCAAGAAGGGGAGGAAATAAGTGTAGTTGAAGAAGAGTGACAGCACCTAAAAACAGCATATGTTAGAACTACAGAAAAGGTACGTGGCCAAGCCAGGTATGAAAATAAGGTACATAAGGAAAGCTGGTGGTGGAATGCAGAAGTCTAGAAAGTCATTAAAAGAAAGAAGGAATGCAGGAAGAAGTGGGAAATAGAAAAGACTGACCAGGCTAGGAAGGACTACTGGTTGGCTAACAAAGAAGTTGCAATATAAAATAATAGGGCACTGGAGACACTGTACCAACTTCTGGAAAGTGACTCAGTAAGGGGCACAAAGAAACTACATCAGGTTGCAAGGCAAATGCAGAAAGATAAAGAAAATAGTCAGACAGCCTTCATAAGGGATACCAGCAACAACCTCCTCACCAGTCCGCAGGACATCAAAGGCAGATGGAAGGAGTATTTCTAGCAGCTTCTAAATGAAGAAAATCCCACAGAAGCTGTACTGCCCCAGAAACAGCCTACAATAAGAGAAGAGGAGCCCACCTTAGAAGAAGTAAGAACAGCACTAAGGAAGATGAAGTCAGGGAAAACAGCAGGCTCAGATGAGGTCACAGCAGATATAATAAAGTGCTGGGTGAGATAGGGGAGAAATGACTCCTGAGGGTACTAATAGCAGTGTGGAGAGAAAGGCATTTCCCAGATAACTGGAGAATAAGCATACTTGTGCCGGTGTACAAGAACAAAGGGGACAGCCACAACTATGGCCAGTACAACAGCATCAAACCCCTACCACATTGCATGAACGTTCTATAGAAGGTGATTGATAAACGAATACACAGAGCAGTAGAATGTAAGAGAGGAGATGAGCAGTTCAAATTCAGATCAGGATGCAGCACAATTGACCCAATGTTTGCATTGAGACAGATACATGAGAAGAAGCTAGAGATGAGGAGACAGTCCAACTGGGCATTCCTAGACTTGGAGAAAGCATATGACAAAGCCCAAGAAAGCTGATCTGGGCAGTACTGCAATGGTTTGAAGTACCAGAAACATTGGTGCAATTAGTGCATGCTATGTACAAGGACCCAGTGACTCAGGTATGAACAGAGTTCAGCCTCACAGAGGGGTTCCCAGTAGATGTGGGTGCACATCAGGGTTCGGCTCTGAACCTACTGGCGTCCATACTGGTGATGGACTACATTAGCAAACAGGTTGGAGGGATGGATCAACAAAGCTGCTGTATGCAGACAATGTGGCAGTACAGGCAGACTCTGAAATAGAACTTCAGCAAAGGATAGGAGAATGGAATGCAAATCTGAAGGCACATGGGATGAAACTAAGCACAGATAAGACAGTGGTCATGGCAGAAAATTGGGGAAATCAGAAGAAGCTTAGAACAGAGATAGAAGGGAAGATAGTGGAACAGGTAAACAGCTTCAAGTATCTGGGAGGGGTGGTTGAGGAGTAGGGTAGTCTGAATGAAGAGGTCAAAGCTAGAATCAGAGGGGCTGCAGTCAACTGGCATAGAGTATCATGTGTAGTCTATGACAGAAGAATGACAAAGAAGCTGAAAAGTAAGGTGTACAAGACAGTAGTACAGCCACTACTACTGTATAGTACAGAAACCTGGGCAGTAAAGGCAGAACAGTTGAAGAAGCTAGAGGTGATGGAAATTAAGTGCCTGAGAAAGGTGGTAGGATGCACACTGTGGTACAAATGAAGACATGACAACATAAGAACAGAAGCCAAAGTATCTCCAATTGCAAAAAAGATTAAGGAGAACAGATTATGGTGGCTTGGGTGCATGTGTAGAAAAGCAGAAGACAATCTGGTGAGGTTCTGTCATAGACTACCCCAGGAATCATCTCTGTGTCACTGCTGGACAGAGGCACAACAAACTAATGGGCACAGTATTTTTTTCATATAAGGGGTGGCGTAAGCCACAAAACTTTGGGCTAGGCTTATAAATGCCTTAGGGCAGATAGCCTAGTATAAACCTATGACCCTATAAGATTTGGGACAGACAGGAAAAAGGTAAGAGGAAGTGAGGATGTCCACCTAAATGGTGGCTGGATTATGTGAAAGAAGATCTGTGACAGTCAGGCATGATTGTTGAAGAAGGCAGGAGTGTGGCACTGAATCGAGACAGTTGGTAATAGTTAACATGATACCCCAACCCCATGTAGAAAAAAATGGGATAAAGGGAGCTGATGATGATGAGGATGATGCTGATGATTGAAGTAGGAGCTAGCTGTGGTGGATCTTGTTAGGTTAAACAGTAGACGTTTTGCTTTGTTAGGGTTTAGAATTAGCTGGGAGTTAGTGAGCCATGGTTCTATTGAGAGAAAGGAATGTTGTGTGATTGAATGGAGTTCCTGTAGAGAGGACACAGAACAGAGTAAGGTAGAGTCATCTGCATATTGGATAAAGGATGAGTGAAGAGAGAAAGAATGGATATTGTTAGCAAAAAGTTAGAAGAGAAGGGGTCCTATAATGGAGCCTTGAGGAACTCCTATTGTCACTGGAAGAAGAGGGGAAGGTCATTCTGCAGTTGGACAGCCTGCTGGTGACCTGATAAATAGCTTTGGAATGAAGGGATAGTGGGTTGACTGATATTAAACTCAGAAAGAATTTGTATAAGTTTACTATCTGTGACCATGTCAAACATCTTAGAAAGGTTGAGAAAGAAAGCTGATACAAATTTCCTGTTGTTTCTGTGCTGGTTTACTATATTGGTATTGGTGAAAAGCAGTAGTATGCAAAGGATGAAAGCCATCCTTAGTGTTTGATAAGAGTTTGTGTGTGTGTAAGTGATTGATAACTTGTTTATGAACACATCTTTCTAAGACATTGGATAGAAGGGATAGTATGGCTATAGGATGATAATTAGTCAGTTCTGTAGATTTACTGCCTTTGTGTAGGGATATTATGTGGGAGATATTCCAGATTTCAGGTATTTTATTTTTGGACAAAGATCAATTGATAAGGATGATTGCAGGATAGGCTATTGAGTTGGCAGTAATTTGCAGAAATTCTGCTGAAAGTCTGTCTGCAGCTAAGGTTGTTGGATTTAGTTTTTAAGTAATTTTTTTTATGTTTTTAATAGAGACTGACTGAAAAATAAAGGAGTTGTTATTGATGATTGTCTTGGGTAGTTCAGTGAAAGGGCAGGAGTTCTGAAGATTAGATAAAGCAAGTATGGTTTCTGTGAAGTATTTGTTGAATTGGGCAGCTATATTTTCAATAGTGTTATTAGTTGATGGGAAGGGTGTGATTGATTTTTCTGGATGGAGAATATTGCTAATGGCTGCCCAGAAATTTTGAGATTTTTTTTATGTTTCCTTTATATCTTTTGGCAGTAATTAATCTTGTCTTGTTTAATAGATTTTTTGGCTTTATTCTGGAGCTCTAAGTATGATTGTCTTGAAGCTAGGCACCTGGTAGAATGCCTGTGGTTTCAGGCTTTGTCTCTGGTTATTAGTAGTGACCTACTTTCCTTACTTAACCAAGGAGCAGTCTTTGACTTGGTTTTAATGGTTCTGGGAGGTACGTGTGTATTTAAGATATCTAAAAAGGTGATGTTAAATAATTGAACTATTTCCTCTAGGGGAAGTAGTTTTAGAGCTGTGCAATTACAGGTTTGTAGTGTTGATAAGAAATTGATGGTGTTAAAATGTTTTTTTTTTTGCTTCTTATTAGATTGTAAGCTGCTTATTTGTTATGGTGATACCTATGCAACCAGACTGATAGGAGAGGGTAGGCCTATTTGTTGGTATCCAGTCAAAGGTCAATTCCTTTTTGGCTACTTTGTCTATTCTTGTGGTGGATTGGATGACCATAGTAAATCCATAAAATAAATCCATAAAGGTTGATAAAATATTAACTTAAACTTTATGATAAGTTCTCAAAATGTTTGCAATATAATCAGTCCCCTGTTCATCCTCAGCTACTACTTATTCAACAAAGTTCAACTCCCACATGAAAAATTGTTCAAATCTGGCAACCTTCACTAGCACCAAATATAATGGGAAATTTAAAAACAAACAATGTTGGAAGTCCACCAGTAAAAATAATCTCTATAACAAAAAGAAAGTAGCGTCTAAAATCATATAAGAACTCAAAATCTACCCATTTTAAAGACAATATCAAAAACAGCCAAAGTACTAAAAATGACTGTCAGGAATCTCAAAGCAAAACATGAAATGAAGCTAGCATACTAAGGATAATTCTAAATCTTTTTTTTTTTTGTTATATCAGAAATTTAAGGAATAGCATCAAACAGTGTATAGAAGTAATCCAAAATGGTTTCACCCACTGTGACCCAAAAGGCATTGCTAATATATTTGAAGATAAATTTAGTAACCACAAACGAGAAGCTAACTTTCATGCAAATAATACCAATAAGAACAACATCATGGGGCTCACGGAACCGGAATGTACCAATTCATATCTGCTGCCACAAGGTAAAAAAACTAGATCAGAATCTTCTTCACCTGTGTACCTCAAGACACTGGTTTGAACTTTTTTGCTGAAATACTCCTTCAGTATGCTTTTTTTAACAGGAAAGGACATTAGAGTGCTCACCAAACTCATGCATTTGGTTTTAGACAATAATTTTTGATTCTTTGAAGCAGAATTTTACAAGCAGATTTGGGATGTTACCTTTGGAGCATCTTGTGCTCCAACTTTTGATAATCTTGTCCTGTATACTTGGAAACTATTTTTATCTTTAAAGGCAATTACTCCTTCTCCTCCTGCAAATTATACCTCAGGTACCTGGACGACATTCTCATTTTATGGAATGGACCAAATTAAATGGTGGAACAATTTGCCAGGTATTTAAATTCTACTACTGAATTAATAAAGTTCACCTACATCTACAATGAAAAATTTGTAAACTATTTGGATGCCACCATTTACATAACAGAAGGCAGATTTGTATCCAGTATTCACCACAAACCCAACTTCAGTAACTCTTAATTACAGTACACAAGTTTTCATCCCTATTATCAGAAGGATGGGCTGCTGAAAGGCTGTCCCACATGGTCTTTGATGATGCACTTTTTAAAATTGAGACCAACAAACTAAGGAATATATTTATAGAGGAGATATCATGTTCGCCTTTTGGATAAAATCATTAAAGAACTGTCGGACAGTAAAACTTCTAAGTTCAAACCTTTACTTGGAAACAAATTTGATAGTCTGATCAACACAGACATATCTGCTGACAGAATAAACCTCAAATTTTGAGACAAGGCCTTCAGTTTAAAATACCAGGGGACAACACATAAGGTTCCAATATCATTTGGAGTAACTGGAACATTTTCAGAACTAATGTGCATGTCCTTAACAATTTGGGGAAACTACCTGTGTTTCTCCATAAATCCAGCAAAAAATTTAAAGACAATGTTGGAATGATGTTCAACCATCAAAAATGAGAATACCAGAGATAAAAAGGGCATAATCAAATGTGAGAGAAGTGAATTGTTCCTATATATTTCAAGGAGACAGTATAACTTTGAGCAACATTTTGTCTGACAAAGTTCAGTTTTCTTGAGGGCAACTGTAACATGAGTAGAGTTGCATACTTAGCAAAATGTGACTCTTGCCCTGTATTCTATCTACATCAGCAAGACTGAATGTACTCTCAAAAAGAGAATTTATGAGCATTTATATGATAGTAGAAAGAAACATTTAAAAAAATGTTATGTACAAGCATTCTATGCTGTGATCATATTAAGAAGTTTTTATTGAAGATCTTGGACATTGTTGAGCCCAGTTTATGCTTGGCACTAGGGAAACCACCCTAGAATATAAAGAATTGTATTGGCAGATCAGGTTGGACACCACCCGCAAACCAGGCATGAATAACTACATTTCTATTTATCCATGACTAAAAATGAGGGCTGCTAGACTTTAATTCATTATTTTTATTATTGTTCACTATAGGTTATCACTTTTGTACTACCTCTTTTTATTCCCTTTATGTGTTTTAGTGTACTACTGAGCCAGTTCAGCCATTTTATGTGCCTATGTTTTTAAATTCTTTTTACTTAGTTATGTGAGGTATTTAACCAAACAACTTAATTTTACTTTGTTCTGATGATGTCCATTTGATTTGAGAATAGGACAAAAGCACTTAAGAGTGCTTAATAAAGTTATTTTAGTAACTTCTGACTTTTTTATCTATTTTTAACCTTGTGTCTGCAGTTGTGAATTGGTATACTCCGGCTCTCTGAGCCACACATTGTTTTTCTTCAAGATAAATTTAATGTTACCTTTACCCCAGAAACAGTGATCATAGTTTTGCAAATCGAGTCCCTGATCCTTTACATATTTTAATATCAACAAGGAATATGCCCTGAATACATTTTCAAAAACTAAAAAATACCACTTCCATGGGTGCAGACATTTTTTTCTGTATGTCTAATAAATAACCTTAAATATGCCCTCATGAAATCCTTCATGAACTTATTTAACTTAAGTCTGATCCTGAAATATGCATACCTGCTGTTATAGGACCCCTGTCATAAAGGCTTCCCTACCACAGACCCAGGGATCTATAGACTCATCAGCATAATCAGTATAATTTGCAAATCCATGGAATGCATCTTATCAGATTTCATTAAAAATGTCAAAAACATAATATAGCTGGGCCCTTAATACTATGTATTTGTCAGGTACAGGTCATGTCTACTTAATTTAGTTAATATTTTGAGGAGATCACAGAGACAGTAGATAATGGTCATTTGGTGCATAAAACCTTTCTCGAGCTGGCCAAGGTATTTGACAAAACCCCCCATGCTGATATTGCAAACTACTATGAGATGTAAATAGTGGCCATTACATGGTAAGGTGGATAGCAAACTGGCTGAAAGATAGAACCCACATAGTTAGGGTGGCAGATGCTACCTCAGAAAGTAAGAAGATACCTAGTGGTGTACCTCAGGACTCTTGGTAGGAACTTTCCTTTTTGGCATATACCTCTCCAACCTGCAAACTACATACCTACACCCTGTGACTAACTAGGTTTGCTGATGACTGCACGTTAGGTGCAGTTGTCTGATCACCCTGCATATAGATTTGCTACGCAAAAACTAATCTTTAAACCAATGGTGCACTGAAAAAAAAGGCTAAATTTTAATACAAAAAAGTGAATAATTGTCACATTTAGTCAAAATCTCTCATTAGCAATTTACATCAGAGCCATTATCCAACTTCAAACAGACACAGTAGTCAGGAATCTCAGCTCTTTAGTCAACTCTATGTCTTTTATTAAATGTTACATCAGTAGTTAGGAAATCTTTCTGTCTAGCACAGCTGATATCTAATGACATCTTATCCATGTGTAAAGTTATTTTAATGTGCACTACCCCCTTCAACATGCACCCATCCATACATATCACACAGCAAGAACGACCCCAGAAGTTCCTAATTAAAAGAGATGACTGGTCAAAATACCTTTGGCTAAAAAGACAAGTTTGATGCCCTGTCCCTATACTCCATCTCTTACAGATGCCTCCATGGAGATCTATGCCTTGCATTTCAAGCCATTAAGTACCCAACCCTCCTTGATCTCTCTCACATCCACAAGACAAGCACTATAAATAAGGATGTAAATCTATACCAGCATATAAATAAAACATAATCCAGAAAATATATATTATCCAATGTCTACCTCATCTCTGGAACAAATTGCCTTTAAATGTAAACAAGCTGACATTCATAGGATTATAGGATCATAAGATATAGAAAGCATTCAGTCCAGTGGCCATGTGCACCTTGCCAAATTACTGTCCACCCTTTTCAATAAGGGTAAGGCCAGTATTTTCCATTATAAATTTAATGCTACCCATTCAGTTGTCCAAGTTACATCTGAAGGAAGATAAGGAATCACAGAGTTTGACTTGAAGAGAAAGTCTATTCTATAGCAGAGGAGACACTGGGACACAAACATATCCTCATTTTTTATTATATAGGTCACGATGTAGGTTAAGATCTCTGGAAGGGTGGGCTGGACTATTTGACTTTCTGAGAAAAGGGGAGGCCCAGGATAACAGGATCCCTAAGGAGGTGGTTCTTAAGGCACATATTTCCCCTCAGGAGTCTACAGGATCACTAATCCCTGTTTTGCTTGATAATGGGGTAATATCAGTGCCGTAGGCTGCAATGATTTGCTGTTTCTTAAAAAGAATAATGTTAAATTTGTTGACATTTAGTTTCAGCCCTTTATGTATACACCAGGGATGTACTGGTGTTACCGCATTTTGAAGGGTGAGTGTATCATCAGAAAGTTTGACAGTTACGCTCAGTTTACAATTGTAGGCAAATTTTATCAATCAAAGATATATTTTTAAGGTACAAGAAATAAATGCCAAGGAGGAGGGGACCATGCACAGATCTTGGGGGTGCCAACTTCTCTGTGCTTGAAGAGGCATGTTCTACGTGGACAATGTGCATTCTATCATTAAGTCAGTTGGCTACTCATCTTTCCACATAAGGATGAATGCTTAAGGCTGATAACTTTTTTGCAATCCCTCACGTGAAATGCCTTGACCAGATAGAGATAAGCAACATGAACAGTGAGAACATTGTACACTGCTTGTGAGTCCTCAAAGAAACTGAAAATGTTTAGCTGGCACATTCTGCCTTATATGAAGTCAGACTGTTGTGGGTTGAGCCTAATGAGATTTTTAATGATGTATTCCATAGCTTTACAAATCAGACTCATAAAGCCGATAGGCCTGAATTTTCCAGAGACAGTGATGGGTCCACTCCTGTAGAGAGGTGCCAGAATTCAGGAACATAACCTGTAGACTTACATTAAAATGCTTAAGGAGGGCTTCTGCAAATGCATGTTTGACATTATTTATTAGGCAACCCACAAATCACTACAGATGAGAAGGTGCTAGAGGCTGTGGGTGCCCATCCTAGTTTTTTGTATAGAAATAACAAATCATTGAAGAGATTGTTACAATGACAGGGACAAGGATGTGAGGAGAGTTACATCACCGTGAAAGGGAACTTTTAGTTGCAGGAACTGTAACCACTGTTCATACATGTTTAATAGCAATAGGTTCGTTCATCCTACTACTAGTGTTTTATATGAGTTCAAACACTATGCTGACTGCAGAACTAGAGATTTGGTATAACTGGCTTCTTGCATGAAATGCCCTGCCTGCTGTATAGGCAAGACTAATCCTATGTTAAGAGAGTGCATGAGTGAACATTTGTATGCACTAAACAAAGATGAAAGTAATGCTCTAGCCAGATATATACTTAGTCATGGCTCTACTCATAGTTTTTATTTTTAGCTATAGAACTTATTCATCATAGTGCTGGATTAGGCAATCTTAAAAATCTGACAGAAAAGAAAGACACTCAATGGATTATTAGGATGCAGGCTGATAAAGCCTATGGCTTAAACGATAAAGTCTCACTTAAGCCTTTTCTTATAGATAGACCTCTTAAGCACTGGTGAATTCCATTATATTTATGCACATAAGTGTTTATATATATATGTATGTGTATTTTTGTGTTCAAGTATATACTTTTTACATATATATTTTTTAAACACATGCCCCAAGATTCAGGAAGCCCGATTTTCCTTGCAGGAACAGTGTAAGAGCTCCTGCATGAAAAATGGCCGCCGAGCTATTTAGGATAGTGCCGTTTTCACATGCACGAGCGGCCCTACACTGTTCTAGCTCTGAAAACCATGCGGCATGTAAATCTCCTCATTTGCTGGTGAAAACCATGCAAATGAGGTGATTTAATGATTCACCAAGCTGCCAGGTTTCCATTCTAGAACAGTGTCAGTGCAGAAATGAATACAGAAAATAACTGAGTACATTTCTGCAACTGACAAAACGGAGGCATGACATCTCATGAAAAAGCATACATTATGTACATTAGACATGCCAATGTCCAAATATAAGGCCATCAGCATTAAAAATTGATTAATTATTATGAAAATTAAACTTTTTTTTGGCCAGTCTCGGAAATTTAAGTATAAGGCAGCAATGTGCAAATGGGACTGGGCCAAAAATAAAAAAAAATGGGAAAACTCAATTTTAAGTTAAATCTGCATTTTACCATTATAGTCAATGGCATGCAGAATGTAAACAATACCAGGGAACAATGGTTGTCAAAGGGAAAGGGTCAATTTTAGTGCAGTAACTTATGACCTACACACTGGAGTATGCTAATAAGGGGAGTTATACTGAATCACATATTTCTTCAAACTGTCACCTTGTACCTAACCGTGTAGGTGCAGCAATACAACAGTGCAAGTCTAAGAGTTGAATGACTTCATAAGGGGGTGTGTCATGCTTGCTGTAAGCTCATTGAAGCTCTGTGACCCCTGTTTGCCCTTAGCTAAGCACAGCTAAGGAAGTGGTTGTGTCAGATATGCCTGAGCAGTGTGTACATAGCCTAAACGGATGTGTACATTGCACAAAGGGTTTTAAACATAAACAAAAAAGAAAGAGGAAATGGCAGCACTGTTTACATTTCAGCACTGGGTATGCGTGGCGCACCTCGGGGCTTAAATAGGGAGGAACTGGGAAGTGGAAACAGCAGTAGGAAGGCAATCAAGGAGAGCTAGCATAACTGGCTGGTGGTATGTATCAGAATCAGCCAATAACATATGCAGCAGCCCAGCACACTACTATAAATTATGGAAACACCTTTCAGACTGTTTTTTCCCACAAACTCTATACCACTGGTGTACACAGATGGGGGTTTTTTAACTGGCAAAACTAACTAAAAATGTTAGAGGTTGCTGCTGCTTTACTCCATCAATATGTGCTAGAGACTAAGTGTGGTGAGGCAGAGAATGCTGACAACTGACTCACAGTGAGGAGGAGGAGAAGAGTGTACAGACCCAGGGTAACCTACCAGGGCCTACATGAGCTAGAGATAGTGGAGCACTATGGGGTGGACAGGGACATTCTACAGCAAATTGTTGAGCTGTGCCAGCCACACCTCACACACAGAACTAATAGAGGGGAACCCATCCCAGTGGATACCAAGGTATGTGTAGGCTTAAGAATACTAGCCACAAATACCTTTCAAAGACCAACTGGGGATAGCATGGGAGTCTCACAGGCATCAGCATCCAGGGTACTCCACCAGTTCCTGGATGCCATGACACCATATGCCAATGAGCACATATATTTTCCCAACACCCATGAGGCATTGACCAAAAGTATGTGTGTCTTCCACCGTATAGCAGAATACCCTGAGGTAGTGCTATAGACTGCACACACATCCACATCAAAGCACCACCCGGCGAGTGGGGTAGGGTCTACATAAACCGCAAGGACTTCCCCTCCATCAACTGCCAGGTCATGCGCGATGCCCCAGGCATTATCATGAACATGTGTGCTGGCAGCCCTGGAAGCTATCATGACTCCCACATCTGGCATTGCTCACAGCTGTATCAGGGGTTTGCCAGGGGGTGACATCCCATATGGTCATCTAGTGGGGGATGCTGGCTATGCACTGGAGCCGTGGCTGATGACACCCATCAGAAATGCACACACACCCGAACAAGAACACCATAATGAGGCACACGCACAAACCAGGATCATTGTACAGCATGTGTTTGGGATGCTCAAGTCACAGTTCCTCTACCCTGACATATCCGGTGGAGCCTTGCAGTACTCTCCAGCTACATGTACACAAATGTTCATTCTATTTGCCATGCTACACAATATGATCCTGCAAAAACAGCTGCAGCAGGAGCAGCACGGGGCAGGGCCACACAGCCCCCCACCATTGCTAAGGCCAGCACAGAGGGCCTCAGAGGAGGAACTTCCGGGAGCCTGCCCTTGTATGCAGAAAAAGGCATGCTCAGTATGCCCAGGCCTTGGCAAAGAGTCAACACATAGCACACATACTGACACTGTAGGGACTCAGGGACTGATACATCTCTCCGACTCGCACATACAGTAAAAGGGATGCCAAATATGACACTACCTGTGCTATACGACGTATAGGGATTATACTACGTGCATCTGACATAGTCAGCCCTCCAGCACAGTCCTCAATATTGGCCAGCAACAAGGAGTGGACAGGAACATTCTACACATACCTTGGTATCCACTGGGATGGGTTCCCCTCTTTTGGCTCTGAATGGAGTAGTATGTTCTGATAATTGTATGTATGGTATGGATGCAAGCATACAAGAGAATTGGGTAGCTGAATGGGATAGCAACATACAGCTGACAGCTATATGGGTCAGCAGGAAATCCAGAACAAATACTGGTGTCAACATGCTAGGCAGTACTACACAAGGTGACAACCCCCACCGCAGTACATGTGATGGCCCAAATAACTGTGGGTGTCAATAGGTCACACACACATGGATGTCAATAAGGGTCACATACCCACCACCAGCCTTACCCAGCAGGACAGGTGTAGATGACCATAAAGAAAGGCCGGGCTAAGGCCCACAAATGATGGCAATGGTGAACAGCCCCCCACCAGACCTACACAGTCATGCCACAACAGGTCTGGCAGTTGCATTTTAGTTCTGAAAGGTAAGAAGTCTGAAACTGAAATTTATTCCATTAAAATCTAACATGTGTACTCTACTGATATGCCTCTTGTCTGTATGATAGGTCACAATACAATATGAAATGGAAACCAACAGAGTAAACAAAATACCAGTACAGTCATTGAAAATGTTTAAACTCTTCAGGTGTGGACTCCTCACCCCACAATCCCATGTAGAAATACAGTAACATGTAAGCTGGAGGAGTAATATCACTGGAGCACAGATTGCCAGAGTTGTCCCAATCTATATTGTTGCATGTGTGCAACATGCAGGGTTCAGTGTGGTAAGTGTGTTGTGTGTTTAATATTGCCTGGAAGTGGTCAATATCTGGGCCTGGATGGTTGTGTCTCAGTGGCCTAGGTACAGTACAGTGGTTGACAAGGCCATGTTCCAACAACTGCAGTGCCAACCACACTGCTTCTCAGCTACACCCATGTCAGCAGTTGTACATACTCACTCTGTCCAGATGTCAATATCTGTCACCATCAGAAAGCTGGACATGCCATGAACAAGGGCCCATACATAGAAACACTACATAGGTGGAAGTAACCTACACAGAGTACATATAAAATAACTGTCAACTGCACTCGACCTTGGAATTACACATAGAGATTAGCATCACATTAGTTGTCCCTCTAGTATGGAATACTGGTAGTCTGGCCAATCACTGGCAGACCACAAAAGGCACAGTAATAAATTAATGACAGGCTGCCCATGTCCACATGCAAGCCAGCATAAGGGGAATGTCTCAGGTATGTCTGTGAGTCAGGTGCCAGTAGCTTGCATATCACACATGCAACCAGCTCACCCCACCATCAGCCACATGTTTATCACAGGCCATATTGCTGTAGGGAATGAGTACAGCATGAACCCATCTTTGTATGGGAATACATACATGATGCTGCATACTGAATAGGTGTCCCATGAAGGTGTGCCCCTAGCTGTAAGCAGCAGCCTGACCACATCCGGACTCATGGATCAGTATGAGCAGGAAGGATTCACAGGAACACCTCAACCACTTATCACTGTCACCCCATGGTAATCCACTGGCTTGCAGCCTGGGAAGATGTGAGTGACAGAATGCACTGGCTGGCTACAGATGGCCTGCAGCACTCCCAACTGGTCTACAGTCCTCTGGCAAAGGCCCTTGCCTCCCTCATAGTGCCAATGTACAGAATGTCAGGGGTCCTAACTAACAACCTAACACAGTAAACAGAAAACAAATGCAAGGCCATGCTGACAAATGCCAGTAGCATGGCTCCCCATGTCCTACTGCAAGGACTGTGGACCAGGCCATAAATACTACTGGGATAAAGGCCCAGTTATAGAAATACCTCTGAGATATTGCTTTCATAATGTTGAGCAGAGGAGAGAATAACAGGGGGGGGGGTGTAGAAGCATGGATGTCATGGAGTGTGTGAAGTCTGAACCTCTAATGTCTGCACATACTACACCCTGACTTCAAACCCATGAATGAATAGCCACAAAACTGCTTGTAAACCATAATATGAAGGTAAACTGACCAGATATATGAGTCCTGCCTCTGGATAACCTGGGTGTATTTGTACAGCTGAGAGGTATGGCCTCAGCAGGCTATGGCCATTCTATTAAGTTGAGAAAAGCACAAGGAGGGGATCCCCAGCCAGCATACTAACAACGTACTGGGACCATTTACACAGAACCAGCAGTCTATTGTCTGTAGCTACCCCTCCACAATGGCAGTAGTGTGCCAGAATGTGTAGTCTATATGCCTCAGAATATTGGTCTCAGCTTCCTTCATCTTGTATTTCCCTGGTAAATAATTGTGAGCAAAGAATGGTAACTGTCAGTAGTTGATGGTATGATACAGCACAGTATAAAACAGTACTAATGTCAGAAAACCTATGCTACAACCAACCATGTTACACATGCAGCACAGACAGCAATAGTTACAGTATCCCCCGTATGTTACACCTATTATGTCTCCATATTGGCAACCTATCTACAGATATCCAGCAGAAACAGGTTGCTATGTGTAGCTGTAGCACACAAAACCCTGAACTGGAGTACAACTCTCCCTGGAATGGATGTACACACTCAATATAGAATGTCCTACTGGGCATGCTCCTACACTTAGAGAAATGAAGCTCATGTCTGAAAACACAGTGGACTATAGATATCTGTTATTCACAGATGTCCGTGCACACACACCAAATTGTACACCATTGATACTTCATATGCACACACACACACACACACACACACACACACACACACACACACACACACACACACACACACACACACACACACACACACACACACACACACACACACACACACACACACACACACACACACACACACACACACACTGGATAGGAATACTCACACATATCTAAGGCCAACATAATATAATATGTCAAATATACACACACAGAGACGTGGGATAGAGGCAGAAAGTGACAGAGAGAGAATCCAATTATGAGGCCTTTACCACCCAGTACACATCCCATTGGCCTATATCACATGATGTGACGATGCCATTCACTGTAGAAATTCATTTGGTTAGCCCTCAGCCCTATAGTCTCAGTGGTGCTTGTGATAACTATGTAACACTATAATACAAATAAGTATCCATGTAGCAGCTGTAATCTCAGTCCTGTCAAATATAAAGTTGTTTGTATGTGACTGTGTGTTTCTAGATGAATGTGTTTGAGGCCATTCACACTCATTGCACTTCCCATTGCCCTACTTTAGCATGCCTGCTGATGTCAGTCACCCTGAAATAACCCTTTGGGCAACTTGCAGCCCTATAAGCTCTGTGGCACTTGTGGTAAGTGCGTAATACTGCAGTGTAGCAAACTAGTTAGGTAAGAGTTCTAAACAATGTCCTGATAACTGTGAAAATGTGTGTGTTTGTGTGAGAGAGTGTGTGTGTCTTTGGAGAGACATGATTTTGTGGTCATTCACACTCACTACACTTCCCTTACCCCTTCTTTAGCACTGCTACTGATGCCACTCACCTTCAAAGATACCTTTGGACAGCTCTTATATATATATATATATATATATATATATATATATATATATATATATATGTTCTGTGGTTCTTGTGATAACTGTGCAATGCTATAGTGTAGCAACCTAGATAGGTAGGAGCTCTAATCCCAGACCTGGAAACTGTGAAAATGTGTGTGTTTGTGTGAGAGTGTGTGTGTCTTTGGAGAAACATGATGTTGTGGCCATTCACACTCACTAAACTTCCCTTACCCCTCCTTTAGCACTGCTGCTTATGTCACTCACCTTCAAAGATACCTTTGGACAGCTCACCAATATATAAGCTCCATGGCGCTCATGATAACTTTGTGATATTGTAGTGCAAAACACTACTTATGTGGGAGTTCTAATCTCAGTACTGGCAATTGTAAAAGCATGTCTGTTTTTGTGTGTGTATATCTGTAGGCTGAGTTATTTTGTGTCCATACACAGCCAGTACATTTCAAAGTCTAGTACTTTACAAGGGCTGCTGATGTCACTCACCTTAGAGGTATGCTTGGACACTGTTTTACCTATAAGCTCTGTGGCACAGGTAATAAATATGTAACCATGTAGTCACAATAACTACATATGTAGGGGTTTGAATCTTATTCCTGGCAAGTGTGTATATATCTATATATGTATTCATACCTTAAAGATTTTGGCCCCATTTATACCCAGTACACTTCTCAGTGCCTGACTTTAGCAGTCCTGCAGATATCATTCATCTTACAAGTACCTGTTGGGACCCCTAAACCATGTAAGGTCAGTGGTGCATGTGGTAAATGCTTAACATAAAGGTCTGAAAACATGGTTAGATAGAGGTTTGAATCTCTCTCCTGGCAAATGTAAATGTGTGTGTAAGGTAAAATATTTTGTGAAATCTCTCACCCACTAAATCACCTAATGCCAGTATTTACAAGGGCTGGTGATGTTCCTCACCTTTGAAGCACCTTGGGACAACATCCATCTTATAAGCTCCTTGGTGCATGCAATAAATGTATAATACTGTAGTAGCAATACATAGATAAGTAGGGGTTCGAAACTCAGTACGGGCAAGTGTGTGTGTGTGTGTGTGTGTGTGTGTGTGTGTGTGTGTGTGTGTGTGTGTGTGTGTGTGTGTGTGTGTGTGTGTGTGTATGAATAGTAGTCTCAGTGTATTTAGTTGATGAATATCCCTCTACAGCAGATGTTGTAAATCAACATATACCTGTGTAAAAATCTGTGAAGCATATGAAATCACTGTGTTACAGACTGGGGAATTCTGGGCAAATGCAGTTGTACCCTGCCTATGACATGGTGGGTGTGTTACCACACTACCATATCCCTTGGTCTTGCTGCAGGGCCACATCCTGGTGACACAGAGATGCCTAGAACAGAATCAGGATAGAGCACATGAGAACACATTTACTCAGCACTTCACTTGTGGGGGGGAGAGAGGGGTAAAACTGGCACTGAATGTGTTACCAAGACTGTAGCCAATATCTGTTGTCTCAGGATAGGTATTAACATTGTGTAGTAACTCACAGCACTTGTGTTTAATGCTGTGGAGGTGGTTGATGTAACTGTCAAAGGCTGTTATGATTGTCGCCAGTGTCTGCTGCATGTCTGTAATCATAGATGCCTGTAGGGGATTCCATGAGGGATCCCACATTGTGTTTGTGGCTAATAAGGGAGTTCAACAGTCATGCAACACCATCTTTCTCTGCAACAGTGTCCTCCTTCTGTTGTACACTTTGGTAATGGCAGGGGACCATCACATTGTCTCCCAGTGTTTGGAGGACAGTGTCTGGGTTGTGTTGACTCTGGCTAGTACCATGCATTCATGTACCTGTTTGTACAGTGTATATGTGTATGATTCCACAATCATGCAACTATTTGCCATTGCCATGGGTGCAGTGAAGTCATCCACCCCTGTTTTCATGGCTTCAAAGATAGTTTTGAAGAGGTTTTGCAAGGTGGTTACCTTTGTGGGGGCTGGGGCTGACATGTTGAGTTCCATGTTGATTACAGCCTATGTGGATCTCATCATGCAGGGATTGACAACTGTGGATGAGCAACAGTCCCATATTTTAGTAGTCAAAACAGGTCAAGGTTGTTGCATCCTCTACCGAGGGTCAGTATGAGCTGATCCAGGGCATTGGAAATAATGAATCCCAGGTAGTGTTGTGCCACTCTACTGGCACTTGGCTACTTTCCCCAGGTGATGGAGGGGTAGTTGAAGTCTCATACTAAGTGAGTGTTGTGTTGGACCATCATAAATGGCAGTGTGTTGAGGAATGTGCATTGACAGTCTAGAGTCATAGATGTGGACCCATAGCAGGCTATGGTCTGGCTTGCACTATTACCCCAAGACAGTTGTACCGGATGAATATCTAATGCATTATGCTGGGATACTAGTCTGGAGATATTCCTATCCATAATGAATATGGAGACAACACCACCTGTGGAGGTGTGGTCCATGTTTGGGGGTTGACAACTGTGGAATGCATCATAGCCTGATACTGCAAGGCTGCTGTCTGCTGCTGTGAACCACCTCTCCATTACAACAGATGTGTCCTCCACTCCGAGTGCTTTGAGTGACTGCATCTTGACAGTTACATGTCTACTGTTGAGCAGCATGACCCTCAGATCGCATACATGTCTAGCTGTTATGGTGGTAATTACATTAGGAACACTGCCTAATAAAGCATCATAAGGGTGGCAAGACACTTAGCCAGTACCTAGAAACCCAGCGCTGACAGATGTAAGACATTTGTGGCAAGTCATTTGGTTCTGTCAATCATGTCATCCCAAGGAAAAAGGTACTGGATCCCCCTGAGAATGACACAAAACACATAAGCCAATGTTGCAGTCAATCATCTGTTGATAGTACCGCAGCATCATTCCGGGTGATGGCAGTACACTGCTCAGGGCTGCTGTCACACCTGCTGGACCACATAATCAGAGAGTTCAACCATGTCTCTTGTCATGTAGTCCAGGGAGGTGTGTTCCAATTCACTCACAACCACAAGGATACAGAGGAATACTCGTAGTTGTTGTGGAGTGCCAGGACTGGCTGTGTCATGTGTTGGATGCTGGCACATGATAGATGTTTAACTGTTACCTGCTCCATATTCAACTTAGTGAGTGGGATATGTGTGTGCCTCAGTATTGAGTTACCCATGATCACTGTATTGTGGAAGGTGGTTAGCCTTAGGAGCTTAGGTTGAGGGACACACTGTGTAGGTTAAATATGTGTCCCTTGGCATGTGCCATGTTGCAGTGTCTGAGTGGGTGTCTGTCTTGCTGGTCTGTGCTGTTTGTATAACTGTCCATTGAGTGCCTCTGTGAAGGTGGGTGTGTGGCTTTCCACTGTATATCATGGCTGTCAAAGTGGGTGTCATGGTAAGCTATGTGTCCCACATGGTGTGGTGCAGGTATTGATCTTATCCTCTTGACCTGCTAGTCCAGTCTTTGATGGAGAATGCATATGTCCACATTGGGTGATATATGGGTAACTCTCACAAGTCTGAGTGTATAGAGTTTAGAGGGGAGGGTTGTCTGTGTACATGAGGCAGTTGCAACAGTGTCTCAGAATGGACAAGTGCACCAGGTTAATGGGTAAAAGCACAGAAAACAGCCCTTCAATCATTCCAGGAGGGTTGGACATAACGAGTAAGTGCGGGGGCTACTTCTGTGATGAACAAGTACTGCTGACAGCTCCCAGGTGTGCCACATTTCTTGATACTATAACCTGGTGACATGCCAAGCCATAATGCTATTTGAAGTGCAAGACAGAAAGAACTAGCACAATGCAAGGGTAGAACAGAAAGCAGATTTTCTGCCACATGTAATACTTTACCTCAGCTGTGCAGATATCAGCAGCTTTGGTCATGTGAAAGTTCAGTAACCTCTGGAGTGCATGTGGTAACTGAGTAACACTATAGCAAACATAACTAGATAGGCAGGAGTTCCAATCCCAATACTGGCAAGTGAGTGTGTGTGTGTGCGTGTGTGTGTGTGTGTGTGTGTGTGTGTGTGTGTGTGTGTGTGTGTGTGTGTGTGTGTGTGTGCATGCGTGTGTGTGCATGTGTGTGCGTGTGTGTGTGTGTGTGTGTGTGTGTGTGTGTGTGTGTGTGTGTGTGTGTGTGTGTGTGTGTGTGTGTGAATCATGTACTGTCTGGCTTGTACCATTTTTGACTTGTGTACTACCATTCACACTTCCCCTTGCCCCAATCTAGTAGTCCTGTTGATCTCATCCACCTTAGAAGTTTGGAGTAGGTCGAAATATATAAGCTCTGTGGTGCATCTGATAACTATGTGGCATTATAGTAACAATAACTAGATAGGCAGTAGTTCCAAACTCCCTACTGGCAACTGTTTGGATTTGTTTGTGTGAAAATTATGTAGTGTGTGGGTTACACCATTTTTGACCTGTGTACTACCATTTACACTTCCTCTCACTCCTGTTGATGTCATCCACCTTAGAAGTACCGTTGGACAAAGTGGAAATGTATAAGCTCTGTGACACATCTGATAACTGGGTTGCACTATAGTAGAAATACCTAAATAGGCAGGAGTTCTAATCCCAATGCTGGCAACTGTAAAGCACAGTCTTCCATCTAACTACCTAACAATCACAAACAACACCTCTCATCATCCACCACACCCACCCCATCCCAAACAGATCTCTCACTCATGACCAAACCCAACCAAACCATGCCCAAACTACCCAAACCCACATATTTACACCTCTTACTATTGCTCCTATGTGTAGCCACCCTCCCACTGCTACCTTCTATCAGCAGCCACCAAAAACAACTTAATTTTATCCACATACCAAGAAAAATGACTTCCACTAACATTATTACAACACACCCTTTTACTCAACTAGCCCCATATCACTACCAAACCTTCTTTATTCACCACTATGCACACAGATTACACCCATCACACTACCAGTCCCAAACAACTGTAAAGAACTTTAAGACCTTAAACAAACTACTCAAACTCTATTTTTACCTCAGAACCCAACTCATTAGCTGTGGTGATATACACCCAAACCCAGGCCCACAAAATCTAGGAACCCCAACCCTCAACCTGAATGATATCCTACTCCACCAAGACAAATCTGCACTCCTCATTTTAAATTTAAATGTCAGAAGTATTCTAAACAAAGTCCACAACCTTCATGCACTACTCTCCTTTTATCAACCTGAGATAGTCATACTAACAGAGACTTGGCTTAAACCAAGCAACCACAACAATGAAATCACTCCACTAGTTTACAATATAATTCATAGTGATAGAATAGGTAAAAAAGGGGGGTTGTTGCTATAGTGTATAAATCTCACCTCATCCTTGAGAAAGTAGACATAACAACCCCAGACCTCGTAAAATTGAACTCACTCCCGCAAAACTAAAACCTAATGATAGTAAACACATCAACATCATAGGATGCTACATCCCTCCAAGCAACAATATCCCCATTACAGAAAAACTCCAAGAATGGATATCTAACTCTCTTCCCCAGGAAAGCATAGCACTAGGAGACCTTAATACTTGACTGGCAAAACTGTTCCAGTCATAACCCACTCTCCCATATTAACCTACATGGCCTAAAGCAACTCATCACTTCCCCCACAAGAACAGACAAGAGAGCCAAACACCAATCCACTCTAGATTGGATACTCGTATCCCATCCATCACTGATATCCCTAGCAGGGTGTCTACCAGATACCCTGAGTGACCACCAAGACCCATTATTACTCAGATCAAAATCACCACAACTGACTCAAATATCCACATGCCTAATTAGAAACAAAAAACACTTTAACCGCTCCAACTTTATAAATGACCTAAAAATGTGCAACTGGACCCCCCCCCCAAAAAAAAAACCCACCTCTTGATGAAGCTGTACTATATTTCAATACTACCTTCTTAAACACCCTTAACCATCACACCCCCTCCAGAACAACAAGAATTAAAACTAAATATGCCCCCTAGTTAACCCCAGACACAAAATCCCTCCTCAAAAAGAGAAACAAGGCCTGGACCAACTACCAAAACAATAAATACCAGTTGAACAAACAAATATATGTTGAACTACGTAACAAAGCCAAAAAAACTCACCAAAACAGACAAAACATCTTACTACCAAAAGTTACAGGATCAGCACAGGAACAACCCACAAGCATTTGGGGCAGCAATTAACTCTATTCTACAACCAGGTAAACCAATTACCCCAACCCCAAAAATAGATAACCAAGAAGACATTCCCACTCAATTTAATAAATACTTTACAGAAACCATCCAGACCCTTGCAAACAACCAACCATATGACCACATCCCCACCCCTGAAAATCCACCCCCCACCCCAACTAACAATTGCCCCAAGTTCAGCTTCCACCTATAACCAACCAAATACGTTGAAAAACTACTCCACAAGCTGAAACCAACATCTCCAGCCACAGATAAATTACCCACTGAATACCTCCACCTCTCTGCAGAAGTCATATCATATCCTGTCTCCATCCTAATTAACAGATCCATCTCCAAGTGTATACTACCCAAGCTATGGAAAATATCACATATCACCCCTCTACATAAAGGGGGAACTTCCCTGGAACTCAATAACTGCCACCCTATAGCCATACTACCCCCTTTATCTAAAATTTTAGAGAGGGTAATACACAAGCAACTAATGAACTATCTCCTTGAAAATAATCTAATAACAACACAATAACATGGCTTTAGACCTTTCCATAGCACCACTACTGCACTAACAGAATTCACCAACATTGTCAATACTCACAGAAACAATGGACTCCTTATATCTGCCACCTTCCTTGACTTGTCCAAAGCATTTGATATGGTTAACCACAATAAACTCCTTCTTTCACTAGCAACTCTAAACCTTACCAACCCTGCCATCTCCTGGTTCAAAAACTACCTAGAGGGAAGGAAACAAGCTGTTATGTGGCAAAACCAACTCTCCCCCTCCCTACCAGTCTCCAAGGCTTCATCCTGGGCCACTTCTTTTTACCCTCTTCACCAATCAGCTCTCAAACAGTATTCCTAAAGCCTCAATAGTGCAATATGCAGATGATACCACCATAATATGCGCAGCCAAATCAATTGACATCCTTCACTCTCTAACACAAGAATGTTTTTCCTTAGCAGAAACTTGGATTACAAACCAAAGCTCATTCTGAACCCAAGTAAAACAAACCTAGTACTCTTCAACTCCCACAGAGCCACACCTACCACTGATTCTTTCTTCATCTCCTCCTTTAACAAGACCATAATCACCCCCACAAATCATACCAAACTCTTAGGGGTTGAAATAGATAATCACCTTAGATTTGACCTACCTATTTCTATAACCATAAAAAAGTGCATAAAAAAACTTGGCCTACTGTATCGCAATAAAAAATTCCTCACAAACTACTCCAAAACTACAATAGCATGGACTCACCTACTATCCACCCTACTTTATGCCTCCCCCATGCTTAAAATCTCTGCAAATCTGACCTAAACAAACTTGATAGTTGTTATAATAAGATCAGAACACATTACTGTGAATGCCTAAAAAAACTCAGTTGGCTAGAACTACAACTACTACTTCAACTCAATCAACTATGACTACCCACAAAATAATACATAACTCTGAAAACACCCCAACCCTACAAAATCATTTGCAACCCTATATAACTGCCAGGCCCTTGAGATCTAGCACACAAAACCTCCTCAAAGTAACCAAATATAACAATGAAGCTGGTAAGTCTGTCTACAGCCACTGTATAGTAAAAATCTGGAACTCCCTTCCTGCCCACATAACTGACAACAAATCCCCATCACAGTTCAAGAAACCTGTTAAAACTCACTTTTTGAATAATCGACTGTGCTCATGTATCCCCCCCTGGCTAATGTCTCATTAGAACACTTCACCTAACTTAAATAACTCTACTAAGCCAACCAATCATAGTACTGTACTCAGGACTTTTAATCTACTGTTCATCCCATCTCTCCAGGAGTTAGGGAAAACTACCCCAGCAATGTTGAGCTTTCCATAAGCAACTAAAGCCAGGAGAAGACATATTGTAAATGAATTTGTTATCATTCTCGTCTATAGCAAGCATCATCTGCTCTCTCAGAGCCTTATTCTACAGCTCTCTGCTTTTACTCTGATAGTAAATCTATCACAGGAATCCTAAACTTAGGAATATCTTCTAAAATGTAATATTATATTGTACAGAATGAATGTATCCTATATGTTAGTTAATATGTATGTCAAAGTCTCTTCTATAAAAATTGTATGTCAAAAGTCTGTCCTTAAAGCTAAGTTTTGTAAAAAAATTGTTCTCTTGGAGCTTTTCTCCCTGGGCCTCCACTGAAAATGGACTTGTAATCCAGTTGGACTCTCCCAGTCAACAAATGTAAAATAAATAAATAAATAAAATAAAGTGCTTGTGTGTGTGAGAGGATCATATCTTATGTGGCTTATACCATTTTGATGTGTGTACCATACACGGCTGGTGACCACCTTCCACTGCCATTACTTTATATAGTGTGGTAACAGCATCTGCCTCACATGCAGCAGGTTAAACTATTGTACAGTCCTCTGTACAGATGTATTGGGAATATGCAAATATTTGCAACCTATACGTGGTCAGAAGTGGTCTGTGTGCCTTAGCAATGCCCTTGTATGTGATATTGTAGCCAAATAGGCCACAGTGAGTGTACTGACACATATGTCAGCATGAGGTATCATACCTGACTGAAACATCATGCTGATACGACGTCTGCCACCCTCACAGGTGGCCAGCCTTGTAGGTGCAATACATGAGTCCAGCTGCTTGGTTTTACAAGTGAACTGTTCATGTTATGGGTCACATTAAAGGCTGGCAGAGGTGTGGACTGACATATTGTGGTCCTAATTAGTATGTAACAGGAACACCTTGCATCTTAACAGGGGTGTGTACACAATTTGTATCCAATGTATACCACTAATGGGTCACACATGTCCCTACCTTAGTCTATTTGTCCAGTCCATTTTGCTGGCCTCTGTCCAGACATCAAGGCACTGACAAGTTGTGTGGTATGCTACAGGAATGTTGAATTCATGTCAGATAGGGCCCAGTGATGACCATTGTGATGAAATGTAGTTAACCCCACCACAAGTGAACATGCACAAAAAGCAATGTAGCTATTACATAAAACAATATAGCTATTACTGATAGTTGTGTGCATGGTAAATTGTATGCCCTTCACATGCCTGGGATATTGCCAGGCAACAACTGAACAATGTCATACTCACCAGCTTCAGGCTGCTGTCCAATATGCAGACCAGAGGGTCCTAGGTAGTTGTGAGAGGGGGTTATTGTCAGCAGACTCACATGTGGCCTTGGTACAGGATGGATGCATCATGTCTGCACATTTACAGTACTAACCCCAATAATACACAATGTTCTGTCATCACCAGAGATGTGTACCTCAATGCACTAGAAAACCCCATCCACAACTGAAATCAGACCTGACACATGGATGTAGATACAATACAGATATATGTATGTCTGATACATTAGTGTACTAATCCCCACTGGGCCCTTACCTGCACGCTCCTCATCCAGTGTGTGTGTGTGTGTGTGTGTGTGTGTGTGTGTGTGTGTGTGTGTGTGTGTGTGTGTGTGTGTGTGTGTGTGTGTGTGTGTGTGTGTGTGTGTGTGCAGCCCACCTCCACAATGCATTCCTCAACTTCATGGCTTGTGCGCTGGGCGGGTACCCCAAGGTTGGCGAGGAGCTCCTCAGTATGTGTCAGTAGGGGCTGGATGGCTGGGCCCCCAAACTGTGGCTAGCTGGTTCCTCGCTAAAGCAGCAGCCCATTGACAGGCATGGCGGATAAGGTCTGTGGACGAATGCTGCACCTGTTCATAGGTTCTGCTTTGCAGGCCAGCATCATTTACCCTGTGGACCAGACTGTTCCACAGGGTGGTCCTCTCCCGCACATCTTCTGCTCTCCATCCAAATAACAGGGCATAATGTTCGATCACATATTGGGTGATGATGTCAGTTTCCTCAACAGAGAATGCTGGTAGGCGAGCCTTCTGCATGTTACCTGGAAGACATAAACAGGAAAAAGGTCATAAGACCTCATACAGTTGTCAGATTGCACATCAACAGTGGATATTACTTGCAAATAATCCAAACTAAATTATAACCCTAAAATCTATCATGGCTATAGCAGCTTGCATTACACTCCTCTTATTCCCCCTAATGTTGGACACTTGATTGCATAATCCTCCATTCATTTTTGTGTAGAGGGTTGACAGTGGCCATGTTCCATGTGGATAGTGTGTGGATGGTGGCAGGTCTGTGTTTGACTGTGGTGTGTGATGCAACTGTGAACACATGCCTGAGTTTATGTAGGAGGCAGACAGTGATGTTATTATACCCCATGGAGATTTGCTGTTGTTGCCATCAGTAGGCAATATGTACATGCTCAACATTGCTGGGAGGAGGAGTGTGGTTGATGTGCATATCCCCCTATACAACTGGGGTGGACAGGGTGGCAATGTTCCCACCTATCCTGTCTGATGCAAGTTGCCTATATCCATGGCATGTGTGTATGAGGTGTTCTTTACCCCCAGTACAGGGTGAATTGTGTGGTTTCCTCTGAGACTGACAACATATGTGGAGACACTTTTGCAATTGTCCTTAGTGGTGTGGATATGTCTGATTTGTAGTTATAGTCACACTTACAGAAAGTCACCTGTGAACTTACATGCTTGCTCAGATAGAGGTAGACTTGCTTCCAAATTGTTGCCTGCACCTGTGTGTCCCAGTACAGCCAATATAGCAACCTATTATGTGGTTTATGTATTGCTACTGTCCACCAAAGGGGATTACTCTACCTTGGTGGAGGCTGGTTATACAGGTCAGGTACTGCTGAGTCCATATAGCTACAGTGGATATAAAGGGTATGCACCTCTGTTACAATGCCAAGTATTTGTGCAATTGAAACATGACACCACAATAACTAATTTCAAAACAATTCCCACCTTTAATGTGACCTATAGTCTGTACAATTCAATTGAAAACATAACAATCTGGTCTGTGAAAACATATGGAAATAATAATCAGTACAATAAACCAGTTGAATGAGTGTGCACACCCTTAAACTGATATGTTGTGTATGCACCTCTTGAGATGGTTACAGCATTCATTTATCTTGGTTTGGACTCTAACATCATGGCACATCTTCACTTGGCAATAGTTGCTCACCTTCCTAGAAACACCTTTGAGTGTTTTTCAATGGAATTGTACAGGTTAGGGGTCACATTCAAGATGAAAAACATAACAAAATTATCTTATGTGGTCTGATTGTCATACAGCACACAAACCTGGAATTCCAACAGGGGTGTGTACACTTGTGACATTCACTGTATATAGGTGTTGATATAGCTGGTAGTGATAGGCATGGACAGAGCATCATAACACAGATGGACACTTCCCCGATTACTACCTGATAATCATTCCTACTCTACGCATATCGGTGTCAGCTCAATGCAATAACCAGTAGCTGTACACATTTATGTCTGTTGTATGCACTGACACTGATATTACACACATGTGCAACATGCACAACCTATGTACCTGACTGCTTGAAACCCATGTGATTAGTTTTGTGCCTTCCAGCTGAACATACGCATACATACATGTGCTCAAGGGATTACCTGATATACATTTCTGTTCTATGTTAGTATGGCACACTGTATTTACAGTGTTGCTGCTCAATCATACTTCTCAACCTGTTGTAGCAGTACATCTGGACAATGGCACACATAAAAAGGGTGACAAAAGGGACATCAGTATTGATACTGTATTAATATAGCTGCACTATGGATGGCCACGGTGGTGCTGTGGTTAGCATTGCCACCTCAGAGCAAGAGGTTCTCTGGTTCGATCCTCGGCTGGGGTGCCTTCTGTGCGGAGTCTGCATGTCCTCCCTGTGGTCACATGGGTTTCCTCTGGGTGCTCCAGTTTCCTTCCATATCCCAAAGACATGCTGTAGGTGGATCAGACACTCTAAATTGGCCCTAGGTGTGACTGCGTGCATGCGTGTGTCTTCTGTGGAAGGTTGGATGCCGGGCTGGCAACTCAACATCGTAAAAACTCCACTGCCAATCATGAGCGGACAGGTGATCCACTGTGGTGACCCCTAACCGGGAAAAGCCGAAAGACGAAGAAGATTAATGTAGCTGCACCATACATTAGTAAGTTGATTGCACAGTAGGCTTTGACATCACTGTGATAACATGGAAGATGTCCAACAATCATAAGTAGCCTATTATGTTACAATGTCATTGCTCACAGACCTACCAATGGTTTGGCTGACATAATACAGGTATATGTGTATGTCACTACAGATATCAGTCACAAATGTGCTTATTGTCCAGCAATATACTGTACAGTTGAATGTTATTAATTCAATATATCACATGCAGTTCAACACACATGTCTGCAACAGTACTTTACTATGCACATGCCCTATATAGGTCTCTTAGCTTTACAAGACAAATATGTGTCATACTCATATTCACAGGTAATATATGGATATGGACAACATCCCATTAACTGGCCTAGCAGTGGCACAGTCACAACTGTTTGACAGACACCCCAGTGGTTGTCATATATAAGCTGTCCTTTCCCAGGGTGAGTCAAGCACCTGAGCTGTGATCCTACCTCACAACCTTTTAGAGCATCACATCTGGACAAAGCCTAAAATGATGGGGGGATAAATAGGGACAGACTTTAAATATTCCTGTTACAAACTTAGGAAGTGTGTAGAATGATAGATTTTGCATTACTGTGATTATTCTTAAGGATGTGGAGTCTTAAACTCAAGTGTTTGTCATTACTTGATGACTTCAGTCCTCAGCTATTTGCCAAAAAAGTACAGATTTCAGGAGGAACAAATAAAAAACTATGATGTGAAAATCTGGACATTCTGTGAAGATCTGTACAGTTGAGAGGTATGGCTGTGATCTCTCCCACTGCAGCGAGGGCCAGATGCTATGGCCATAGCAGCTGTTTAGCAGGACATTAGTACAGCAAGTCTTGTTGGGACATATATTCTTCCAAATCATATTTCCCATTATTACAGACAAGTACTACATTTAATTACATGCTTACAGGTTTCACATACTTTTTTTCTTCTCTTTTCCAGTTTATGTTTTATTTCTTTTCTCTCTCTCTCTCTCTCTCTCTCTCTCTCTCTCTCGCTCTGTCTGTGCACTACAGGGATAGAGCTGATTTGAATAGGGAGCAGCATGGCTTTAGTAGGTGATACTCATGACCAGGTGATGGCCTGTGCATCTACTGGTGTTCCCCACTTGCTAATTGCATGCAGAACAACTGTGTAGTTCTTCCAATAGCCAATGTCACGGCAACACACTCCTATAACTGAGTACTCCATGTGGGCGTTGGCCCTTTCCCTTACTTGTGAGAAGACATCCTGGAGTTGTGTGAGCTACTACCTCTTACA